>NC_088627.1:3408750-3745000 GCF_036013475.1 Columba livia | reverse complement strand
CAATTCTTTGCAGAGAGAGTGGTCAGGCATTGGAATGGCTGCCCAGGGAGGTGCTGGACTCACCGGCCCTGGAGGGTTTTAAACTGAGATTGGACATGGCACTTAGTGCCATGATCTAGTAAACGGACTGGAGTTGGACCAAGGGTTGGACTGGATGATCTCTGAGGGCTTTTCCAACCCAGTCCATTCTGTGATTCTGTGATATGGTCTTTACTTTCCTCCTTGAAAGGAATGAAAATGTTACTTCTGCTAATGAGTGGGATGTGATCCTAAGAGGAGTGTGAAGACAGTCATCAGAGGCAATGCAAGGAGAGGGAAAGAAAACAAATGGGATTACTTTCATTTAGAGAAAAACAAGGAAAATACATGACTGGCTATGTAAAATGAAGGACGTAGAAAATATAAGGCACTTAACATTTATCTTGTATTTCAATACAAAAATAATGGAACAACTGAAATTAAGGCAATAAATGTAAAAATGGTAACCTTTTTAACATAGAAACCATAGCTGACCCGTTGGAATCAGAGTCTTGAGCTAAAACTCCAAACTTAACAAGATACTTCAAAAATTACTACAGGTATCTAGTTACGCTACTGAGAATAACAATTACGCATAAAAACAGTTGAATTCCTTGTTTGCCAGGCAAATCAACAATTAACCTGCCTATACTTAAAAACTGTCTTCATATGGATAGATTGTTCCATTTGCCCATTATAGACACTTCACACCTTTTTCTGAAGCATCTGGTCCTCAGTATTCTGAGATTTATGGTATCAGATTAGATTGTGTATTGATCCAAAACTGCCCCCCAGTACAGAGAAACACTTCATAGTCTCACCCCAGGTCAGATTTCAGGCCCAGAGGGACATTTTCTTTTCCTGTCCCCTAAATCCACCCCCCAACACACACACAGACTAATCCCGGCCACTCTGGATTCTGGGACAGCAGGCACTGATACCTCGAATTTATTGTGCATACTGTTTAATGTAAAGGGAAACGGAAAAAACCTATTACATTTAATTTCAGCAAGCACTGTCTCTTGAAATTTGATCAAAGTCATTCCATATCCTTTTATATATTTCTTTGTTCTGTATTTGATTTCGTTAAGGTTGCTCAGGAATATTTCTTAGCCATTTAATAATATGCATTTTAGGAGTAATAGGCTCTAAGAAATTAACCAGCTGTTTGCACATCAAGTCCATTTTCTGGACTGCCGACCAAAGTGCGACATAAAACGGAGGTAAAAATAAGTCCTATTTTCATATGGGTCATCAGAAAGTTTTGTAAGTTCCACCATTCTGTCCCCCTGCCCAAGTCTAAGGCAACGGCAATAAAATGCCACTTCTTGACTGCTGGGAATGGACAAGCAGGCTCTTCTCGTTTGAGGGGAAAGACATGAATGGTGACACTGTGAGCTTGGGAGTTGCTCAAGCTGGCACTGAAGCGACCTGCAAGGCTGCCCGTCTGCAGCCTAGAGTGGAAATACTGCACGCTCTGGTAATGATACTAATGAGGCTATACAGCTTTTACCCAAATAACAATGAAATAGTGATTTTTAGCTGTCCCTGGGAAGGAGATTACATAGGATATATATGGGATTGTTCTGTAATTTACCCTGGGTTTCAGCCAAACGTGCTTCAAACACCCCAGGAGGGTCCTTCTGCTCCTCTCCCATTGACCCACCGGGGAACACAAAGTCACTCAGTAACAAAACAAAGCGGCTTATTCTGTTAAAGAAATGAACTTTCTTGACCATTAGGCATATCTGGTAGTCTAATTGCAGGTAAAATGACACAAATATGATGTCTAGCACTTCCGGTACATCTTGTCCTCACTGGCGTATAGTACAGACTGAAAAAGGTTCAAGTATGTCCTCGTGGTGACCAAATGACTTTGGGAATGTAGAAATTGATAGCGACTCCATCTTAAAACCCATCAGTTTAAACTGTGTACAGGTCAATACAAGAATAGGCAACAGTTTCAGATGTAAAATCTCATCAGTTCCATTTCCAATTATATAGTATATATACAGTACAAACTGTTCTGCCACAGGTTTTGGCAAATAAAGAGGGGGACAAAGAGAGAAAACCAGAGCTAAGTAACCTGGTAAGGATTGTTTCCTTCACATTGGCACAGAGAGGCCACTTTTGAGAGGCTTTTCCTTAAAAGAGTATTTTCCTAGTGCTTATTACAACAGTCCAGTCTGAGCTCCCACTTTTCAGAATGTACAAATCAGCTACTGGCATCAATTAACGAGCCAGATTTGTAATCATTTTATCTCCGATGTGTTGACTCGGACTAGAATTCATGTGTTTAATTCCTTGTAAAGAAATAAGTCTTGAAGGATCTGCTAAAGATTCTGCTCATTATAATACATTTTACAAGAAAGTGCTTTTCCAGGCAAATGTGCTAAAACATTTATATGCTCTTTCTTAATTAGCTGCCTTTTTTTTCTTATCATAACATGAAGACTTCATGAAATTTCATAGATTATTTCTGAATACTGAAGAGAAGTTTTCTTCATCATCTGGTGTGTGGGGTATTTATACTTTATCACCAGCTAATATTACCTATAAAACCCACATCTCTTCATTTTCAACAAGTGAGCAATTTGCAATGCTTGTATGACTTTTTAAAAGTATTTAGACCTCATTCCCTTGAAAGAGGTTTTGAGAACTGACCTATTGTCTACTATAAAAACTTATGTACATCGTACTTAATTTAAATATTGTATGAACAAGGAAACTGAAGAACTAACTATTTCTAATGGAGGAAAGTATGAGGATTCTAATAACAAAAAAACTCCAAATGGACTCAGCGTGTCCGTAAATAACATGCAAGTCTGGACTTGGTGAAGAGAAAGTGGCTGACAGTACGTTGTTCCTCTTCACAGGATTCCTAATTCTTGTCTTGCAACTACCTAATATTTGGTTTGACTTCCTTTTCTTCCACTTCATCCTCACTGTCATCAACTTGCTGAATGACCAGGTCGCCCGACCCATCCTCCACGATCTCCACGTCAGATCTGTTGTCTTCTCCGTAGTGCCACTGGGAATCCTTATTTCCGTCTGGTGGAAATTCCAGGGGTGCTTCAGCCACTAAGTCAACGCGAACACTGTCTATGCCGGCTTCAGCCAAACACTCATTACAGAGCCTGTAGCGTCTTGTCCCCTCTTGGACCACTTGTCCCGTTAGCTCGGTCACGTGGCGCTTACACTTCCTGCAGATAGGATTGCACGCCTGGTGAATCTGGGAAAATCAAAATTACACATTTCATGGTATATTCACAAATAAGTGGGTTTTAAGATGACAAAGAGTAGGGCTGGAGTGGCATCAAACGGCAGTTTCAACTCATTTCGAGAGACAGCCATCAAACGTCAAAAACTAACTAATCACAGCGCTGTAATTGCCCACTCAAGCTCTATTTCATGGCTTGCATAGAGCAGTACCTTTGCGAGCCATCAATTAACAAAGAAATTCATCCCCTTTCATACAAATTACGCTTCAAATCGACTTCAACAAAACCAGATTAATTCTCTAGTACCTCTTCTTTTGCGGGAGTCAATACACCAACCAGAGACACTTGTACTGTGTTGAATTACGCTGGGACAGATTCACGCATTAAACAAAACATGCAGTTATTAACAATACATACTGTTCGAAAGTGGCTGCTCAGGTGATCTAGCCTGCTAAACCTTTTCCCACACGCTTCACAAGGGTAAGGGCGCTCTCCTGTGTGACAGCGAAGGTGACGCTTGAGGTCGGCTTTTCTTTTCACCAAGTGAGTGCAGAACGGGCACTTGAACCTCATCCTGGGCAGATCATCTGCTAAGAAATCATGTGATTTAAACAAAAGTTGTAACCTGTCTGGTCATGTAATGCTCGGGAAAAAGGCATTCACTGTCATTTAAACAAATGTTATCAAGCACCAAGATCTTGTGTTTTCCTGTAAATTACACGGAAGTGCAACAAATGAAGAGTGGACCATCAGCTGTATTAAAATGAGCTTAAAAATAGCCCAAAACATCACAACTTATTTGCAAGATAAAGCTGTAGAGACACTGAAGATTACGTATTTTGAAAGGCTAGTTTGAATAAACCACGTACTTCAGTCATTCCCAGCTATTACACTTCTCAAACTCACATTTCTGCACAATACACATACCCATTCGGCAACTGTACTTTCATTCGGTAAAGCACATTTTCTCACGCGCACAGCAGATGATTCACATCTGCAGCATTAAAACTCAGTCTTACCTTCGGCCCAGCTTCCCATGACCCCCATAATGAAGGGCATGCTCCTGTACGGCTCCTCTCCTTTGGAAGACTTGGCTTTACCAGAAGAATGCGGTGATTCACGCTCCTGCTGGTTCCTGGGTGTCACGTCAGCCCCTTGGCCGTACTGGTATCCCACGTGAGAAGATTCAACTTCTGCTTCGATCTGACCCTGCTCCTCAGGCTGAGCGCTGTGGCCGGCGGGCTCGGCAGCCCTGTCCTCCAGCTTGCTTGATTTATAGGGAGGAATGTCAGCAGGTTGCTGCGGTCCCAGGTGCCTGGATCTTTTGCCGGAATCCTGCCGTTGCTCGTGTTTGGACAGCTGCTGCTGGGCGGTTCTCTGAGAAGGCGGATAGTAGCTGAGATTGTTCCATGCGTTTCCACCCATCATACATGTCCCTTGATCTGGACTCAAGTGCGAAGGCGGGGAGCTGCTCTCTGCCCTCCAGCCTGCGCTGTACACGCAGGACCGGTCCACGCCGTTGGAATTGACATCTTTGTCCGACAGGCTGAAGTAGCGATCCTTCTCCTTCTCGCTGATGTCCAGCGATGACTTAATGAACGTTTTACACACGCTGATGACATCGGTCATCTGCAGATAGCTGGCAGCTGACATGACTTCGATGACGTTCTGACCAGTGAGAGACAGTTTGCCTGAATACACAAAATCTAGAATAACTGTAAACGTGTCCGGAGAAAATGCCTGGAAAGAAGCCGTCGTCGGCTGACTCGTCTCCTTCGAGTTCTGTGAAAGGAGCATTTTGAAATAGCCACTGCTGGCAAACAGCACATTGCGATGCGCTTTGAAGACCTTTCCCTCCACCAGGATATTGCAGTCGCAGAACAAGTCCTGCCTGCGCTGCTCATTTAGTTGCTCCAGGAGGTGAAACTGATGAGAAGAAATCTCCATTCCAGAAGAGATGAAACGTTGCTCTAAAAAAAATAAAGAAAACAGTTAGACTCTTGACTTGGGCGGTGTGCAACTCAGCCAAAGATGTCAGACCCAATTTTACAGATATCTTTACAAACCTTGTCATTTAAATACATATTTAAATAAATAATATGCATAACTATGCATTATTTCTTTTGAAGAAGAAAACAGCATTGAAAAAGGCAGATAAACCACTGCACATTATGTGGCACAGACGTGTGTGCGATGGCAAGAAGTGTCTCCATCCTAAGGATTCAGGACAGGATTGTAGGACACAGTCATGTTGCCAATAGAACAGGCCCAGGCAGGACCTCTCAGCAAAGCGTCGCTTGTTAAGGGTTTTGCAAGGCCGGGTGTTGTACCTAAAGGCAGGCACACAGAACACGGCAAAAAGCCTCTACTTATATCTCCCCAAATCCTGGCCGCAATTTCCCTCCCCTGTTCCCCACTGGTTGGCACTGCAGCGTTTACAGACCACCCGACCTGCCTCAGTTTACCTGTCTCAGCCATCTAATCCTAACAACCTCCTTCCCCTTATCGATCTGTTTAAAATATGCGTTCCTGGCTCTTTGGCTGCCCTTCCCCCTAGATTAACTTGTAAATACAGTAATCAGTTTGCATTCCGGGACTAGTTCAGAGAGACTTTGTTTTACATTAAGGATTCACAGTCTGATGTCTCTCGGTCCTTCCCCCGGCTGGGGTCAGGGACCAGCTCCTCAGTTTTGTAAGAACAACGTTCCTTCGTTAAACGTGCTTACAGGATGTGTGAAACCCGCTGGCAGCTGCGCAGCCCTCAGATATTCGCGAGCAGCTGTGCTTGAGGACCGCGGCCGTGCCCTGAGCCGCCGCTACCGCGTCGCACCGCTCCAGCCGGGTCCAAACACCCGTCGCCAAAGGAACCACAGAACCCGGGACCACGCAACAGAACCCCGGCGGCCGCAGCCCTCCCGGCCCGGGCTCCCCCGCCATTGGCGGAGGCCGCCGTCAATCACCCGCTCGCCCGGCCTAATTGGTCGCTCGACCACGGGGAGCCCGGGACGCCCGACGGCGCCGGACCCGCCCGCCCGAGCGCTGAGGCGCCTCCCGGGCTGCCGCCCCCACTCCCGCCGCGGGGACCGCAGCGCCAGCGCTCCGCCCGGCTCCGCGCTCCGCTCCCCGGGTCGGGACAAGCCGGGCTGGGCCGGGACGGGCGTGCAGCCCAGAGCCGCCCGCCTTAGCGGAGCCCCGGCTGCCGCTCCGCGGGAGCTCCCGCCACGCTGCTGCCGCCGCCCGGTGCCCGGCGTGGCCCGAGCCGCTCCCGCCCCCGCCATCCGCAGCCTCCCCGCGCTGGCAGCGCCCCAACCGCCCCCTTGCGCGGCCCCTCTCCCCGCGCTCCCGCCGCCCGCTCCTACTCCCGCGCAGCCCCTTTGTTGCCGCGCCCGGGGCTGCAAATGGCGCCCGCCCGGGTCTGTCCCCAGCGCTCTGCAGCCCGAGCAACGATCGGCTCCGGGCACAGCTGCTCACGGGCTGGCGACGCGGACCCGGGCGCCTTCGGAGACTGCGGAGCCCGGGGCCGTCCCTCGTTGCCCTTCGCAGCAAGGCTCCTCCGGGGCTGCTTCCGCCCCAAATCCCAACGCCCTGCCCGTGCGGAGCCGCCACTCACCGGCTGGGTCCTGCGGGCGGCTGCGGCTGAGCCGAGGGGAGCGGGCGGTGGATGCGGGATCCCCGGCCCCGCGGCGGGGCTCGCGGTGGCTCAAGGCGACGAGCTGCTCCCGCAGCCCCGAGCCCTGGAAGCCCGAACGTGAGAGAAACAAAAGGTATTTGCTGACGTGGGCGTTGGACAGAGACGCCCGAGGGCTGGGGACACAATTAAAGGGGCAACGCACCGATTGCAGGCGCAGCCCAGCGGCTGCCGCTGCCTGAGCGCCCTGCAGCCGGGGCCGCTCCACTCCCCACACCCACAGCTGCCCAGGAGGGGATGGACATGCCCCAGGTGCTTCCTTCTCACACCTTTATGTATAGCAGGGGCCTTTATGACCCAAATCCTCCTGTAACATCTCCTTTTTTTTGTTTTTAAGCCCGTTCCTATCTTCTGAAATAAACGTCTAAAATCCCAGTATCTGAACCTCTCACCTTCTTAAGTTCCGTATGTTTCTCCTTCCTCTTCTTGCTGTTATAAATAAGAGCCAATAAATCGATTTTGAGCCAATCAATCGATTTTATTGAGCAAGCGGTAATTAGGCAAAACAGCGCTGGGTGACCGGGGGAAGCTCAGTTCCGCCAACCGGCACACCACTCAACTTTTCGTATGTGCTTATATATGTTATACGCTCGTTCACGCGCTGGGTGTTGCTGGGTGTTTCTGCCTCTGGAGTTCTGTTATCTGTTGCACCATCCGGGCGCTTCGCCATCCGCTGCCCCATCCGGGCGATCCAGGTGTTGGCTTAACTACTACTACAAGGTTCTACAAAACATAATCAACCTTGCACAAGCGCAGTTACTCCTTACAACAATATGCATAATATAACTGAATCCTACTCGATTTGTTCAACATTAACAATTTTGACCATCACCTTACATTGCCACCAGGGTCTTTTCTGTGCTCTTGACACCCCAGTTATTCCTCGTAAATATTTGTTTTCCCATGGGAACCATTCTGCCTCAGCCGTGTCCTTCGTGTCCTTTTTAGCCTTCCTTTCCATAAGTGAAGACATTCCATCTTGAAGCCATTTATGTTGCTTTTCCCACTGTAGCAAAATGGGAAAGACCTCTAGAGGCTTTCCTCTGATAGAAACATTCTCCCAATATATCACATACATTTATTAATATTTGATTTATGTGCATTTGTATTGTAGCAGAATTTTTCACCAGCTTGATTCCCCCTTTTTAATAAACCTCCATAATTCTGTAGATTCCATCTCTAAATTCAGGCCACACTTTCATGAGACCCATTCTGCTTGTGTAAGACTCCACTCTGTACCTGACCAGCTCAAATTAATCATTCTTGAACATGAAAGTTGCTGGAATTTACACAACATTTCACATGGATCTTTTCAGTCCACTGGGCAATGGTGTTAATTATCAACTGAGAACATCTCAGCCTGATGTGCCTACAACTCACCAGCCTTTTCCAGCCATGGTGGGACACCTGCCTGTAACTATTTAATAAAAACCAAAGAAATTGTGTTTCACTAGAGGTGAAAAACTCGCTTTTATTCTCTAGACAATCAAAAAGCTCCAGAATGCTCCAAGATCCACAAATATAGTTAAATCACTTCTACAAATAAGGTTCAGTTTAGAAGAATTCGTCATTTAAACTAGACTAAAGGACTTCAGTTATGAAACTGCCTTACAAAACATCAGTAAATTAAATGAGCACATTTGGAAGATTTACAAGGTCTTGCACCAAGAGGTTAAACGCGCTACAAATACCAGTGCAGCATGTATTCCTTCGGTGAAATACAGTGCAATTATGTGCAAAAGTACGTTTAAATGTATACTTGTAAACAAAGTCAGTTACATAGAGCTAAGACTTCAAGATATGTAGTCTGCATGGCCTTTAAAAAACGTTGAGAAAGAGATTCTATTAGAAATAACTCTCCTAAAAACATGATTTTTGAGTCTTCATTAAGCACCATAGGAATATTTTAAAACAGCTACATCGTTTTCTCAAAGCTGGATCTACAACGGAAGATTTCAGGCAAAACATCCAAAAACGAAGGGGAAAGCACAACAAACAGATTCACACGAACACCCGGTCACAAGAATGTGGATAAGCTACATCCTTTCCTATAATAAATACAAAGGCTGAAGGACTCCACTGAAAACGAAGCAGCACAACATGACAGATCAACAGGAAACATCGATTTTGGTGGCCAGTCCCTCTCTGGACCGTGAACAGCGAACCCCCCCGCACCCCCGGCGTTACACAAACGGCTCCATCTCTACGCACAAGACGCACAAGAACAATCTCTAAGACCAAAGAAAACAGGTCAAAGTAAAGGCGCTGGAGGCCTCTGCAGTCATTTCTGCAGCACTTGCTACACACGTCTGCCAGAGGTTGGTTTTCCCTCCTCTGAATGTCCTCACGATTTCAGAGTGACCCACCCCAGGACGGCTCAGCCGTGCGAGACACTGAGTTTTAGGCCAGGTTAATCGTGGCTCAGCAGCCAGAACCACTTTCCAGCCTGGATCTAGTGGCCTCTTACAATATTTACAAGGAGGTGGCATCTTCATGCTAGAATGACCAGAGATCGAGATGCCTGGTCACTACATCTCATCTTGGATCCTCATTTACATCCTTATCCCACTTTCATTACCTGTTAGTCTCCCAACAAACACGGATTTGTGACTTTTTCAGGACACAGAAGTCCTTCCTGTATCAGGTAAGATAAAAACACCCTCCGATGTTATATGGACTCGACAAAAATAGAGCAGCGGTCCAAAGGACGAGCCCCAGTAAGCTGGAGGTGGCATTTTCAAACGTGCTGATGTGATTTACAAGCCCATGTTTTGCTCAGATTTTCAAAAGTGCTCAGGACCTAAAACCACAGCAGGATTTCCAAAGGAGCTCAGCTCCAAATCTGACATCTACGCGAGCTGTCTCTGTGATGGTCTTAATTCAGACGGCTAAAATAGGAGCAATAGAGCCCTGAACTTTTGAAAGATCTTGTCCCAGCGAGGTTTTTCCATGATGCTGTGTGGAATTACGATGCTGTTCAGCTATTACAAACTCAAATGTACAGAGGACCTGCAATACTGAAAGCTTATGCAACCTACATTACAGAAAATAAATGTGGTGAGTGATGCCAGCATCTTCTTGTGAAGGTGGCGCTCACCAAGAACTTAGACCAGAGAGACATTGCAAAACGAGTCTCTTTAGCGATTCCTGAAAACAGCAGAAGGTAATGAAGTGAGTGGTTTAAAAAGCAGCTTGTTTCTGCTTGCCTCATCCTGCTTGATCTGCCAACTAATTCTTACCTAGTGCTGTGTCGCCGTAGGATGAAGCAGATAGAGAAGCCGAATTGTTCTTATGGGGTGTGTAAAATAAAAGCAGAAGGTACACAAAAAAATAACTGGTTAAATCAGAGTGCTCCTTGTTTTTCAGGTTCCATCCGACGTTTGCCAAGGGTAAAGTCTTTCTTTACACTAGAAACCTCCAGAAAAACTGTCTCGTTCAGCGGGAGCAGCTGCTCATTCCTTGTCAGCCATGTCTGTCCACATCTAACACTCATATCCAAGTCACTTTTTCATGAAGCGCTTATGAACAACATAGTAAAGAAGCATTAACAGTCTTATTTCACAGTATGTTTCAGTTTCGCTAGGAAACCGTACGTTACTCATAAGCAAACAGGCTTTCTGTTGCTGCTGCATTTTCTTCTTAAGCTTCCCGGCTTGAATTTTGATAGCTTATATCAACTTGGTACTGGAAAGGTACAAAAAGCATCATCTCCTTTGAAGCCAACCTTTATCCGGCCCAGCAGAGAAACACGAGGTCCATACTGAAGTTGTTCTTTTAAAGACAGTACTTGGATAAATTCGCACAACAACATAAACCATGAGAAGGATCGCCAAAGACTGAGAGAAAATAAAGAGAAAGAAGAAGATTTGCATACAAAGAGGCTAGTAAAAATTTCTGAGATGTCCTACCCATTTGCTCCAGAAAGGGTATTCAGAGCTCTTTTATGTGCATAGCTCAGCTATTGATATTTAACAGCTCCTTGGCTACCTCAGCTGTGAATCTGGCTATTTAATCTACCAGAATCAGAATTCCCAGCATTTAACTTCTCCTCTAAAAAGCTGAAGAAAATTGGGCAGTTTGCTTGGTCTAAACGGAGATGTCAGGACACGAGACACCATAAGGCGTGCTTAATATTTCTCAAGCCAAGACTAGTAATGTCTAAATGACATTAAAGACATGGCTGAAGATCTGTAATCCGAGCTCTTGAGAGAGGAAGATGCACTAAAAACAATCCAGAAAGAGAAGCTTGTTCTCTAAATACCTGCAATTAAGGACACGAGGAATATATTTATTCTTACTGTCTGTGCTTTGTGCAGCAGCGTATTTTGTTCTCCTGGCTTGTCTGCCCTGATTTCCAGTCAAATCCACTCTAAGCAAACACTTAAGATTTACAATTTAGATAATACTGTCCTAATAATGAAGGATCACGACTTGGTTTAGAGAAGTCCCAAGGTAATGGATGAAAACTACATTTTTCTAAATGTAATCTTCAGAGAGAAGTTGGTGCCCCTTTCAGATCAGGGATTAAAGAGTTATTTGAAGGGACCTGTTATCAACCCAACACAGAGATGTTCCACCTGCAAAGGCAGAACTAGGAGGCAGAGACACCACTGGAAATGGCTCAAGTACAACCTCTGTGAACCCCAGACTGAAGATTCTTCACAGATTTCTGGTGCACAGCACTGAAAACTTTAAAGTATTAAAAATTCAAATTCTCCCCACTTTTCTATTAAAAAAAAAAAACCAAACCCAGAATAATAAAAACCAACACAGTCTCACTAATTGGGCAAATACACAGTTTTGTGTTGCAGACCAACCGCTGCCAGGGAGACTCTGTAAATGCTCCCACTGCTACATGAGTGTTTCTCGGTCCGATAAGCTCCTGTGGATTTCCCGCTTGTCCTCAGCATCATCATCATCGTCAACCGGATCGTTCTCCTCTCCAGACTCCACGTAGATGGGCCAGTCGTTATCGGCGTCGCCTTTCTCTTGCCCTTCCGAGGAGGGTTCCACCAGGCTGAGGTTGATGGGCATCGAGTCCTCGTGGGTCGTGGTCACGCAAGTGCAGCTGTCGCACAAGCCGAAGCGGCGCAGGCCCTGGGACAGGCTGCTCGTGAACGTTCTCCTGCAGCCCTTGCAGATGATCGGCTTGTTGGATCGATGCACCTGAAGTTAAAAACAAAGCATTACCGTGAAAAAAAGGTCATTTGTGGTCTTGCTTTAGCTCTGTCTGGGTCTGTTCTTAGAGCAGAAAAACACTGACCTATAGGGCAGATCTCATCACATTTCCATTGACAAAAATTTGAGGCTACTTAAGTTCTAATTAAATAAGCATCACTGGCTTAAACTTACTTTGGACAAAATGATTGTGAGATAAGCTTTTCTAATAGTATTTTGGGAAATATGACCAGGAAGCAGCAAAACCTTTTGAAAATGTCCTGGTAGTCGCTCAGACTTACACTCAAAGCGTGACTGCGAAGGTGCTCCTGCCGCGTGAAGCGTTTCCCGCAGGTCTCGCAGGGGTAGGGCCGCTCGCCGGTGTGAGAGCGAATGTGCCGCTTCAGGATCCCTTTCTGTTTGGCCGTGTAGGGGCAGAACGGACATTTGTGAAGCTTGATCGGCACCACTAACACGTCACCTTTTGGAGGAAAACACAGGGCGTTAGGTCAGGCAGTTCACCAATAGCTGCTCAGCCCCCTCGCTGCAAATCTGAGTTAACTGACTCTCCCCGCTTTCCCTGCTCGGCTTACCTGGAATTTCTGTAAGTTGTGCAATTTCAGGAGACATTTATGCAGCTGCCGATGATCAAGTCCCCTGAGAACCAGCCTGCCTGTACTCCCATAGCTGATACTCGACGTGGGTTGGCTCATAAGAGAAAACCCAAGTAATTTGATTTTAAGAAGCCGTTTAATTAATTGCCAAAATTTTGCTTTTAGTGCAGCGGGGTCTCTGCACTATCTCAGCCAGAGAAAGCCTACTTTGTGTTTTATTTTAAGATCCCATTAGTGTTAAGCAGCATTAGAAACTAAAACCTTTAACACAAATTACAGGCAGAAGCAGTGCGATGTTTCCCATATGCTTTTACAACCTGCATAAACTTAGACGTGGGGAGCCCATCTGAAAATATCAATGCTTGTTTCTACTGCCATTCACTTCAGCCTTTCGATTGGCAATACCAAGACGAAGGGCTCTGATACATTACTTTTCCTAAAAATCAAACTGTATGCACACAAGTAACATGCAATTTATGAAGTGAGATGCAAAAAGAATGACATTTGAAGATCGCATTTTACAGAAACGTGGGCATTGCCGGGTTTCCCAGTGTCAGCCCAGCTATGAGTTTCCTTTCCATCACAAAGCTTGAGACGTTCTGCTACAAGTTGAAGTTTTCCCTGTTTCAGGTACTGATCCAGAAAAGCGTTTACACGTCAAGCCTTGAGCTCTTCCACAGTTACACCCACGTAGGTAGAGCTGTGAACCTTCCTTTTACTGAGGTTTGTCCAACCCTGCCTCAAAAAGAAGGGAATGTCTAGTATTAATGTGAATTAAATTAATCTCACCCAATACTGGACCTTAGTGAGGTCTCACTAATTCCTGCTGGGCATTTAGAGCTCTGTTTAAAATAGAAACGCAGTTCTTAGAGCTTCCAGGCTCTCCAGAGGTGCCTGTTTACCCTCTGTCAGCTGTGAAGGGGACCAGGCGACCGGAACGATGCAGACACTTGAGAGTAAGTGGCGTTTATCTCATGTGCCAGCGCGAACGCCTGAGAGAACCGTTCTTTTACTGGGACCTTGTATTGCTCACTCCCGGTGTCTCGTGAAAACGCTAAGACAGCAGGAGCACTACAAGCTGAGAAAAGATGCTTCCATTCCACTGAATTCTTACAATGATCAGTTTTAGCAGAGAAATATAACTGAACACAAGGTTGGGGTTTTTTTTCCCCACTCCTATTTAAAGCACATCAACCATTGGTTGTTCTAATATGTTGTCCTAACACTTGATGTTCTCTATCAAATTCTGGAAGCATTTCCCTTTTAATGATTCATTAACAGTCTGAAGATTTTAAGAGGGAAAAAAAAACAGCAAGTTTTATGTGTTAGATGCTCCTGCCTTGCTACACACCAAAAAGCACAGGCACGATCTGGTGAGAGCGCTCTGCTCCAATAACTTCAGACTTTTGCTAATTGTAAGACTGGATTTGTGATTTTACCAGATTCCTTATTTTAAAGCAGAGAGAGATGCTATTTGGTTTCTTTGCTTTAAGATTGCACATGCATGCTCGAGCTGGAAGTGACGTGAACACGAGCTTGCTATCCAGAATACTCAGTGAAAGGTTTTCGCTCTGCTCCTCACAGCATTGCTGCGTTTGTCACATCCTGAACAATGGTGGCACTTGCAGTGTTTGTCAGAGCCGCCTCCAAGACAGTTTGGACAAGGCAAGTTGCGAGCCAACGTTACCTTGAACAGATAAAAGGCTCAAATCCTTATGGTCCAGGAGAAATGCAGATGGACGTGACCCTCTCCAGGTCCCTGACACCGCTGCTGGGAGATGTTCCTGCCAGCGTGGGACACCCCAACAGGCGCTGGGCTTGGGAAAGCAGCAGATCCTCCACGATCAGGAGCTGAAAAGCGACTCTGCCTCTAGAGGTAAAAGTTAAAGTCTTATCCTTATGCGCTACCCCAAAGTTTCAAGCTTTGAGCGCTCTTAAAGAATTTCAGTATTGGATAAAACTGATTTCTACCCTTTTGAAGTTCAAAGCAAGTACCAGCAAACAGACTGACAGCCAGCGACCGACGTGCTGGCAGGAGCTCCGCAGAATCGGCTGCTTCTGGTCTGCCAGGTTCTACAGCAGATCCCTCTTGTGGCAGCTCAACTTCTCCTTCTGATTGCTCCTTATAGCACTAACATTACAAGAGGAAGATTCTTTTTAAAAATTAGCTGGCCATTCAACACGGTCCCAAATGAGATCATTTATTGAAGCGGTGTCACCAACACTGAGCTCCAGCGGCTGTTCCGAAGAGACTGTAAAAGCTGTTAGAAATACTTACCTCCCGGTGCTGCACTGAATAAACGAGTACAGCTTTCTTTTGAAGTCCAGAACAATAGTTTATTTCGCTACGGCATAATATTCAGCAACATATTCCTCAACAAGAACGAGAATAACAAAAGAAGTCGCACAACTAAGCGCTTTCCTCCTCGATTATACAGACTACGCCCCCCCGGAGTCCTCTCACCTGCGTCCTCACCATACCAGTCGCTGTGAATGTCCATCATGGAACTCACGGCCACCCCCGCATCCTCCGGCCTACCCTCAAAGCCCCGGACAAAGTGATGAACCACATCGTCCTTCCTCTGAGCCGAGCTGTTGCGCAGCAGGACCTCCAGGAACTGTTTCATGTGGTAGTTGTTGCAGGGCAGGTCTGCGGCCGGCCCGCCGTGCAGCCCCTCTTCCACCTGCTCCAGGGACAGCGGGGCCGGGTACTGCGGCAGCCGCTCGCCCGCCTCCACTTCATCCGAGTCCAGCTCCACTTTGGGTTCCACCCCCTTGGGCAGCGAGGAATTCACGTCCTCCGGCGAGCGGCTGCTCTCGGGGTCCCCGACCACGAGCTCCAGGGGGCGGCAGCCGCCGCACTGGCCGCAGGGGGGGTCCCGGGGACAATCCGGGAGCCTGTTCTTGTCCTGCAGTGCCGAGCCAGGGGCAGAGCCGTGGCTCTTGGAGCCAAACGAGGGGCCCTCTCTCGCAGAGCCGCCGCTCCCGCTGTCCGCTTGGTAGAAAGCGGCTTCTCTCTCGATCTTCCTGCAAATATCCAACGACGACCTGATGTACGTCTTGCAGAAGTTGACCACGTCGGTCATCTGCAAGTAGCTTGCGGCGGACATCACCTCGATCACGTTCTCCCCGCAGAGGTCGAGCTTCCCGGAATAAAGGAAATCCAGGATGACGGAGAAGGCGTCGGAGGTGACGATGTCCAGCGAGGCGGTGCTGTGGCGGCCGCTGTCCTGGATGTAGTGGATGAGCAGCGCTCGGAAGTACCCGCTGTTGGCGAACAGGATGTTCTTGTGGGCTTTGAAGATCCTGCCCTCCACGATGATGCTGCAGTCGCAGAAGAAGTCCCGTTTGCGCTGCTCGTTCAGCTCCCCCAGCAGCTTCGTGTAGTACGACTGCATCTCCATCGCTGCCGGGGGAAACGGGGAGGCACCGTCAGCGGGAGGCACCGTCAGCGGGAGGGACGCACCGGGGACGCACCGCCCACTGCCACCGCGCACCGGCGGGGCTGCGAGCGGCCGAGCCGCCTCCCCGCCCGCCCTCCCCAGCCCCGCTCCGCCACCAAGAGGCGCCCGCCCGTGCTAAAGCTCCTCCCGGTACCGGCCGCCCCGCTCACCGCTCGCCGCCGCTCCCGCCCGGCCGCCCCCCGGGAGGCGGAGCAGGAAGTGACGTTTCCGACTGACACGCCCCCTCCGCGGGGAGGGCGGGGCCTGCGGGGTGAGGGGTCGGTAAATATTGGTGACGTCAGGCCGCCAAGATGGCGGAGGGGTGAGTTCGGTAGCGCTGAGGGGCGGCGGGGCCGGGACGGAGCGGGGAGCGGCGGAGACCGCGCTGGGCCCGGGGCGGCGCGGGAGGCGGAGGGACGGGCCCCGGGGGCGGCCGCGGGCCTGGTTCTGGCCGTGGACCTGGTTCTAGCTCCGGACTTGGGCCTGGTCCTGGGCCGGGTCCTGGGCTGGGTGCAGTATTTTCCTGACACGCGTGTCCCCGGCAGGGAGGACGCGGGCTGGTGGCGGAGCTGGCTGCAGCAGAGCTACCAAGCCGTCAAGGAGAAGGTAGGAGCTGCTGGGCTGGGCCGGGTCCCCGCGGGGGCTGCATGGCAGCGGCTCCGGTGCTTTGTGCGTGCCTGGCGCCCGGGGGTTGTGCGGCTGCAGCTCGGCCTGTGATCCCGGGAAGGGACTGTTGGTAAATGTGGAGGCAGTTTAGGTGTTTTTGTTTTAATTCCGGGAGCTGGGGACGCTGCACTGGGATCTTACGGCTCAGGGGAGCAGCGCTGGGCTCTGCTGATGTGAAAATCACCACCTGCGCGGGGAGGGCATGCGCTTGCAGCATCGCTTTCCAATGTGTAATTTCCTGTGGCAGCAGCGCTTGTGGTAATTATATATAAAACTCAGAACAAGGCTTTTCCTAACCTGTATTTTTCTTGTCATAGTTGAAAAAAAACCTCCTACTGTACCGTGTTTTGGACATAGCTATTTCCCGTTGTTATTCTGGTTATTGCAGTCTTACCATTGCGCTGGTTGTGCTAAGGGCTCAGCTGGGTTAAAGGCTCTCGCGCTTTAACCTTTGTAATATGCCGACTGTTTTATTGGAGAGCAAAAGTGTTAAACTCTCTGTCACCTTCTTACAGTCCACAGAAGCTTTGGAATTCATGAAGCGGGACCTGGCTGAATTCACCCAAGTAGTGCAGCATGACACAGCCTGCACTATTGCTGCCACGGCCAGCGTGGTCAAGGACAAGCTGGCGGTGAGTCTGGCGCCGAGGGAGCTGCGGTTCTTGTTGTGGAAAGCAAAGCGGGGGGTGAATAGTGTCCAGGGGCACAATCCTCTGGAAAAAAAAACCAACCATGGGCTTCAGGTCTCAGTTTTTCTCCCCGGTGGGGGTTTGGTGCTGAGCACTGTGTGGGATTTCCTTGCTGTAGTGACCAGGAACCTCTGGAGATGAGTGGAGAAGAGTTCCCTTGCCTGCACTTTCCCTGTGGGACACTGGTAGTGTCCCTGTGGTGTGACGTTGAATCTGTGCACAAGCTTCCAGCCTCAGCCCTGCACAGCATGACGGTCCAACCCCCAAACCTGATTGTGTCCTTCCCTGCCAAGCTTGGGCTCAGTTGCCCGCAAACCTGCCTGCCTGCTCCCACACCACCTGAGGCTAGTGCTTGCCACCACACCCTGCTCCTAGCCCAGCCCTGGCCATGAAATCACCTCATTAGCACTTTTTTGAAGGAAGAGACGCTCTGCTTCCTTAAAGGAACACGTCCAGGAAAGACTGAGGCTGCTGCAGGCACTGTTACTTACGCTGCACTGCTTTTTCTCTTCAAGAGGACAGAAGGTTCCTCAGGTGCGACTGAAAAGGTGAGGAAAGGGCTCTCTGACTTCCTGGGCGTCATCTCGGACACGTTTGCTCCGTCCCCGGATAAGACCATCGACTGCGATGTGATAACGCTGATGGCAACGCCCACAGGTACCACAGAGCCCTACGACAGTGCCAAGGTGGGTGTCCTGTTGCGGAGCTGCTCTCCAGGATGCGGAGTCCCGAGTTCTCTGCTGCTGCTGCCCCTCCACTGGCAGCTCTGACCCGTGTCCCTTCTCCTCTAGGCTCGTCTTTACAGCCTCCAGTCAGACCCGGCCACCTACTGCAATGAACCTGACGGTACGTAGGGGCTTGCTGGTGCTGCCGAACCAAACTGGCCCTTGTGTTGGGTCTGTGGGCCATCCTGAATTGCCCAGAGCCTTTGGCCAGTGGCCCTGCAGCCTTGGCTGTGGGTGGGGTCTCTCTGCGTTGGCGACTGGTTTAGACTGAGCTTCTACCACGTGGGTTTAAACTGGTGCTGTGTGGCCTTTGTTCTGGCAGAGGCCCAGTGATGTGGGGTGGCCTCAGAGAGCCGCACCTCCTTCCTTCTTTGCCCTTGCTCACCCCAGCTGGTCTGGTTCACATTGTTTTTCCAATGAAACTTCCTAAAACTGTTCCTGCCCCCTGTGCTTGTCCCGTGCAGGCCCTGCTGAGCTCCTGGAGGCCTGGCTGGCTCAGTTTAACCTGGAGGAGAAGAAAGGGGAGATTGCGGAGCTGCTGGCCACCAGCCCTTCCATCCGGGCTCTCTACAGCAAGATGGTAAGACCCTGCCTAGCACCTGCAGAGGCGAATTCTGTCTTGGGCTGTGATGTAGTGAAGCGCTGAGCTGCTTGGGACCTGGAACTGGTGTCAGAAAGGCCTGTGGTTGCGTGGCAAACTGACACAGGGATGTTTAGCAGTGTTTGTGCTCTCATGTGACTCCCGACATTTCCCCTGTCGCTCCCAGGTCCCTGTGGCTGTTTCCCATTCTGAATTCTGGCAGCGCTATTTCTATAAAGTGCATCGCCTGGAGCAGGTAGGTCAGGGTGGGTGTCTCCCCAGTGGGTGGGCGCTCCAGCCAAGGAGCTCTAACCCAGACCAAAGAGGCAGAAAATACTTTGCCTGGAAAAGCAGCAATCTGGGCTGCCTTTTGTGCAGCCTCGTCACTGACGCTGAAGTGCTTTAGGAAGGAAAGGACTGGGGGCGTGAGCTGACGCTGAATTCCTTGCAGGATGAAGCGCGGAGGGAGGCTCTGAAGCAGCGAGCGGAGCAGAGCATTCACCAGGAGGAGCCAGGCTGGGAGGAGGATGAAGGTGGGTCAGATGGTTGGGGACCTGCGGGGGGGCTCACGCAGACCTTGGCAGGTCACAGTTAAGGGTGATGGCTCCTCCTTGCTCCCACGAATTCAGCTCCCAGCCCTGCTGCACCGTCAGCTGCTGCTGCGCTTGCTGAAACATCTCTCGCTTCTCTTCTGCCTTCCTACAGAGGAGTTCTTGGGGATGTCACCCCTGCCTTGTGCAAACGTGAAATTTCCAGAAGCAGCACAGAAAGAATCTGCCCCCACAGCCCCGGAGGGAAACCACCCCACTGCTCCCAAGGGACCCTCGGAGGAAAGCCGGGCCGTCCTCCCTCCGGAGCCAGCCCCGGTGGAGAGGAGTCCCTCGGAGAGCAGTGAGAGCATCTCCCTTGTGACTCAGATTGCAAACCCTGCCTCTGTGCCTGCCGCGCAGCTACAGACCGGAGCACACCCAGCCGGGACCGGAGACCTCTCTCAGAAGCTGCTGGAGGCCACCTCGGAAGAGCAGAGCTCCCCAGCAAAACCCCCCGAACCTGCTCATCCTTCTGCACCCACCCGGGAGTCCGTGGCATCCTCAGAGCAACCGGCTGTTACAGAGCCCAAGGTCGTGGAGAGCAAAGCCCAGGGCAGGACAGAGACTCTGAAAGAGGACGGACCAACAGATCTACGTGTCTTTGAGCTGAACTCGGACAGTGGGAAATCCACTCCCTCCAACAACGGCAAGAAAGGTGCGTGTGTGGAGCCAGCACAGGGCCTGGAAACCTCCTGCTGGGGGTGGCAGCTTTTGGAGAAAGGGTCTGATTTTGTGATGATGGAGGAGAAAAGGGGTTTTGCCAAAGTTACCCAAGAAGGTTAGATCCAAAGAGTGTCTAATTAATGGCTGAAACTAAAGTGGAAGTAAATCCTTGTGCTGTTAGGCAAGGTCACATCAGATGGTAAAAATCTGCTCTCAGAGGCGCTGGACTGGTACCACAGCTGGCTCTGCCCTGAGCCCTTCCTTGCAGGGGACCCTGCCTTCAGCAAAACCTGCTGCAGGTCTCCCGAAATAATGATTATGTTGGTTATAGGATTATAAAGCCACTGGAAGTAACCCAAGATCCAGCAAGGTGACGCAATATCATGAACTGGGGGTGTGAGCAGAATGGAATTAGACTAGACAAGAAATCAGAGGACTGTCTCTGTTCGTGAGCTGACAGCCTGCTCTGGGGAGCGGGGAGGCTTTCCCCCCTCGGGTAGATCCCTTGGGAATGCCAGGGCTCTGTGGGCTGCTCGGGCAGCTTTCAGCAGGGTGTCTGGAGAGCATGTGCAGCTCTGATGGCTCTGTTGTGACGTTTGTGCTTCCAGGCTCCAGCACAGACATCAGTGAGGACTGGGAAAAGGACTTTGATCTGGACATGACTGAAGAGGAGGTGCAGCTGGCGCTCTCGAAGGTGGAAGTGTCTGGGGAGGTGAGTCAAGGGGAGGTGGCTGCTCCCAGAAACCCTCGGCAGCTCCTTGGGGTGATGCTGCCCGAGCTCTGCCCTCACTGGCTGCTTCTGGGAGACCGCAACACCTCAGAGCAAGGGACTGAATTGCTCAGCTTGGGCTCTGCTGCCAGCCCTGTGCTGGAGCTGAGGTTGAGCAGCACATCGCACCGAGATGTGGCTGCACAGAGCAGCTGGCCAGAGGCTTCTCCAAGGCGTGACTTGCTCTTTGGGGACAGGGGCTTAGCTTGGGATCTCACCCTGGGACTCTCGGGTGTTGGCTGGAGCAGAGAGTGGCTGTTTGAGTGTGGGAGTTCCCCACGGGAAACAGAGCAAACAAATCCCTGTTGGGAGGGTGTGGGAGGGTGAGGATGTGTCAGGCTTTGCGCTGACTCGGGGGATCTGTTGAGGGCTGGCTGTTGTGTTACAGAAACAAGCTGAGGGCTGTTACTCTTGTTTGCAGCTGGAAGATGAGGAGTGGGAAGACTGGGAATAAAGCGACTGCTTCCAGTGTGTCTCACAGGCTCATTTCCACCATCGAATGTGAATTAAATCACGGACTGGCTGTTCCTTTGTGTGTAACTGTGCTGGGGATTGCACTTCCAGGCTGGAGGAGTTTCAATCCTGTGGGCGACTCGAGGGACCCCTTCAGACCTGGAGGAGGAGGAGGAGGAAGCAGGAGGTCACTCGTACGTTTAGCTGCTAGGGAGCCCGTCTTCTCTGTAGCTCCTAGAGACCGGCCAAGCCAGAACTGACTGCCCCGAAAGCGTCGGCGGGAGGCAGATGTGATGTGGTGAGGGGTCCCCGGGGCGAACTGGGTGCTCAGACACCCAGTGGGATCCCTCGGTGCCACCCGACTGCCCGCTGGCCAATTGTGCTTGTGTGCGCGTGTAATCTGCAGTGCAGCAGCTCCAAGGCTCGTGGCTGCACGCTGTGCCCGCTCGCTCACCGCTCTGCGCTGCTGGCCGGGTCATCCCTGCAGAACCCCCCGTGCTGGGAGTGACCGGGGCCGGACAATGCGGTGGGGGATGCCCCTTCTGCTGTGCCAGTCGTGGCTTGTGGCTTTGACCCAACGCTGGGCTGTGCCGAAAGGAGCCAAACTCCCTGCCAAACCCTGAGCTTCTGCCTGGCTTTTCCTCTGTGGAAGATTATTTTAAATTGAAACTCCCGTTTCCTGGCACAAGAGCGGCAGCTCCTCGAAGAGCCCGAGACCTGCTTTCCCCTTCGCAGCTGCACTGCCTTCCTCTGCTGGGTTTTGTGTACTTCTAGTTGAATTTCCCAAGCAAAGTACTTGTGGCTTGCTCTGACTTGAGCCCTTCTGGGCAGAGAGTGCTTTGGGTCACCCTGGGAGCAGAACCGCTCTGCACTGGTGCCCAGTTCAGCCCTTGCAAAACCCCAGTGTGGCCCTCTGACCACTTCAACCACAGTCCTTCCCGTTCCCCATCACCCAAATGGTGGTGGTGCCTGTTGGCACAGGCTGGGGGCTGTGTCTGTCCACTCCGCTGACTCCCCTTGGTTCCCATGGCCACCAGTGTCACCAGTTTCTCTGTGCTCACTGGGGTTCCTCCACTTAACCCCTGTGACTGCCGGCAACGCTTTCTTCCCCTCTTTTGGGAACAATTCCCTTCTAATGGCACGAGATGTTCCCCAGTGGATGTTGCTAATACACAATTATCCTAACAGGACAGAGCCCTCGCTGCTGTCTCTGGAAGAGTTGGGGTTTGGGGTTTTTGTTTTTCCTCCCCTGCTTTGGGGAATTTCTCCACTGCAGCTGCTCCCACGGGTGCGGTGGTGGTGACGACTTCAGGCACTTACAGGAGAGCGTGTCTGTCCTGGAAAACCCAGGAGGGTCGTGCACTGAGCTACATCTCGCCCCCCACATGGTGCATGGTCCAGCAGAGCCTCTGAAATGCGCTGCAGCCTCACCCTGTTCTGGGCTCGAACTCAGCTGTAGCACGAAAACAGGTTGTGGGTCGGTGACACCCATGGAGTGTCTGTGTTGGGGCTCGGGGCTGCGTTCCATTGGGATTTGATGGAATAAGTCGTGGCTGGGCCTGTGACGGAGCCCTGGGGGTGCAGTGCTCTCATCTGTGTCACTTTTTTTTCTTTAGTCAAATTAACCGTTTGGTTGTCTGTGCAATATTATCTGTTCTGAACTATTCTGCGTCTCCCTGAGCCTTTTCTAGGTGGGGTGAAAACCAGGATACAATTCTAACAGCTGGTAGTTTTGTAACGATGACTTTCTCCAAACCTTTTACAGACTTGCAGTTAACAGCGATTAAAGGAATTCTACAGAGTCTCTGCCTGTGTTGAGGGTTCTCATTCCTGTGGGACGGGGACGGGGCTGCCTCAGAGGGTCTGAATTTCCCTTCCCTCCCACCCACCTCAGGGGAGGTTAATTCAGGAGGGTGAACCCCAGCTGCTGGGAGCTTGTGTTTGCCCTGTTCCCCACCACTGGGGCTTTGGGAGTCGATAAAAGCACCCAAACATGAACCGGACCTTGTCTGGCACAACCCCTGCAAGGCTGGATAGGTGGGAAACAGACCTCCAAATTTATCGTCATTTTAGAAACATTCTGTCCCGTTTGGGGAGAGCAGGGCGAGTCCTCAGGGGTTCGTCAGCCACGGGTGCCGGCCGACCGCCTCGATGGAGGGTCTCAGGTTCATGTCTGGTTCCAAGAGCATTTTCAGGAGGTTCTGGCACTCCTTGGAGATCCCCAGCTGCATGGGGACGGGGATGCCTTTCTGCTGCTGGTGCAGCATCTTGGGGATGTCGGTGTCGTCGAAGGGCAGGCGGGCGCAGAGCAGGACGTAGAGGATGACGCCCATGCTCCAGACGTCGCCCTTGCGGCTGTCGTGGGGGAGGCCCTGCAGCAGTTCGGGTGCCGCGTAGGCCGTGCTGCCGCAGAAGGTCCAGCTCAGCTCCCTGCGGTCCCTGGGGAGCAGCTTGGCGAAGCCAAAATCCGTCAGCTTCAAGGTGCTGCCCTGCAGCAGAGCGTTCTCGCACTTGAGGTCGCGGTGGGCCACCCCGCAGCCGTGGCAGTACTGGATGGCCTCCACCAGCTGCTGGAAGAGCTCCCTGGCACGGGGCTCGGGCAGGGGACCGTGGCGGAGGACATAGTCAAAGATGTCCCCGTCCTCCGCCAGCTCCATCACGAGGTACATCTTCCCCTCTGGGGATTCCAGCATCTCCTGCACATGGATGATGTTCCTGTGGTCCAAGCGTGTGATGATCTGGAGCTCCCGGGGCAGGAACCTGTGAATAAATTCTGCCGAGAGAGGAGGCGGGTTTGCCCGGGGCGTGGGGACGGGGATGTCCCCGAGGTGCTGGCTCCAGACACCCCTGCGGGACGCAGCCCAAGGAGGGAGCATCGCTCCCGGGTGTCTGGTTCCTCATGGCCGGGCACTGTTTCCCAGGGATGCTCCTCGAGGGGGATGCTGGGCTCCCCCAGCACTTTGCCATCCTTGCGGTTGGAGGGCGGCCACCCAAACAGGACCCGACCCCCAGCCATGGTCCCTGGGCTGTTCTGCTGGTTCCCCCAGCACCATCCCCGCTCCGATCCACTCTCAGTTTGAGAAACAAGATATTTCTGGGAATTAAAAGCCTCCAGGAGGGACAGTGCCTGAGCCTGGAGCTCTTTCAGGGTCAGCTCTTACCTTCTGGGCCTTCCTTCTTGTTGATTATTTTAATCGCCACTTTCTTCTGGTGCTTCTGGGAAAAAGCCTCCTTCACTTTGGAGTACGTCCCCTCGCCGATGGTCCTGCCGAGCTTGTAGCCTTTGGCCAGCAAAAACCCCTCCATGTCCTCATGTGGGCTGGGACCCTCCGCTCCCTCAGTTCATCCCACAGCGACTCTGCAACCACATCTCAGCGCCCCAGGGGCATCTGCAGCGCCCGGGGAGGGCACAGAGGGACCTTTGAAAACCCGGGGTGCCATTGTGATGCGGGTGATGCGGGTCGGTCAGGTGGGTGCGCAGTGAGGTGGGCGACAGGCTGGAACACGCTCTTGGTGAGTGGGGGCGCACAGTGCGGGTGTTACGGGGCTGGCGGGGGTCCCCCATGTCCCCTCGGTGTTTTTGTCATTGCTGGGGGGCCCGTCGGGGTCACCCGGTTCACTCACCTGCTCCTCTCTGGTCAGACGTGTCCAGGGTCTGGACATGAGCTCCCAGCGGGCGCCGCAGGCTCGGAGGTTCCCCATCGAGGCGGGAGATTGTCCCAGCTCAGCCGTGCCCCCCGAAACGCAGGAGCCGGTGGGCGCCGAGCAGGCTGTGGGGAGGTAAGGGGGGGCAGGACAGGACCGGGTTCCTGCTCCGGCAAACACGGCTTGTCCTGCTGCCAAAAGCAGAAAAACGGTCAGAGGCTGGAACCCGTCTGCTGTGGAACGGGCTGAGCTGGGGTGTTCAGCCTGGAGAAGAGGATCCGGGGAGACCTTATTGTGCCTTTTCTGCACTGAAAAGAGGCTGAGAAGAAAGATGGGACAGACTGTTCAGCAGGGGCTGTTGCGAAAGGACAAGGGGTGATGGTTTTAAACTAAAGGAGGGAGATTCAGGCTGGACATGAGGAAGGAATTGTTGCCCTGAGGGTGGTGAGAGCCTGGCCCAGGTTGGCCAGAGAGGTGGTGGATGAACCATCCCTGGAGACATCCCAGGCCAGGCTGGACGGGGCTCTGAGCAACCTGAGCTGGTGAAGATGTCCCTGCTCATGGCAGGGGGGGACTGGGGAGCTGGGAAGGTCCTCCAACCCAAACCATGTGTGATTCTGTGATTCTACAGCGTGCCATATCAGACAACACCAGGCTGTGTCTCTGTTCCCACAGGCAGCTGCGGCGATGTCCCGGCAGCCACTGCCTGACGCTGCCCAACGTCCCCATTGACGTGTTCATCGCCATGGGAGGGACTGGCCGGCCCCGCACCACCTAATGGCCCCCGCGCTGTGCTGGCCGCAGCCAGGCCCAGCACCGCGGAGCTGCCGAGGACACAGATTGGTGACGGACTTTGTAATAAAAGGACGTCTTGGAGCGTTTCTGTGCTCAAAACTCTCGTGTGGCGTGTTGGCTGTGGAGGGTTGTGGGGCAAGAGGGGACACGGGGACCGGACGCAAGGGGAAGGTGGGGAGAGGGTGGGACACGAGGGCTGAGGAACAAGGGGTTGGGACACAAGGGACAGGACATGGGACATGACGGGACAGGGCAGGAGGGGATGGGACGTGAGTGATGGAGTGTGAGGGGATGGGGCACAAGGGACCAGACACGAGTGATGGGACACGAGGGGATAGCGTGAGAGGGGATGGGACATGAGGGATGAGGCACAAGGAGACAGGGTGTGACTGATGGGACACGAGGAGATGGGACACAAGCGACAGGACACGAGTGACAGGACACGAGTGACAGGACACGAGTGACAGGACACGAGTGACAGGCCGGGTCCTCCCCGCCCGCTGGGGGCGCCCGAGAGCCCCGCGGGAGAGAGCGGCCCCGCCCCACCCCTGTCGCCTCAAGGGGCGGGGCGTCCGCAGCGCGAAGCAGGTTTGTCCCGCTCCGGCCGCCGTCCGCTCCCCGCGCCCTCCCTCTCCCCGGGCCCGCCATATTGTGGCCGCCGCCGGAGGAGCCGCCGCCTGAGGAGCCGCGATGGGTGAGGGCGGGAGCGGCCCGGCCGGGATACTCTGCTGCTGGACCGAGGGGGCGCGGGGAGGCCGGGAGAGGCCGCTCTGCCGGTCGGACAGCGGGGCCGGGCCGTCCCGGCGCTGCCCGCCCCCCTCACCGGGGCTCCGGGCGCCTCCCCCCCGCGGCGGGCCGGGCCGGGCCGGGCCGGCGGGAGCGGGGCTGCGGGCCCGGCCGCTGAGTCATCCCGGGCAGGGCCCTCGGAGCCCGCTGGGGCTCGGGGCGGCCCCGCTGAAGGGGTGTCTGGGGGCAGGGGCCGGTCCGCGCTCAGCTGAGCCGCCAGCCCGCGGGGCCGGGGCCGGTACCGGGGGTTTGGCTCTGTCAGCGGCAGCTCCGTGCTCCCCAGCGCGGCCTTTGGGGCTGCGGGGGTTGTTGGATGGTGTAATATTCTGGGTTTTGGGTGGTATCGGGAGCTGCTTCTGCCACAGCGAGAAGGGCTGAGAGGCCGGTGGTGGAAGGAGCTGCTGTGGTTGAAGCTTTAAAGTGTCAAATCTCTGATCTGTGGTTAATTTAAATTCTGAAGTTTGTAAGAGTTTACGATGGAGCTCAAAGGAGATCCTGCTGAACTGTCCAGCCTTCGAATGACCCAGCAGGGCCTTGGTTGTTGTAGATTCCATCGTGGAGTGCCCGTGCTGTCCCTGTGCAGCTGTCGCCATGGACGGGACAAGCAAATACATCTGACGCTGTGCAGGAGCGGAGAGGAGTTTGTGCAATAAGCAATAGCACTAAATACACTTCAGGGGCCAGAGAGGTGGGAAATTGCATTCATTGTTAGCTACAAATAAACCAGAACTGAGTGTTGCTTTTCAAAAGGTACTTTACTAACAGCAGACTTATTTTTTTTGTTGCTTTTGATGTAGCCTGCGATTGATGCTTCCTACTTGGGAAAGCAAAATGTCTTTTTCTTGAGGTTTCGGGTAGTAAGACAGGGTTTGGGTGGATGGGGTGAATGGGAAAGCCCAGCCTGCAGCAGGGGAAGGTTCCTCTGGGAAGTGAGGATTAGGGTCCTATCAGTTTTCACCTGCAATATTGTAACCAGACTTAAAAATGCCCTTTGGGGTGGGATGGTGCTTGATCAAACTGACCTCATTGGAAACTCCCCTGCTGTCCTCAGCCCTCCCGTGATGTTCCAGGATGGGTCCATGGCCACGTCCCCATATGTGCGATGGCCACAGCACCGCCCCGTTGCCACAGCTTTTAACACTTAATGTATAGCTCGAGATGTAAAACCTCGACTGGCAACTTTGAGTAGAAAAGTGTCCTCAGGCCTGTTGAATGCCTGAAAACTGCCAGCGTTAAATTGTTTTAGGTTAATAGGACCGAGGGGTGGCCACATAATGTTGTTACCCTTCTTGTAGGGTGCAGGTTGAGGGTGCAATGGTGTTTCCAAGCAGCTGTGATTTGGTCTTGCTTGGGTTGTTAGAAACGCTCGTCAGTCTGTTCTTCACTTGCTATGCAAATGATGTCTAAATGTCTCTATAGTGCCGTTTACCCTGCGGAGCAGCACGTAATGCTCAATTCTTAATAAAACTTTTGTGGCTGATGGATTTAACCAGTTATTTGGGTATTTTGCTTTGTTTGCTTCAGCTTGAGAGAGCAAACATGAACTTTGTAAAGGGGAGCTTGGTCATTAAAATAGCGTGATAGTGAAAGTATTAATTCTTTCAGCTTTGTGCTGGCGAGGGCCGGATCAACTCAAACGTGCTTAGCAAATCAGACAGTGCTGTTTGTTTCTGGAGTGAAGCATGTGTTGGGGAGGATGAGCTCGTTGGAATTTATAGCCGTCTGTCATTGTCTCTGACTAGTTCTGGCTGTGTTTAACCTCCTATAACTCATGTGTGTTGAGTTCGAGTTGACTTAGTCCAAGAGTTTATTATAAGAATCGTTACAAAGGACTCTCTGACCTGAGGTGACAGACTTGGGAGGCCATTGGTCCATTCGGAAAGCCGAATGTCTCAGGATGTGTGAATCGGGTTGAAGAGGACTTAAAGCCCCCAAACCTCAGGTCTTTGTGGGTCCAGATATCAGGAGGAGGCGCAGTTGAAATTAATGTGTGTCGAGAACTGCCCTGAGGAATAAATGGACTCTTTTTACACCGGGGCATGGAAAGCCTGAAAGAAATCCCGATCTTACTTGACCCTGGCGAGGGACAAGCTCTCAGGGGAACTGTTCATTTTCCCCAAAGATAACCTGTGCCTTTCCCTTCCCCCTCCCAGCCGGCACCGTCAGCGAAGCTGCCGCACATTCCAGCAGCGATAGCGCGTCGCTGGCTCCTGGGAGCTAAACCAGAAGGGAACGAGCCAGCGGTGGCGGCTGCACCAGGCGCCCAAATAGCTGCGGGGAGAAGCGTTTTACAGCGTGTGCTGCCCACCAAGCGCCCGGCCGGGGGTTCAAGGCAGCTCTGGAAGAGAACGGAGTCTCTGCCTCTGTTATTTGTAGTAAACAGTCAAATAATCTGCGTGAGAACATAAAAGCAGCAGAGAAAACACGCAAAACAGACCTGCACGAGTGACAGGACAGAACCCGGTGGCTTTTCCAGGTTTAGCAGCAGCTGGGGTAATTCCAGGGCTGGCCAGGCTTTGCCTTAAGTGTGTCTTATGCCTGGCAACAGAATGGTAATGGATATCTTCTGAAGTTTACCTTTGTGAAAGGGTGTTCTGGCCTTAAAAAGCCCTTGTTGGATCTGTCGGTGTAACTGTTTCTCTGCTCTGTGACTTTGGTCTGATTCAGCAGCACAAATTCTGATTTAGACCTTCAGTGACTCAGCTTTAACCAGCAGCTGAAAAAATGTTGGAAGCAAATACTACTTGTAATGCAGAGAAATGGGAAGAGCATCATCCGGAAAGAAGCCAGGCTGGGTTTCGGATCCAACAGCATTAAGAAGCCGTTATAATCCTGGCGTGGCTGTAATGACCCTGGAATTACAGTGACTTTTTTTCTGTGGAGCTGCTGTGAGTGAAGTTCACTAATTCAGGGAGGTTATTTGCTACAAAAGGCGCTGATTTAGGAACCTGAGGTCAGGGGGTTCCCGGAGCAGAGCGGCATTTTGTACAAGCTGGGTCGGAACTCTGGTTTAAGTGGAGTCGCAGCGCGGGGTCCAGGCTGAGCCCAGCTAAGCCGGGTTGTGCAAGTTCGGAGGCAGTTGTGTGGCACTTGGCTATTTATGTGACCGGCTGAATGGTGATTCTGCAGATAGTGTGAAGTCACTTAATCGTTTTTCCTCCTCCTTTTCTTAAAAACTGCCTTTTAATTGAAGACTTCGCTTTCCAAAGGTAACAAATTTCTCTTTGGTAGGGACTCTATAACCCTCAGAATTAAGCTAGTTAAAATGTTAGTTTTTCCAGCTGTTTTGTCTTCCCATGTTGGATGTTTGTACATTGTATATGTCTTTTCTTGGCTTGGCTGTGAAGCTTTTCTCTGAAACTTCAGCTGATCCTGGAAGGGCTCCAGAAGGGCTGGAGGTGCTTGATAAGTTGGACTGAAATTTTCTGCAGGCAACGTGGCTGAGGAATGTTAAACACTTGAAAGAGGAGCGGTACGGAGATAACGCTGCGAACTTTCACAGGGCGCTTCTTCCGTCTACCTGTAGCGGTTGGAAGAAAACAAAGATATGGGTGTCCAGCAGAGTCCTGGAGAAGAGCAAGTTGGTCTCAAGGTTAACGGGCACACTGATGTTGTGTATTGTGATTGCTGCCTTCCCGTCCTGAGAAAGGCAATTAATCTGCTTGGAAAGACGTATAAACAGCAGTCGACATGGTCAAAGCAGTGGGTTGAGCTGAGTGCAGCTGTGGGATCGACATCCAGGTGCTTGGGTCCCTGGTTGCCTTTAGCCACACCAAACCATGCGGTGTCACTGCCCTGACCGGGGGAAATACACCAGCAGTCGAGTTTGAAGGGCTGCGTTAGTCAGGTAGGAAGCAGCAAAATGAGTAGGTTGGTTATTGGGCGCTTGTGCCTGGTGGGACAAACACGGGCTGTATGTTATGGATAGTTTTGCAAGATTTTTTAATTGTTTAAAGCCTCGGTTTGCTGTGGGTCCTGTTAGATTTTTGCTGTGTGGACACGGTGCACCTTCCAATCTGGGGGAAAAAGCCAAGGTGTGATTTATGCCATGATGACACAAGGGAAATAATTGCTGCTGGAAACCACAGTAGAATTTAGTTCTGCAGCTCCGAAGCTGATTGAGTAGAAGCCTTTCCCATGGTAACATGCTCAATATTGTCAAGTTTGGTCCAGGTTCCTTTTGGAACAGCAAATCTACTCTTATGCTTCCTAGAAACTTCCTAACACTTGCCATAGCGGCGCATCACATCAGCTAAGGTTAGGATCGCATTATCACTTGGAGCTTTACTGTCGAGACCAGCTCTTGCAAATAAATCTGTTTAATGTGACTTTTCCTTGGTGGCAGCAAGGACATGCGGATAAAGCAGCGGAGTGTGGCGAGAAAGCTGAGGCAGATATTCTTTCTTTTCACAGAGACCAACACGAGTCCTGCGAAGGATAACTATCGAATGAAGAGTTACAAGAACAAAGCCCTAAATCCCGAGGAAATGCGGCGGAGAAGAGAAGAGGAAGGAATTCAGCTGCGCAAACAGAAACGAGAGCAACAGGTAACTGTCATCTTGAGTAGCTTGTGTACAGCCATAACACAACCAAGATTGTGCTGCTGCCAAACTGGAATCTTCAAGGATCTGTGCATTAAGGTTCGTTGGCAGTCTCTTTATTTTTTTCGGTTCTGAGATCTTGCTTTTCATTCTCTTTGTACGTAGTACAGAGTGTGGCTCACATCAAGAGCTTTCCAGGCACTTTGTCCTTGGGGTACCAGAGGGTTTTGTTCACAGATCCTTGTTTTTAAGGTGGTGGTTTGTTTTTCAGGTTTCTTTATTAATTAGTGGATGGGATTATTTCCTCAAGAAGCAGGAAGAGCAAGTGTGGGCTGTGTGTATTTTTTAACTCTGAGCTGGTTGGTTTTTGTTTGGTTTTCTTTGCTTGAAGGTCTGTGAAAGTGAGAGGTGATTCCCAGGTGATGTAAGCTCACACTAAATGTTTTCTCCATTAATGCGTCATGCACAAGCTGCTTTCTCCCCAGTTTTCCTAACGTGTTAGGTCAAATTCTGCACCTGCCTGTACCAGCGTCTCAGTGAGTTGGGTATTTGCATATCTGAGGGCAAGACTTAGCACGTTTTATTATTGGGGTTCGTATGCCAAACTCGTCTTCAGAGCGCAGAGCTGTTATTAACGACTGCTTTTCTCTTCGGGTTGCGTTTAGTCAAGCTGACGGTATCTTGTTTGAGGAACAAGAATATCTAGTTATGAAGACTGTTCGTCATTGCTTTCTAATAATGACTCCTGTGTCTTGGTCCCTGCCAGCTCTTTAAAAGAAGAAACGTGGAACTGATCAATGAAGATGCCTCCATGTTCGATAGTCTCCTTGTGGATTCCTACGTTAGTTCCACGACATGTGGGGTAAGGTGCCTTTTGTTGCTGTTGTGCCTTCAGATAGATGTCGTGCTGTGCACTGCCTGGAACTGCCATACCTCAACGTTTTTGCTTTCTCACTTTTGAGAGTGTTGCAAATGTTGCTGCAGGGAACTGGAAAAGTCTCCCAGGGAGTAAATAGTGTCCTGTAATCTCGAATTGCGAATCTTTGGATCGCTAGCTAAGCACAAAGTCATTGTAGACTGTCACGACTGTGCCCTAAATGTGTGAAATGGAGCCATTGTTCTGTCTCCTTTGCATCTTTGCAGGAGGGAATGATCACAAGAGAGATGGTAGAGATGCTTTTTTCAGATGACCCTGATCTACAGCTAGCAACCACTCAGAAATTCAGGAAACTACTCTCCAAAGGTAAAAATAACTCATCCCTGCTGTAGCATCTGATGTAGCATTTCCTTTGCACGCATTTGTGCACGCGTGTTGCTGTACAGAAGCTTAGCAGCTTTGAGCTTAACAATGTAGCGTGTTGCTAATGATTTGCAGTTGTATGGGTTGTACAGAAAGTGATTCTGGAGGGTTGTCCTGCCAAGTTCTGTGCAGCTTGAGGTGGTTCAATGGAGTAATAGTTTATGCTTGTTATTCCCTGCGTTGGAGATGTCAACTGTTCTGACACTGCCTTGCTGTTGCAGAGCCGAATCCTCCAATAGATGAAGTGATAAACACTCAGGGGGTGGTGGACAGATTTGTTGAATTCCTGAAAAGAAGTGAAAATTGCACGCTACAGGTAAAGGAGCTTGTGTTACGAATTCTTCATGGCATGTAGCAGTTTAACCGCAGCGTAGCAGCGTGAACCCACAGTTGCCATCAGGGAGAAGTGATGTCTTGAACTCAAAAGATGCAGGTTATGTGATGTACAGAAGACAGAGGTAGCCTGTAGCGCTTAGGCAAAAAATGAAGTTATAAATTGCTCTAAATTATAATTCTCGGAAAAGTGCTGGCAGAAATAACACGGTTCAGCTGCAGCAGAAGAGAATTTGCCCTTCCTGTGTCTGATACTTCTGCTGGGAGTTTGTGGAGCCATGTAATAAATATGTAGGAAGAAACTGCGAGAGGAAAAACCTCCATTATTGGAGGATTTTAAGTACAGGCTAAAAGTGTGTCAGCAGTGGCTTAGGTAGTGCTGGTCCTGCCGTGGGGCAGAGGGATGGACTGGGCAGCTTCTTGAGATTCCTTCCAGCTTGGTAATAACTGTAGTTACTTTGTAGGGGTTAAAGATGCTTCCATACATGGAACTGCATCCGAGTTGATGACTGCCTTCATTTTCTTCCTGCCCTCTGGCCCAAGGCCATGTAGCACAGGGACTTATTTTCAAGAAGAACTGAATGAAAATCTGGTTTTAAACCAAAGAATGAGTGGCAAAAGCAGAGAGCTCGCTGCTCAGCTTCACCTGAACTCGAGGCATCCCTGTGGTGTTAGCCAGGCGAGCGGGTGCGCTGGAGCTGGCCAGTCTGCACAAAATACAGGAAACTTTCTGCTCCACATGTTTATGCATTATGTGTCTTCACTTTTATTGCTGGAAAATACTTGTAAATGTGATGTGGTGTGACCAGTGATGTATTCACCTGCTAATCCTTTGAGAAGCTGTAGCCTCTGAGAAGGTATTTAGCAGATGTGGCTTTTTATTGCTCAAGAAAATCGAACCCTTTGAGTATTAAGGTTCTGTTGCGATACACTTTCTTATCTCACAACCCTTTTAGTAGAAGTTAAAAGAGTTATAGCCAAAACGTAATGGCAAATACTTCGCTAATTCAGGATTGTTTTATTGATACTGTTGTCATGCATTTGCTTGTTTCAGTTTGAAGCAGCGTGGGCACTGACGAATATTGCATCAGGAACTTCCCAACAAACAAAAATAGTAATTGAGGCTGGGGCAGTTCCTATATTTATAGAGCTGTTAAACTCTGACTTTGAGGATGTTCAAGAACAGGTAAGGTTCACTTCTTACTCCGGGGTTAGGGTGAGAACCACGCTGAGTTGCACACAATTAAAATACAGCGTTTAAAATGAGTGACCAGTGTCAGGCGACAAATTGAAGTATCGTTTGCCTGGAATTATGGGAAAACGCCTTCTTTAGCACACTACCCTTTTCTTCCTCTGTTCAGAAACTGCGTGAATGCTAAAACTGTTGCTGTTTCCTTTCAGGCTGTCTGGGCATTGGGGAACATTGCTGGAGACAGCTCTGTGTGTAGAGATTATGTCCTTAACTGCGCTATTCTTCCTCCCTTATTAATGTGAGTAGCCATGAATACTTGCCAATACAGTTCTTGGAGTCCCATGGTACCACAGCAGAGCCATCTTTGAGCTGGGCGAGTAAATTCCCTGGCAATGTGTGGTGATGTTCACTGGGAATCAAACCCTTGGTACCAGATGAACTGGCAGTTCTGACAAGTATCTGATGAATAGAGTGGGACTTGGTAGATAACATGCCTTCTCACAAACCTCTCCGCCGCTCTCAATCTGCAGCGGGTGCTGTTGCCGCCTGCTTGTCTTGCTGAAGTCGCAGGGCTTGCTGGTTCGCTCTGTGTCCCTCCAGATGTCTGCTTGTTGTGCTTATGCTGTGGATTCGGGGGCTTGTCTGAGCGGGCTCCTCTGGCACCCTGAGCTGGTGAAGATGTCCCTGCTCATGGTTGGGTGGGACTGGGTGAGCTTGGGAGGTCCCTTCAACCCAAACTATTCTATGGTTCTCAGTTCTAATTTGGCCCTTGCCTTCCTGACCCATTTCACTTTACATTGTTAGGAATAATAGCTATTTATCCTAAAAAGTAGTTGCCTGTCACTTCTCTTCTTGCTTGTTGAGAGGCTCAAGTCACAAGCAGCATGGCTTGAGCTGCAGCAAGTGGAATAGTGGTTTGACTTTCTTAAAATCAGACTAGTTTTCCTCGTTTTGATTCCCTTGCTGGCTTCCACATCAAGGATTGTAATTCATGGTCGCTGTCTCTTTAGGCTCCTTACAAAGTCCACCAGGCTGACAATGACACGAAATGCTGTCTGGGCCCTGTCGAACTTATGCAGAGGGAAGAGTCCACCGCCTGAATTTGATAAGGTGAGAATAAATGCCTTGTTGGCAGAGAGGTGATGGGGAGCCACCCAGTCAAGATGTTTGTCTCAATTATTTTGGGCTGCTGGACCTTCTGTAGGTCATTGCAGGAGGGAACAGGGTGAGGTTCTTCCTGCTGAGGTTGATCTTACTGTTCAGCAGATGTTTGAGCGCCTGTTTAATTTTCTGCGTGGCTTTATTGGCAGTGCCTCAGTGGGACCCCTCAAGTAAGGGGGCATGGCCAGGCTTCCCTGCAAGGCAGCACACACTGAGACTTGAGACTTCACTCAAATTGTGACTAAAACCTTAATTCTGAGACATCTAAATGCTACAAACCAGGACTGTGTCCACATGGGAGCTGTAGCAGCTTTCCTGTTTCTCTTGTTAGTGCCAGTAGCACACCAGGAAAAAGGTTCTGCTGGCCTTCCAGGTGTCTCATTCACTTCAGTAGAACAAAAATGGTTTAAGATCAATGTGTTTCACTTCTTAAAGATGAAAGCTCACGTGTCAGAGCTGGGAAGCCTGTGGTGAGGGCTGAAATCTGACTTGAGTGTAAATATCAAAACACTTATAAATGATTGGAGTACTCAGAGGTGTAACCATTGGTTGCTGCTCTGAATACTGAGCTGGTTTGGGTTATTAAGAGTAAGAAATGGAGTTTCCAAACAGTAGCATGCACAGTAGCGCTTGTCTCAGGAGTCTAGACTTGCGCCGGGAGGAAGGGATGTAATTTTGATTTAGCAATAAAGCCACTGAGGTGGCTTCAGACACTGTGATTATGAGGTATGAGAACCAGCAAGGAAGCTGCCGACTTTGGGGAAGGAAACTGTGGACATTGAAGACTCTTTATCTCCCCAGTCAGAGTAGCCATGTGGTGTTTGTGTGTGAACACGATGGTCCTTGTCAGAACGTGACTAACCCGGCGTGGTGGCTGTTGTTGTAGGTATCTCCCTGCCTGCCAGTCTTGTCCCGATTATTATTCAACAGTGACTCTGACTTGCTAGCAGATGCGTGCTGGGCTCTTTCCTACTTATCAGATGGCCCCAATGAGAAAATCCAAGCAGTTATTGACTCGGGAGTGTGTCGGCGGCTGGTGGAGCTGTTAATGTAAGTACCTTGTCTTGCTGCTTCAGCCTGGTTAGACTGGGAAGCAGGTGGCTGAGCGTGAGTTTGTACAAAACCCATCAGAGCAGTTCTGTGGGAGGGACTGAAGCAGGTTGAGAGCTGTAAAACTAGAGTATTTTCTAGTGCTGGAATGCTGGTTAATACTTAGGCTAGGGAAAATTTATTGAAGAGTTGGGACTGATACTCTAATCTGCGGAAGAAGAGAGGACTGCGGAGTGTCTTGTGCTCTCAAATTTGAATGGGCCTCTTCTCTAACGCCTTCAGAATTGGTAGAACTGCAAGACGCTTGCTTCCAAAATTATCTGGAAAAATCCTGGGTGTTCTCATTGGTTTAACAACGTCTTTGTTTAGAAATGTGATGGAAAAGGTGAGATCTGTACTTAAGCTGAAGATGATAGAATTAGGACATTAAGGATGAAAACTGTATTCCAAGTTTGTCTTCAGTCTTTGCTTATCCAGTAGCAATACGGTCAACTTGCTTTGTGTTTCGATATGTTGGGGGATGGAATTCTAAGTAAATAATGCAGATATTGGGGAGAGAATCTTCTGCATGTGACCTGATGGATTTGGTTTTGTCCTTGCACCATTTATCCTGCAGGCACAACGACTACAAAGTGGCCTCCCCGGCTTTGCGAGCAGTTGGCAACATCGTGACGGGGGACGACATCCAGACCCAGGTGAGGGGAAATTCCTGCCCTGCAGGGCAATGTGGTGCCCTACGGCATGTTCACTGTGTGAAAACTGGAAGTGTTTAGCTCTGTACCAGATACAGGGGATCTCACGTGTGTTTTCTCTCTCAAAAGGTCATTCTGAACTGTTCAGCCTTGCCCTGTCTCCTTCATTTATTAAGTAGTCCCAAGGAATCAATCAGGAAAGAAGCCTGCTGGACTATATCAAACATCACAGCAGGAAACAGAGCACAAATACAGGTACGGTCTTCTCCAGCCCACCTGTAACGATCCTCGATTCCAAGCTCAGCATTAAGGATTTGCAGCTTTTGTCTTCTCGGACACATAGAGGCGGGTTTTGTTCACATCTCTTGTTCTGCAGTGATTTGCAAGTTTTTTGCTCCCAGCCATCTGCCAAGCAAGAGCTAGAAAACTTGTTAATTATACCTACGATATTAGGCTGAAATGAATCCCACAGGTTGGATCATTGGAATAAGAGGAGATACAGCCCTGATTTCTCCGTGCTCAGAGATACCTCTTTGAAAGGCTGGAGCTTGTTGAGTTTAATTATCCTTTTAATGACCTACATAAGGAGGCAGATAAGTGATGAAAGCATCGCTACAGCATCGATGCAATAATAGGGATCGTTTACTCTGCTAGTTAGGGAATAGGATCTTGTGTTAACAGGGAATAAAGGAATAAAATAGAGGAGTTGCTGGAGGGTTATAGCTTGGAAAGGCTTTTTCCATTTGAAAATGGAGGTGGAGGTTTCTTTCCCATGCTTAACGGCTTTTTAGAAACTGTGTTGCCAATTCCAATGCGTCTTACTCCTCTCTCTCCCCAGGCAGTCATCGATGCAAACATTTTCCCGGTGCTGATAGAAATCTTGCAGAAGGCAGAATTCCGCACGAGGAAAGAGGCAGCGTGGGCCATTACAAACGCAACGTCAGGCGGAACTCCCGAGCAGATCAGGTGCTCCGGTGGCTCCTGCGAGGGGAAACCCCTGAACGCGCGGTAGCTCTGCCTTTAGGGGGACTGCAGGATGGGTTGCCAGGGAGTAATTTGGAGAACTGGAGAGTACCTGAGATATACAGAGCTATAGCTGGATTGTTACTGTGCTAATTGTAGCTTCCCTCTGAATGAGGATAAACAAATCCAAACCACTTCCCTCCTCCCCCTTCAGGTAGCTTAGATTAAGCTAAATGTCCAAACTTGATGACAGATTAAATTCTGGTGCGGAGTTAAGTTGAGTAGCGTCTGGAGTTAGCAGGTTTCTTGAAAGAGGAGTGTGTATAGAAATGCAAATAAGTAAAAATATATTTTATATAAGTATATAAGTAAAAATATATTTTAAGGTAACTTTTGGTATTTTAGTTTAACTTGGCTCCCTTGCTCCTTTGAACTGAGCAAAGGTGATTCTTGCTAGACCCTGAACAGGTGTGTGTTGGTGCTTTCTCTTCAGGTACTTGGTCAACTTGGGTTGTATCAAACCTCTCTGTGACCTGCTGACTGTCATGGACTCCAAGATAGTTCAGGTGGCGCTGAACGGGCTGGAGAACATTCTGAGGCTTGGGGAGCAGGAAGCCAACCAGAGCGGGACGGGCATCAACCCCTACTGCAGCCTGATCGAGGAGGCCTATGGTAGGTGGTGGCCAGTGGCCTTGGCACGATTGAATTTAGCACCACAGGATGTATCAAAAAGCATCTCCTACTTTTGTTCATTGCTTTTTTTTTTTTGCTGTTAAGGGGTTTAGTCTGTTCCAAACTAGTGATATTTGTTCCAGGAGACTTCTTAGCCTCTTCTGATTGGGCATAGGACATACTTGGAAATAAAACCCATCATACTCCTGATCCAAGCTTCCTAGACCTGGAGACCAAACTGATGACTGTGGCTCGCACCGGTTGGGGTGTTAATCAGAAATAAGAGAAGTAAAAATCCCACTTGTGGGTCTGATTGCTCTGACTGTACCCAGTTGTACACTGTAGATGTACACTGGGAATCCAGAGAGAGCTTTTCCCTGGAGTGACTTAATTACGTGGCTTTTTTTCCTGCTCTTAATGCTTTGAGGAGCAGCTCCTATTTTGGTCTCGAACTCCCATGGTCTGCTTTGCCCTCTCACTGACTCTTACACTGTGTGTCCTGATTCTCCCAGTAAGAATAATTCTTGAAATTCTTGAGAGGATATTGTGCGCGGATGTTTTCTGTGCAGCAGCAGGTTTAATTAGGACAGCTAAAGCTGCTGCTGCCCTTCTGCTGGAGGCTACTGGGACGGGCTCTGCTTCCCTCCCCACAGCCGCTTGGCTTCATGTCACTGAAACCTGGTTTAGTCTTGAGCCGGGAGCTGTGTCAGCTAAACCTGCTGTTGAAAAGGTGTTAATGCTGCCCGCTACAGATAAAACCCACAGGCAGCTCTGGAGTAGTTACCTTTAGATGTCAGTGCTCATAAAACACAAATCTCACGCACAAAAAGGTCTGTGAATAGGGGCAGGAGCGGAGGATGGGTGCGGAACAGTGAAAATATCAGATCTCCTGGTTTCATCGCATTCTACTCTAATTTTTCCTCCCAGGTTTGGATAAGATTGAGTTCCTACAGAGCCACGAGAACCAAGAGATCTACCAGAAGGCCTTTGACCTGATCGAGCACTACTTTGGCGTAGAGGATGACGCCACTCTGGCTCCCCAGGTAGATGAGAACCAGCAGCAATTCATCTTCCAGCAAGCCGAAGCCCCCATGGAAGGTTTCCAGCTATAATGTGTCTGAGGTGGGGAAAAGAAACACCACAAACTTGGCAGAAAGCAGCTGGGAGCAGCTGATGGGCTCATCCTCTCCTTGCAACCGGACGGCTACGCGCTCACTCCACCTGTTAGGAAACAATTCTTCCTTCCAACAACTAGAACCAGGGCTTTGTCCTCGCAAGGAAAGGGGATGTTCTTACACTTATTTTTCTTTTTGCTGCTGCAAACATGTCTTTAAAGCAGGCATCTGGGTGGAGGAAGGACACGGAGGTAACAGATTGCACCTCTCGGTGTGTGTTTTATTTTCTTTGTGGTGATCTCTCCCAAATGTCACTTCTTACCTCGGGTACTTAATTGAGATTTCAGTGTTGGGTTGGGTAAGAACGCAGATAGAAAGTAACAATAATTCTGCAAACCTGGGTTGATCTATTTAAGGTTGTTTTTTTTTTTGCACATGTTACTCTTTATTAAAGACTCTAATTTGCCAAGAGCAAAGTTTAGCCCTGGCCTTTCTGCGACCCTCCTGCAGCGGACAGTCCTGTTGAACCTGGGCCAAGTTCCCCTGAAATACTGTAAATGGACAGAGAAATGCAAAGTTCTCCCATTCCTGGGAAGATTTTTCTAGGGAAGGCTTCTTACCCTTGTCTAAATTTTTGATTTTGCTTGTTTTCTTCTTTTTTTGGAGAACTGCTAGTGCTATTTCCAAGGAGAGAGTTAAAAACACGAGGCAACAAGCCCCCAAAGCCGGTGATGCCGAAGAGGGCGGGATGCTTGGGTGGGTTTTGAAGTGGGAAGCACAACTGCCCCAGGCTTTGTTCGCATTGCTACTGACCAACCGTGGAACTGTCGGAATGGTGAAAACACATCATCTTTACTTGAAATATTAATTTTTGGTTGTTTTTTTTTTTCCTGACTGGGGTGGATCATTATGGGCTGGAGGAAGAGGCCGGGGGTGACAATGTTGTGTGCGGCGTTAACTTTGGTAGCACCGGCGCTGAGTTTTCGGGTTTACCTCCTGCTCACAGGTGGATTATGTACATTTTACTTAAAAAAAAAAAAGGTCAAATCTCTGTATTTTTTATATTATATATAAGCAGATATTTGTCTAATTGGGCTTCAGAGAAAAATATATATGAAATTTCTGTAATTTATGTAAATAGAGCACTGTGAGCAGGCAGACCCGGAGATGACAGCCCCCCCGCTGCTCTGGTCCTGCTTCTCTGTTCACTCACGTACTGTATCAGCCACCCTCGACCTCTCTTAACCCCCTCTGCCCTTTTTGAGTCATTTCGCCAAGATTTCACTCAACAAAAAGCGAACGCACGAGAACAAAACCGCTTCTGGGGTGTGGGGGGAGCCGGGGGGGTGAAGCCCCAGCCCGGGCTCCGGTTTGACGAATCTTGTGAAACGAATAAACCGCATCGTGCAGCTGCCTGAGTCTCTCGGTGCGGGGTGAACGGGGGCGGCTGGGCCGGCTTCTCCTCCGGGGTGGAGGCGGGAGGCTCTCGGGGCAGGTTCTGCCCTGATTCCCCGGGGAGGGCTCCGGTGTCCCGGGGGGAGCGGGGTCGCCCCGGACGGGCTCTGCGGTGCCGCCGCCGCCGCCGAGGGCCCCGCGCGGGGCACGCTGGGAGTTGTAGTTCCCACGACGGCCCCCGCGCAGGGCATGTCGGGAGCTGTAGTCCGCCGGGCTTCCCCGCCACGGTTGCCGCTCTTTCCCGGCAGCCCCCGCGGCGGCCCGGCGCTGATTGGTGGGCGGTGCGGCCCGGCGCATGCGCAGCGTGGGGCCGCCGGGAGGCCCGGGACGGAGCCGCTTCCCTCAGCACCGGTACCGGCACCGGCCAGGCCGCGCCGCACCGGGAGGGGCCGCTGCGCCCTCCCTCCCTCACCCCTGCTCCTCCGATGTACCGGGGAGCCGCCGGGGCCGGCGCGCTGATTGGCTGAGGAGAGATAGAGGGGAGACTTGCGTCAGACCGCTGGAGGTGACGTCAGCGGGGTGCGTGCGTGACGTCATTGCGGTGCTGGGGGGGCACACGTGTGTTTCCTTTTATCGTCATGGGGGCTCATCCCGGGGGCGATAAGGGGAGCGGGGCCTGGGGCACTAATGGGGGTACCGGGGGGGGTCGGTGCTAATTAGGGATGGGGCAAAAATATTAATAAGGGGGGGGGTGGCCGGGCCGGGGGTGTCGGTGTCAGCGCTGGGGGGCAGGAGGCTCGGGGGCGGGGAGGAGGTTGTGGGGGGCAGGAGGTTGTGGGGGAGGCGGAGGTTGTGGGGGGGCAGGAGGTTGTGGGGGGTAGGAGGCTGTGGGGGAGGCGGAGGCTGTGGGGGGTAGGAGGCTGTGGGGGGCAGGAGGCTGTGGGGGGCAGGAGGCTGTGGGGGGCAGGAGGCTGTGGGGGGCAGCAGGTTGTGGGGGGGCAGGAGGCTGTGGGGGGCAGGAGGCTGTGGGGGGGCAGGAGGCTGTGGGAGAGGCGGAGGGTGTGGGGGGGCTGGAGGTTATGAAGGGCCGGGGGGGCCCGAGCGGTCGCCCCGGGCCAGGGGGGCTCAGGGGGTGATTCGGGGCCGTTCCCGCCCGCGGGGCCTCAGGAAGCGCCGCGGGAGGTGCGTTGTTCCCGGCAGCCCAGAAAAGCGGCGCCCGGGGCCGCGTGGGGCGGGCCGGGCTGTGCCCGCGGGGGGGACGCGGGCCCGGCCGCTGCCAGCGCTCCTTGCCGAGCCCGGCCCTGGGCTGCGCTCCGAGGACACGCCGAGGTCCCCGTGTCACCGCTGCGAAACGGCAAGAGGAGCTGTTCGCTGCTTCTCCTGGAACAGCCCCTTGGCTCCGGGCGAGGAGCACAGGCTGCCTCTGCTCCCTAATTAGCGCCTTAACTAGAGCACGGGAGGTTGTGCCCGGCGGATTAGGGAAACTGGCGCTGAGCGTGAGTCGGGAGGTGCTGCCGTGCTCTCGGGGGGGCTGTGTCCAGCTTGCTCAGCGGGAACAGGCATTATCCTGTCACGGAGACCTTTGTGCTGAGGTGCAAATTAACAACAAAACGATGTTTCTTCCAGCACGGAGTCTCTGCTGAGAACAAGTTCCTTCCCAGTGCAGGTGAATGACTCCTAAAATCCTCCAGGCTTCTTAAAGTTAAGTTTAGTTGATGTTTCTCCTTCTCTAGGGTTTGTTGGGACTGAGCCGGGGAGAAAGGTCGAGATGAAGAACCAAGGCGGGGAGACCAAAGCTGCCCCCCGGCCTGGCAGCGCTTCCAAACTGGTGCTGGAGGATGGGGACTCACCGGAGGCCGCAGCACCCCTGGAAGGTGGGGGGTCCCTGGGGCGCGAGGGGGATTCTGGAGCCTGGAGAGCAGCTGGTGCTTCCTCTGTGGGAGGGTGGGCAACTGTCTGCAGCTCTTGTGGCTTGTTGGAGAGGAGCTGTGATTTCTGGGGCAGAAAATCCCGGTTCCTGCGTGTGTATGGTTCTGAAGCTGTTACCACGTCCTGACCAAAGCATGGAGCTGGTTCTTGCCTGAAAACAAGAGGTTGTTTGTCCTTAAGGGTCCTGTTTGGGAAATGTCGGACAACTCTTTCCTTGGAGCAGCATTGAGCGACCTGCCCTGTTACTGGCGCTTCGTAAAAATCATTCCCTAGAAGACAAAAACCAGGTCTAACCAAGTGGGTGCTCGGTTAAAGTGAACTCTGCCATGTATTGTGGTGCTCGGTAAATGTGGGATGTAGGACACACGCAGAGAGGCCAACTCAGGTTTAAAAATCGATCGTAATGTAAAAGTCCCGGCTCTGGGGATGTCAGCAGGGAGTTCCCATGAGGGAAAGCTCACACGTAACCCGCTTTCATGAAAGATTAGGGGGAAGAAGGGGGGGAATTTTTGCTCTTGACAGATGTCAGGGGCTTGGTCATGCTCTTGTGATCAAAAGCGAGTCTGTCGGGAACGTACGTCCATTGTCACGGCAGCGGCTGCAGACGCCGCCAGAACAAAGCGGCTCATGTCGCTGGAGGTTTGTCCGGCCCTGCTGCGGCGGGTGCTCGGAAAACCTCCCCTTTTTCAGCCACTTCTAGAGAACCGACGGCGTGGGGGAAACCTCACGCTTTTGTGTTCCCGTCTCCCGCAGCTTCTCTCGCACAGGAGGACACCAAGTCCTCCCGGCCCGCCGTGCGGGACGTCTCCGAAGAGCTGAGCCGGCAGCTCGAGGACATCTTGAACACGTACTGCGTGGATGCCAGCCAGGAGGGCGCGGGCGAGGACGGTGGCCAGAGCGAGCCCACCGAGACGGAAGAAGCCGAGAAGTGTCGCAGCGAGTCCCCGAGGAACGGTGACCAGGAGACGGGCGGCCCCGAGATGAACGGCGAGAAGGAAAACACAAAGGGGACTGAAGAGTTTCGACCCGGCGAGGAGTGTGGGGAGCGGGATCAGAAGAAGGCTCAGGAGAAAAAGAAAGCCAAGGGCCTAGGTGAGGGGTTCCACAGACACAATCCTCTCCAGCCAGTTCCAGCTCTGAAAGTTGGGTCTGGCCCCAGCTGGGGGGTTGTTCCCCCACCGCGTGCGGTGAAATCTGTGGGGCAGAGCCCTGAGAAGAGGTGGTGGCTCTGCCCCAGGGCAGGTGCAGCTCTGAGACCTGCTTTGTTTCTCCTCTCCTTGCCCTTATGAGCCAGAACTCTGTAAATGGATTTTAGCTTATTTTTTTTAAATTCCATGTCTCCTTCCAGGCAAAGAAATCACTTTGCTGATGCAGACGCTGAACACCCTGAGCACGCCAGAGGAGAAACTAGCAGCGCTGTGCAAGAAATACGCTGAGCTGGTGAGTGCGGCTTCCTCCATGGCGGGCTCTGGGGAGGGCAGCGCAGCAGTGGCCACGGGAGCTGCTCAAGGAGCCAGGACGTGGCTGTAGATTTGTGTTTCCTCTTGATATGGAGAAGGACGGTCCAGGAACACACCTGTAGCTTTGCAGTGTGTGTTGTGGGATCTCTGCGGTGCTGGACATCCAGATACCAGAGGACAGATGTTGCTTGGTTCTGCCAGGTGTTGGCGTTTGCAGAAGCGTAAGCACGTGTGGGAGCATTTTGGGCAGATCTGTGTGTAAGAGGAGTCTGGATCTGTTTTCTCTCTGCTCCTCTAACGCAGAAGCTGCATCTCTTTGACCAACGCGTGCGTGGAGGTGCTGGATGAACATTTAAATCTTTCAGATTCCAGCAGGACAGGAATTCAGTGACCTGTCCAGGGGACCTTGAGCTCTGCATCGGTCCCACTCTGCTCAAAAGCGGCATCTTTTGCATTGTGTCCTCCCCTCAGAGCACAGAGAGCGCTTCTTTGAGCCCCTCCTCGGGGCGCAGCACATTGTCCCCGTCTGGTTTGCATCATCTGTGCCCTTTGCTCCCCTGTCCCAGCTGGAAGAGCATCGCACCTCCCAGAAACAGATGAAGATCTTGCAGAAGAAGCAGACGCAGCTGGTGCAAGAGAAGGATCACCTGCAGAGCGAGCACAGCAAGGCCATCCTGGCCCGCAGCAAGCTGGAGAGCCTGTGCCGCGAGCTGCAGAGACACAACCGTACCCTCAAGGCAAGTGTCTCCAGGCGCTTCTCCAGGAGCTGCTGCATCCCAAAGCGCTTGGATCACTCACCGGGAGCCATTCTGGCAAGTTTACCTTTCCCGATGAGTGCCCTCAGGCTACCATGCAGGGCAGTGCTTTAATTTTGCTGTTAAATCATTATCTACCGTGTCTGAGTGTTAATTCAGGGTATCTTCACTGGAGAGAGGGAGGGAAGAAGCCCAAAGTTGCTTCCTGATGGCTACAAGCAGCAGGGGGAGGCCGGGTGGCTTCAGAGCATCAGTTTGGGCAGTTTGCTCCCCAGAGTGACACGTCCCCACTGTCCCTGCTCTCCTCATGCAGGAGGAGGGTGTCCAGCGTGCACGGGAGGAAGAGGAGAAGCGGAAGGAGGTGACATCCCACTTCCAGGTGACACTGAACGACATTCAGCTCCAGATGGAGCAGCACAACGAGCGGAACTCCAAGCTGCGCCAGGAGAACATGGAGCTGGCGGAGCGGCTCAAGAAGCTCATCGAGCAGTACGAGCTGCGGGAGGAGGTGGGTTGGGGTGGGATCGGGGTGTGGGGCTGCTCTGGTGCCTCTGTTCTGCCCTGCGATGTGTGTTTGTGCTCCTGGGGGGGAAAGAGCCTCTGGGTTCCGGGCTCTTCCCTTGGGGCGGCTGCTGGGACGCCCTGAGCGTGGCAGTGACCGGTGCGGTTCCCTCACAGCACATCGACAAGGTGTTCAAACACAAGGACCTGCAGCAGCAGCTGGTGGACGCCAAACTCCAGCAGGCGCAGGAGATGCTGAAGGAGGCCGAGGAGAGACACCAGCGGGAGAAGGACTTTGTAAGTCTCGGAGCGGTTTTGCGAGCGCTTCGCTTTTTGCCTTGTCCCTCTGCGGAGGCTCGTTCCCCTGGTTCCCCAAGGGCAGAGCGCAGACGGGGTGAGGCTGCAGCCCTGCGCTGCTCCTCGCAGCCCCCCCAGCCTGCTCCCGTCTGCAGGGACACGCTGAGAGCCGTCCCTGGTGACAGCCGGGTCACTGCCTTTGCTCTTCCCCAGCTGCTGAAGGAAGCGGTGGCCTCGCAGAGGATGTGCGAGCTGATGAAGCAGCAGGAGACCCATCTCAAGCAGCAGGTGAGTTACCCACTGTGTGCTCAGCCTGATTATTCACTTGTTTTTTGGGTTTTTTTTCCTCCCTAAGCAGCGAACAACCCAAAGTTCTTTAATCTGGAAGACACAGCGGCAGGATTGCTCCTGGGTGAGCCTGTGTCAGCCCGGTGTGAGCTGAGATTTCCTGCAGTGATTCTGCCTCCCGGGAGAAAGGAGGTTTTTGGTTTTCAGCAGGGCTGGGAGCATCGTGTGATCGCTCTTTGCTGAATCAGACCCAGCAAGTGCCTCCTGCCCAGGCCAGGAGGTGTTTGCAGAACACATCGCTCTCAGGATGTTTCCCTAGGAAGGAGTTTTTCCACATTCCCCTGTACCTAACGCTGGCAGAGCCGCCCCGTCCTGCCCTGTTGTTTGTCGTGAAGCCCGGTCACAAGATCGCTACCTCATTCCTTGGCGAGGGCTGTCGGGAGGTGCGCAGTGAGCAGCTCTGACCCCGTCTCTCCCCACAGCTCGCTCTCTACACGGAGAAGTTTGAAGAATTCCAGAACACCCTTTCCAAAAGCAGTGAAGTGTTCACGACCTTTAAACAGGAGATGGAGAAGGTGGGTGATGCTTTTGGTGCCCAGCAGAGCTTGCGGGGGCTGGAGGTGCTGCCCGTCTGTCTGTCTGTCTGTAGTTTTGTTTAGTTTTGCTGGTAAATATTAAAATCAGCCACGAGCTGGCTGCTCACAGAGCGTCGATACCATCCCTGCTGTGTCAGAACAAGCAGCGCTGCCCCGTCCCCTGCTTCGTTGTTACCCACTCGGTGTTTCCCGCTGCTGAAGCTGCAGTGAGACACGGAGACGTTTCCCAGGACAGCAGAACTGTGCTGGGACAGCAGGTGCCCGTTTGGGGACACGTGAGATGTCACTGACTGCAAGCGCTCTGCCTGGGGCTTACTCATTCCCTCTTTTTTGTCACTGTTAATCTGTAGATGACAAAGAAAATCAAGAAGCTGGAGAAGGAGACCACGATGTATCGCTCTCGCTGGGAGAGCAGCAACAAGGCTCTGCTGGAGATGGCTGAGGAGGTGAGGAGGCTGGAGCAGCACGCGGATGTGTTGTGTGGCCTTGGGCTGGAGCTGAGGGGAGGCCAAACCTCAAATCCTGGGCTCAGTTTTGGGCCTCTCAAGACAAGAAAGCCCCCGAGGTGCTGGAGTGAGTTCAGAGAAGGGAACGGAGCTGGGGAAGGGGCTGGAGCCCAAGTGAGATGGGGAGCGGATCTGGGGTTCAGAGGAGGTTGAGGTTGGATGCGGGGAACAATTTCTTCCCCAAAGGGCTGTGGGGCATTGGAACAGGCTGCCCAGGGCAGTGCTGGAGTCACCAGCCCTGGAGGGTTGGACAGACGGACATGAGGTTCTCAGGACATGGGGCAGGGGCAGGGGTTGGGTTATGGTTGGACTCAATGATCTTGAGGGGCTTTTCCAACCAAAACGATTCCACAGTTCTCTCTCTCTCCCTTTTTGCCTCTGTCCCTGGTGTGGCAGAGTCTGAACTGGCTCTCTTATTTGCAGAAAACCCTTCGGGACAAAGAGCTAGAGGGGCTTCAGGTGAAAATCCAGCGCTTGGAGAAGCTGTGCCGAGCCCTGCAGACGGAACGCAACGACCTCAACAAGAAGGTGCAGGACCTGTGTGCCCACACACCCCGCGCAGACACGGACCCCTCGGAGCCTTCGAAGGACCCACCACGAGACGGCCCCGAGGCGGCGGCGGGAGGTTCTGCAGCCGAGCAGGATTGTCTGCACTCGGGAAAGCCGCCGCACGGCGCGGATCCTGCGGAGAGCCTGGGAGAACTGAGCACAGGAGCCTCGGGGCAGAGCGGGACTGAGGAGGGGGCTCAGGGCGCTGCCTGAGCCCGCAGGGCGGGGGGAGAGGGAGGGGAACGTGGGGGGTTCCAGAGACTCGGTCCAACGCCCCTCTCCTGGTGCTGGGACAGGCGCGAGAGGTCGGCCCTCCGGGGGATTCCGCATTTCCTAGCTTAGGTTTTTGGAGGATTTTTAAAATTTTTATATATATATATATATATGATTATATATATGATATATAAAATATGTGCAGGGCAACGAACACTTTATATATGGATACACGTGAAAACTAGAATGATCCACCTCCCTGCGTGTGCGTGAATAACTAATATATGGAGACTCAACCGATCGGCCCTTTCACGACAAGACTTGTCACTGGCAGGCTGTGAACCCCCAAAAATCTAACGCAGCTCAGGCAGGTGGGGGGTCTGTCAGCACCTCCGCAGCGACGCTGCGTCGAGTGAGAGACAAGGAGCTGAGCTGGATTCTCCCTCCTCCGTGTCAGGTGTCCCAGACACTCGTGTTTTTGGTGCCCGTGAGCAGAGCAAATGAGTTGGGAAGAGGCCGTTTCTCCTCTGCCTGGGTTTATGTGTTGAATGGAGACAAAGAAAAGCAGAGGAATGGGGGGTGCCCGGTTCACCCAGAATCTGCCAGTGTCTCAATCGCCTTATGATTCACAGTTGCCTCTTTGCTATACGCACATGCGCACAAGTGTATTAAAGAGTTAATCCAAAGGTCTAATTCCCAAGTGTTTTGCACAAGCGCGTGTGGTCAGTTGTGCAAGGGGCTGGGGAGGTTCCACCCGAGCTCCTCTGCCCCGTGTCAGGACCTCCTGGTCGCTGAGCGATGGTCTCGAGGTGTCCGCAGAGCTCCATCCGAATTGCCGGCGCCAGCACCAGGACTGTGTCCTCCCTCCTCACGGGGACTCCAGCGAGTTTGGGTCTAACGAACCTGCAGCAGAGACGAGATGTAACGAGTCTCCGCAGAGCCACAGCCCCGAACCTCTGCTGGGATGTTCCCCGGAGCCGAGCGTGGCTTTGTCGGCCCCTTGATGTCCGTGTTGCTTCCCCGGTGCAGGGACGTGTCTGTGTCAGAAGGAGCGTCAGGAGCCCCGTTCGCAGCTGCCAAGCTGTGGGCTTCTTCCCGTCCTTTCAATAAAAGAAAAACCTTAGAAAGCCACCTTTTTTTATTTTCAATTTTCCTCGTTACGGTACAGATTATCTCCACAGGGGCTGTTGTATGGATCTCTGTATCAAATAGAAATGCACCCAACTTCGCTGCTGCTCTGTGTGTTGTTTCTCGCTCATTAGGCCTCGTTTGGGAGGGAAGATTTGGGGCGCTGGGGTGGGGATGGGGTTCCGCTGGGCTCGGTTCCCTGGGTGCTGGTTCTGCCTTCCGGGGCCTGGGGAGTGTGGGGGGGACCTTTGCGGCAGCGGGGACACGAAACTCGGGTGGGTTTGTCCCCAGGACCCCAGCACAGAGCGTCTCATCCGTGAGCCACCAAGCACCGTGTGCCCTGCGGGTCTTGGCACTGGTGGCACCGAACCCCCGGCTGGCTCCAAAATGTCCAAGATTGGCGTAAAGTCCCACAAGGTCCGCGGTAAGAAGCCACGTTGGGTTGTGTGCGCGGAGGGGATGGGATCTGCCGTTCATCTCGCTCCTTTGTGAGCGGTGGGGGATCGTCCCTGCAGCTGCGATCCTGAGAACCGAGGCAGGGGACTCGGGGGAAGCCCCGGGGGGGGCGGGCGGTGACCCCGCTCTGCGGGGTGTCCCCGGGGAAGCCAGACGGGAACGGGCCGCGCTGCTCGGGCGGCCGGTGACCGGCAGTGCCACCCCCGGAGGAAGTTCCTTTCCCTTTAAATGCAAATCCCGGCGCTGGGGCTGCGGGGACGAGTGTCCGGCGGGCTCGAGGACGCGGCCGGGCCGGGACCGGGGGCTGGGTCGGTACCAGGGGCCGGATCGGGGCTCAGCGCGGGTCAGTCCCCGCCGGACGGCCGGAGGCTACGGACAAAGGGGCTCCCGCAGCCCCCGGCTCCGCTCCAGCGCAGGGGCCGCGATCGCGAAGCCCCAACCCGGCTGCTGGTGCCCGGGTCCGAGCTCCCGATACCGCCCGGAGCTCCCGGTGCCGCCCGGAGCTCCCCGGGGGAACCCAACCCCGCCCGCTCCGGGCAGACCCCGGCGGGGCCCAGAGGCCCCGGTGCGGGGAAGGGGCCACCGAGAGCCGCGCCCGTCCCGCGCAGGGTCCCCGGTGCCGGGATGGAGGAGCGGAGGAAGAAGCGGAGCCCCAAGACCTGCCTGGCGCAGCCGCCGCCCCCTGGAGCCCCCCGGCCGCTGCCCCCCAGCAAAAGCGCGTCCTTCGCGCTGCCGCTGCCCGCCCAGCCCTCGCCCCGCCAGCGCGCCCGGCTCCGGCGGTCAGTGCCGGGGCTGGGGGGTGACCGGCAGCCCCCCGGGGTCCCTCCGGTGCGGGGCGGTGGGTCCGGGCGGTACCAGCCTGTGTGTGCCCCGGGCAGGGCCAGCAAGGAGCGGGGGGGCGCGGCGCGGGGGGCCCCGCTGCAGCACAGCTTCCTCACCGACGTGTCCGACGTCTGCGAGATGGAGGGGGGGCTGCTCAGCCTCCTCAGCGACTTCCACTCCGGGAAGCTGCAGGCGTTCGGTGAGGGGATGGGGGGCACGGGGGGCTCCGGGGGGACAGGGTTTTGGGTGCTGACGCCCCGGCGCGGCGCAGGGAAGGAGTGCTCCTTCGAGCAGCTGGAACACGTGCGGGAGATGCAGGAGAAGCTGGCGCGGCTGCACTTCGGGCTCGACGGCTGCGTGGAGGAGCTGCCCGAGGAGCAGAAGAAGGTGGCGGCTGACAGGAACCTGGACCAGCTGCTGGCACACGTGAGTGTCACCCCCCTTGTCCCCAGCCCTGCTGCCATGGCTGGATCCCCCGGCCACCCCGCGGGAGCCTCAGCCTCGGCCTTTGCCTCCCACAGCTGGAGGAGCTCAGCAGCTCCATGTATCCTGGCCCGGGGACGATGGCGGCGGCACTGGTGGCAGTGACAGCGGCGATGGTGGTGGTGGCAGGGATGGCGGCGGCGGGGAGGGTGACAATGGGGTGGGTGATGGTGATGGCGGTGATGGTGATGGTGGGGGGACAGTGATGGTGGTGGTGGGACAGTGTTGGTGGTGGTGGGGACAGTGTTGGTGGTGGTGGGGACAGTGATGGTGGTGTGGGGGGGACGGTGATGGTGTGAAGACAGTGATGGTGGGGACAGTGATGGTGGCAGTGCTGGTGGCAATGGCAGTGCTGGCAGTGACAGTGCTGGCAGTGGCGGCAGTGCTGGCAGTGGCGGTGGTGGTGGCAGTGACAGTGCTGGCAGTGGTGGTGGCAGTGCTGGCGGTGACAGTGCTGGACTGGTGGCAGTGGTGCTGGCAGTGGCGGTGGTGGCGGTGACAGGGTCCCCGTGTCCCCACGTTTCCCTGACCGGCGCTCAGACAGAAGCTGCACTTGGCCGAGAGCCCGGACCCCGAGGACGCGGCCGCCTGACCCCGCGCCCGCCGCCAGGAGCCCCCACGGGAGCCGCAGGCCCCAGCGGGGCCGCCCCAAGCGGGAGGGACGACGGCGGCGGCACCGGCGACAACGCGGGGCCACTCGGGCCCAGCGCGGGCAGCTCCGCCCCGCCGCCATCTTTGCGGGACCCACGTGACGGGCGGTGGCGTCGTCGCGGCCGGATGACGCCATCAGGAGGCGCCCGGTTGCCGTGGCGCTGGCCATGGCGGCGGCGGCGGCGGGAGCGGAGGCGGAGCGGTGGCGGCGGCTGCTCCGCGGGGTGACCCGCCTGCAGGTGCGGGCCCGCGCGGGGAGAAGCCCGTGGGAGGGGTCCCTGTGGGGTGGGCACGGCCATACGTGGAGAATGGGGCGGGGGGGTCACAGCTGGGGGGGCCTTGGGGGTGCACAGCTGGATATGGGGGTCCCACGGGGGGGGCCCTGATCAGCCGGCGCTGCCTCATTAAAACCCGCCTGGTTCCAGCCCTGGGACGCGTTTGGTCCTTGTGCGCCCGGCCGAGACCCCGGGGGGGCGGGGAGGGGAGGGGGCGGTGGGGGGGACAGTGGGGGACACGGGGTGGTGGGGGCTCGGGGGGGCTCTGGCAGCAGCACCCCCACCCCGCAGGCCTGCGTGCGGGGGCACCTGCTGCGGCGGCGGTTCCAGAGCCTGCGGGCGCAGTACGAGGCCGTGGTGCGGGAGATCGAAGGAGACCTGGAGCAGCTGGAGTGGAGGGGACAGTTCCTGCCGCGCCCCGTGTTCGTCCCCAAGGTCTGCGCGTCACGGTGTTGGGGACTTCTGTGGCCCCTTCTGGGGGAGCGCGGGGGCACCTGTGGGTGGTGTGGATGGGGCAGCTGCGCCCCAGACGGTACTTCTGCAGCGTAGTCCCAGGAACATGCATTTCTACCAAATTAAAAATGACAATTATGCAGCTGAGGCCTGTGAGACTGTCCCCGGTTTGTGTCCCTGAGACCCCACTGATGATTTCTTGCTCTGGGTGAAGCTCAGCCCCAAGTCACACGCTCAACCTGCACAGGTGACACTGGGGGTGCTGTCCCCAGGCACCCTCCTCGCCCAGCTGGACCCTCCTGTGGTTGAGCTCTGCTCTCTGATGGTTTTACCGCTTCTGGAAGGAAAGTCCTTTAAAAATTCCACGATGGCTCAGAGCAGAGCACGGTGGCGTCATGGCAGGAGCGCTGCTAACAGCAGGTCTCTGACCGCCACCTTTCAGACCTTTATGTGTTCTTTATATTTCAATCTCTCGCGTTTTGGTGCTTTAGAAGCCACCGCAGGAGAAGCCTTCGGCTCCGCAGGAATCTGTACCGAGTGACGCGGCCAGCGCAGAAAAACCGCAGGACAAGCCCGAACCTGAACGGGACCAGGGCTGCAGCAGCGGGAACGCTACAGCCCAGCTGCAAAGTGAGAAAGAACCGAGCTCCGCAGGTGAAGGCCACGCAGCGAGCCCCAAAAATCTTGGAGCTGATGCAAAGAAATGCACTGAAAAGTCTCCAGGAGAGAGCGAGGATCGGCAGAACGACAGCACCGTGTTGTCTGCGTGGGACAGCGCGGTCCTGCACGCAGAGTCCCCCGGAGCCAGCCCGGGTGAGAACCAAAACCTTGAGAGCATCCTGGAAGAGGTCAGAACAAGAGGCAGATGGTGCCGTCTGAATCTGTTCTAAGAACAGGTTATTTTTCTGTTTCTTTGCAGAAATTCCGCTTGAGGACGTAAAGGAGCTTCCTCGAACTCGGGCTGGTCTCCAGTCGTACAGAAATCACTTGGTCATGGAGCTGCTGTGGTTGGAACAAGCCATCGCCAGCCGTAAAAACGTGAGGGCCTGACCCTCCTCTTCCAAACCAGACCAGTGCCATCTGCGCTGGGGCTGAACGGGGACGGTTCAGTCACTCACGGCTTGGATCAGATGGCGGCCGTGCCCTTTTTATTCCTTTTCTGGGGGGAAAGCAAACAAAAAGGGAATGCTGAAGGAGAGCAGGAGCTGTTTAATGCGGTGATGGGCTTCACTCCAGCGCCGGTGCTGCTTTGGCGATGCCGCGGTGGGCGCCCAGGCACCGGCTGGCTCAGTGAGCGGCTGTTTGTGCTGCTTGAAAAGTGACATTTGTGCATCTTCTGGCCAAATGCAGTGATTTTGCTGGCTCATCTGCAAGGGTGGGTGCTTTCCTATGTGTGGGATTTAATCGTTAACGCTTGGTTTTCTTTCTCTTGCAGTACTTGATGCTGAAAAAGCAGCTGGGGATTCCTGACCCGTAGGAGGACGTTCCCGAGCACGTGGGGTGTTTGTTTTGTGCAGAGAAGCGGTGAAGCCGCAGCAGCGCAGCTGTGACGTGACCTCGCCAACAGCAGCAGCTTCAGGGAGCTCCAGCTCTGCAGGTTGGTGTCTTCCACTTCAGAAGAATGTGGCAAGAAAGCCTTTTATTTCTTTTAAACGTGAAGATTTGGTGAAAGCGGGGATTAAACGTCACTGTGAAGCCAGGGAGGTTGTTGCGTGTCCTGGAGAGAGACTCGGTGAGTGGAACTAAAATGCCTGAAGGCAGCGGGTGCTTCAAACCTGCAGGAACAAGCTCTTCTCCACCAGACTGTGGGTGACCCATGTGAACAATGAATCACACGCACAATTTTGTTAAATAATGAAAACCTTGTTCCTTTCCCCATCTCTATGGTGTGGTGATGTGGCAGATGAGACAGCTGCTTGCCTGGGCTCTAATTAAACTGGTTTGTGTGAATTGGGAAGGAAGAATTACCAAATAGAACACCCGCTTTTGTACCCAACTGCCTGCCAGGAAGTTTATTGTGTGTCAGATACTTCATCGCATCATTGTCCCTCTGATTTGGAACGCTGGCAGCAACGAAACCCGTTCCACAAAATATATACATCTGTTTTGTGTTGGTTTAGGAGCATCTGCCCATCATAGTAATAAACAGCTCTTGTATTAACCCTCTCTGTGCAAGACGTTCTGTATTTCCCTCCCTCGTGTTCCTGAGTAATTACAAGGGTAAGAAAGATATTATTTTATTTTGTGGTATTCTGCCCTGTGGTTATTTTAGAGATGAGGGACACACTGCAAGGCTCCGTAGAGAAAAGCGAAGCGGTAACCCCTGTGTAAGGGCCGCACAGCATGAGCGGGGACGTCACAGCTGAGTGTGGGGCCAGAAGCCACTTTCACGTGCTTGGCCACAAAAAGAACAGTCCCTAACCAGGTTCCTTCTGCAGAAAAAACAGTCGGTCCCAGAAGTCCCTTTTGAACCATTTATTAACCACTTATTATCCCTCCAGTGCTGAACAAGACAATTCAGTCATCCTTGCCTCGAAACGTCCGCGGATGGAAAAATCCCTTAACACATTAAATCGGGTGTCCTCACAACAGGCCTCGTTAGCCCCAGCGCTCAGGGAACACAGGCTGCTGGATATCCATGTGTCAAAATGCAGCTTCCTAAGAACAGCTGGGCCAAAGCGTCTGCTGCTGGGCCAGAATTCCCCCGTGGGCTGCGGCGGTTACCTGTGAATACGTTCTCTTCCTCTGTTTCTCATCACATCTCCTTCACGAACCAGCAACGCAGAGCGTGACCCCGAGGACGGTGAGCAGCATTCCTGCCACAGCCCCTATGGAAACGAGCAATAACGTATTGGGAACGTGCGTAATTCAGCCCCGGTTAGGCAGAGCTTCTTGTTGCTAAATACACAATGCTCGGATGTTGCGGTAAATCAGGCATCAGAAATGTCTGGATAGATACGGCAAGTTCTGAAGAACACTTTATTCCTACAGCTATCGCTCCAGATCCTGGTGGTTTTAAGCTTTCGGGTTTCCTGCCATGTAGCAAGAGCTACTACTTAACGAGCGAGGGTATTTGCTGGTTTTCAGGAGAGCAGAGAGCAGCCCATGTTGTTAAGTCAGCAAATAGATGCAGGAGACAACGTGGGGAAATGTTTTAAGTGTAACTTACTTTTACCACCAACATCCTCTCCCAGAATCCTCCCAGTCACCAGCGTGACGATCAGCGCCAGGGAGTTACAGAGCGGCACTGCCAGGGACAGATCTGAATGGGACAGTTTTGACACAAAGAGTTTAAAATTTATAATCTTGTACAAATTGTAAAACGTGTTTTGTTGATGATCATTACAAGACAGCTGCTTGATGTTTAGCTGAGTCACCAGAGTAATCAATAGCAGCGATCTTCCCAAAATCCCAATCAACCCACTCCATGGAAGCAACGGGAACTGACCTGTGGATGCCAAGGTGAGGTAGAAGAGGAGAGATCCACCTTGATTGAGCAGAAACGGCACCACGTACTGCAGGAAAAACCATAAACCTGTTAGTTTCTGCCTGCAAACCCACCTTGCGCCTCCTGTCTGGCAACAGAAACGTATCACACTGGTGGCACTGCCGGTCACAAGCTGCTCAGTATCTTAGTCCCGCAGCCGGCAGAAGGCACGCTGTGCTCATTTCACGCAAAAGATGAGGGTTAATGACCTGCTGCCTATGAAACCGGCCTCAATTTTGCACAGGAAGAGCACTGCTACAGGCAATTAAATGAAATATTACCGAGGATAAAGAATTCTGATGATAGGTGGAATATTTAACAGTTGAAGTATCAAGTGCAGAAGGAAGCAGCAATGATCCCAAAGGCAGTTTGACACCCAAAAGTCCGGACAGGGTCTCACCTTGTAGTTGAGGCCCAGGAAGCGGATCTCTGCCAGCAGCTGCCGCAGGCGGCCCCGGCGCTGAACCCCCTCCAGCCCCGCTGCGCCGGTGCGCAGGAACGGCCCGGTGCTGCCCCACAGCACGGCCACCAGCACCAGCGCCGCTGCCTCTCCTGCCGCACAGCACGTAGGAAACAGTCACCTTGCTGATAGAATAGACCCTGGCAGGATCTCACAGTATCACAGTATCACAGTATGTTTGGGATTGGAAGGGACCTCAAAAGATCATCTAGTCCAATCCCCCCATGGAGCAGGAACACCCAGATGAGGTTACACAGGAAGGTGTCCAGGCGGGTTGGAATGTCTGCACAGAAGGAGACTCCACAACCCCCTGGGCAGCCTGGGCCAGGCTCTGCCACCCTCACCCCAAAACAAGTTTCTTCTCATCTTTAAGTGGAACCTCCTGTGTTCCAGTTTGATCCCATTACCCGTTGTCCTATCATTGTTTGCCACCGAGAAGAGCCTGGCTCCATCCTCCTGACACTCACCCTTTATATATTTATAAACATTAATGAGGTCCCCCCTCAGTCTCCTCTTCTCCAAACTAAAGAGCCCCAGCTCCCTCAGCCTTTCCTCACACGGGAGATGCTCCACTCCCTCCAGCATCTTGGTGGCTGCGCTGGACTCTCTCCAGCAGTTCCCTGTCCTGCTGGAACTGAGGGGCCACAACTGGACACAATATTCCAGGTGTGGTCTCCCCAGGGCAGAGCAGAGGGGCAGGAGAACCTCTCTGACCTACTGACCACCCCCTTCTAACCCACCCCAGGTACCATTGGCTTCCTGGCCACAAGGGCCCAGTGCTGGCTCATGGTCACCCTGCTGTCCCCAGGACCCCCAGGTCCCTTTCCCCTACGCTGCTCTCTAATATGTAATTTCCCATCCTATACTGGAACCCGGGGTTGTCTCAGCAAAGCATCTTTAATTAACGATTTTGAAAGACCGGGGGGAAGAACTGAGAGACATCAGACTATGAGTCCTCAATGTAAAACAAAGTCTCTCTGAACTAGTCCCGAAATGCAAACATATAAATAATACATAAATATATAGTTACTACTGCTATTGCTTATATATTATATAATTTTATCTTATAATAATTATTATATGTACAGTGTATAATGTATGTCATATAATGTATTATTTTATCTAATAATATAATGATGTAATCATTATAATAGGCAATAATTATAAATATTACACATTAGAATACATAATATAAATATAGCAAATAAGTAGTAAATATGTAATAAATATTATGTATTATACATATTATGTTCCTGTATATTCTCTCTATATTATTATATTTTATATAGTATTTTATATAGTATATTTTATATAGTTTTATTTATATTTATATTTATATATTTATATTTATATTCATTTATATTTATATTTATATAGTATATTTTATATAGCATTTTATATAGTATAAAATTTTATTATTATACAGGTTATTTCAAAAAGATGGACCCAGCGTGAAATCGCACAGCTTTGAATTGAGTTCATCTCTCTTGAAACACGCTGGAATATAACAATAATTACTATAATTATCTACTTGGCCCACGCAGCCCATACCCACCGCCGTGTTCTCCCCCGTTCACAGGCAGCCCCACACCCCGTAGCCCCGTTCCCCCTCAATTAAAGTGCCCCCCGCTTGTCACCACATCGCCCCCACAGAACCCCCAACAATCGGCGCCTTTTTCGAGGCCCCGTTCCCCGGGAGCGGCCGCCATGCAATCCCGGAAGCTCACCCGCGGTCGCCATAGCAACGGTGACGTGTTTCCGCTCCGCTCACCCTGTGAACCGGAAGAGACGCGCGGGTCTCTCTTTCGCCTCAGTGTTGCCGCCATGGTGAGAATGGGACCGGGAGCGGGGCTGGGATTGGGGTTGTTACCGGTGTTTAGGACGTGAGGAGCTCCCGGGACGGGGTTTCTGGGCGGCAGGGGGGGCCGGGAGGCGGCGGCTGACCCGGAGGCCAAGGCCTCTCCCGCCCTGAGCCATTAAATAGCGTCTCCCCCCACGCAGAAGCCGATCCTGCTGCAGGGCCATGAACGCTCCATCACGCAGATCAAGTACAACCGAGAGGGAGACCTGCTCTTCACCGTGGCCAAGGATCCCGTGAGTCTGGTGTTCCCCACCGCCTTAATTTTTCATGTCTCGTTAATTAATCCGGTTGTTTTGGCGCAGAGCCACCAAGATGCTGGAGGGAGTGGAGCATCTCCCGTGTGAGGAAAGGCTGAGGGAGCTGGGGCTCTGGAGCTGGACAAGAGGAGCCTGAGGGGGGACTCATTCCTGGGGATCAATATGGAAAGGGGGAGTGTCAGGAGGATGGAGCCAGGCTCTTGTGGTGACAACCAGTGACAGGACAAGGGGCAATGGGTGCAAACTGGAACACAGGAGGTTCCACTTAAATTTGAGAAGAAACTCTTTCCCAGTGAGGGTGGCAGAGCCTGGCCCAGGCTGCCCAGGGAGGTTGTGGAGTCTCCTTCTGTGCAGACATTCCAACCCGCCTGGACACCTTCCTGTGTAACCTCATCTGGGTGTTCCTGCTCCATGGGGGGATGGCACTGGATGAGCTTTCCAGGTCCCTTCCAACACCTGATAATCTGTGATTCTCCCAGATCGTCAACGTTTGGTATTCAGTGAACGGAGAGCGGCTCGGCACCTACAACGGCCACACAGGAGCTGTGTGGTGTGTGGATGCAGACTGTATCCTTTAGTCACAAAAACCAGTTTGTCCATCTTGTATTTTGTTTTACAGTGACTCACTTGAGCTGATTCCTCTCCAAGAGGAGCATAGAAGCTATGCAGTGCATTTAACTCTCCTGCTGTCTTTCCCTCGCTCCATCTTCTGGCTGTTTTTCCTCCCAGGCTGTTTGGAATCGCGTGTGCGGGCAGCGTGTCCCATCCCCTTGTGTTTGTGCTTTGTCAGACTTGCTGTGTTGGCCCTGGGAGCTCAGGGAAAGCACCCAAGTTGCACAAGGTTTTCCATCCCCAGTGTTGGCAGGAGGTAGTGGAGATGAAAACATGCAAAGGTTGTTTTAATGCAAGAGTTGGAGCCTTTTCTTTAATGTTTCAAGAGGAAAATTGTTGGTTTTGTAATGGGAGCACTTGGGCTCTGTCTGTACTGGAGTGTTGCTGGTCCTGGAATGAAACTTGTCCAATCTCTCTGTAATGTGGCTTTTTAATCTTGCATATAAATATTCTCTGGGAGTTTAGTGGGTTTTTGGAGCTAAGAACATACCGATATTCCTTAACGAGTGACCCAGGGGACACACGACATGTGCTCACCGGCTCTGCGGATAACAGCTGCCGGCTCTGGGACTGCGAGACGGGTGAGACTCTTCCCTCCTTGCGCAGGCGCGTCTGCCTCACGGCTCGGTCCTGCCATGACGGCTGCGAAGCCTGAAGGACGTGGCAGCAGCATCACATCTGCTTGTTCTCCCCTCTGGAAGAGCTCTGAGTGCTGGCTTGGGCTGCTGGAGGGGATGGTTTGTGCATGCGCCTGGTTTCTAGGGAGTATTTAGCGAACTTATTCAGTGCTTGCAGGTCACCCAGCCTGCTTGTCGGCTTCACCTGTTGCTCTTGTCCTCCCTCAGCTTCTCGTTTTCATTAAAACATTACATCAAAGCAGCTGGTGCTTTCTGCTCTGTGTCCAGGGAAGCAGCTCGCGCTGGTGAAAACCAGCTCAGCGGTGAGGACGTGCGGCTTTGACTTCGGAGGAAACATCATCATGTTTTCCACGGACAAGCAGATGGGTTATCAGTGTTTTGTGAGCTTCTTCGACCTCCGGGACCCCAGCCAGATCGGTGAGGAATCGGCGCCAGCGCCCGCGGCCGGGAACAAGGGGAAGCGTTGATCACCAGAGCCGGTGCCACTGTGTCTGTCTGTCTGTCTCCTTCCTTCCTTCTCGCAGAAAACAATGAGCCTTACATGAAAATCCCCTGCAGTGATTCTAAAATCACCAGTGCCGTGTGGGGCCCTCTGGGAGAGTTCATCATCGCGGGACACGAGAGCGGGGAGCTGAACCAGTTCAGCGCCAAGGTCAGGCTGATAAAAACAGCATCTCCCTGCATCAGCATCTCCCTGCATCTGGGGGAGGATATCGCCATGTTCCTGCGGTGGTTGTGGGACAGAATACGGGGTTTTGGTTCAAATCTGCAGCCTCGTGGAAGGACAGTTAAAATAACCAGAAAGGGCTGTGGGGCATTGGAACAGGCTGCCCAGGGCAGTGCTGGAGTCACCATCCCTGGAGGGTTGGACAGACGGACATGAGGTTCTAAGGGACGTGGGGCAGTGCCAGGGTGGTGGAATGGTTAGACTCGGTGGCCTTGAGGCTCTTTTCCAAACAATTCTCTGATTCCCCGATCTCCTAAATTATTTTGACTGGAGGAGTCGTGTGTGCGCTCACTTGCCTCACCAACACGCTGAAACTGCCGCCTTTCCCCTTCAGTCAGGGGAGCAGCTCTCGAACATCAAGGAGCACACCAAGCAAATCAACGACATTCAGACCTCCAGGGACATGACCATGTTCATCACCGCCTCCAAGGACAACACGGCCAAGGTGAGGCTGCCCGGCAGAAATGCCATGGACTGGACTGGGGATATTTGCTTGCAGGGCCTCTGCTTGGAGCTGTGTGCTCCTAAGGAATTGGAGTGAGCGGGAAGTTAAAGCTTAGTGGGAAAGTTCGGTGAGAAAGGGGAGGCACCACCACGTTAAATTAATGCCCTAGTGTTGAAAACAACTTTGCCAAAATATATCTGCAGTTTGCTACCTCCTGAAGGTCATAGATGTGACATTTACCATAGGCCAGGACTTTGGGATTCTGCAGAAATATTTGGTTTTTTGAGGATTCGGATGCCCATGAGTGACTGTAGAACATATTTGTAGGAGTTAACTGAGCTGCCAGCCCTTCTGCAGAATAACTCTCTGCCTTTTCCCTTCCAGCTGTTTGACTGCACGACGCTTGAGCATCTGAAGACGTTCCGGACGGAGCGACCGGTGAACTCTGCCGCGCTCTCCCCGATTTTTGATCACGTAAGAATGAGCTCGTTCACTTTAACAGTCTCACTGTGACTCCTGCGTTGTCGCTGGAAGGCAGTGTCACCAGTCCAGCTAAAAATCGTGATTGTGGGCTCCGTCTGGGGGACTCTCCTGCGATTTGGTGCAGGGAATGAGCCTTTGGGTCCTCTGATTTTGAAAAGAGTGCCTGGGAAGTGGGAACTTCTCTGGGGCTGGAGTCAGCTCCTGAGTTTGTGGGATGTGCTGGGTGAGGAGGAAGCAACACTGACCTGTTGGGGCTTCTCTCCTGTGCAGGTCGTGCTCGGTGGTGGGCAAGAGGCCATGGATGTGACCACGACCTCCACCAGGATCGGCAAATTTGAGGCCAGGTTGGTTCTTCTCCTCTTGACAGGGCTGAATCCTCACCGGGAGGGCTCCTCACAGCCCCGGGCTGCTGTTCTCAGAGCATCTCGCTCCTGGAGTTGTTAAACTCACAGAGCTTTTCTGAGGAAGCCCTGATTGTGTCCCTAACCAGGCTCCCGACGGCTCGTGAGAATTTAATTCTTCTTTCCTCACCCAGGTTCTTCCACTTGGCTTTTGAAGAAGAGTTTGGCAGAGTGAAGGGTCACTTCGGTCCGATAAACAGCGTCGCTTTTCACCCTGATGGGAAGAGGTGAGGATCTCGGGGTCTCACACCGGGCTCCAGTTAAGCCCAGCCCAACTCTCGGTTAGGATAGGGCTGGGCTGACAGGGACCAGAGCCAGCACCTTCCTTAATTCTCCCATTCCAGCCCTTCTGCTGGGGGTTCACCCTTATACCCCACTGCACCACTGATACTTTTTCTGTCCTGCGACTCCTTTATTAGTTTTTGGAGGGGGTTGTGAGAACAGACTCCGATACTGGTACAAACCTCCGAGCTCCTGACACCATTGATGACTTTATCTTGTCTTTCCTCCCATACAGTTACAGCAGCGGGGGCGAGGACGGCTACGTTCGCATCCATTACTTCGATCCCCAGTATTTTGAGTTTGAATTTGAAGCTTAAATCTGGCGCAGAACTGTTGGAAGGCCTGAAGTCGCTCTGCTCCAGCGGGAAGCAGTTCGCGGCACACCTGGGGGCTGTGGGAAGGTGGGGAATTAAAAACCAAACCGACTCAAAAGGGCGGGACTGGATTTCATGAGCAGCAGCAAAGGCGAGGACAGGAGCTGAGCTGCCTGCCCCTGGGGATGCCACTTCTTGCCCCGCTGGGCTTATTTATACACCAGGGGAGGAAAAAAAACATCAGGAAACAAATAGAAATCTTTTATAAACACAAGCAAAAGCACCTCTGTGGGTTTTGAGGGTTTTTTTGGTCTGGAACAAGACTAACTCGAGCGCTTTGCGTTCCCGGCTCTGTTGGCAGTGCCCTGCTCCCCACCGGGGCTGTTACTCCGGGGTCTCTCTGCCCTGTGTTCTCTTTCCCAGGTGGATCTGCCGCTGGGGTTTGGCTCCGGCCCTGAGGTGTGAACAGGCTGAATTGCAGCAGCTGGTTGTTGTTTTCCAGCTGACACACACGCGCCCGGCTCTGGTGCTTTGTTTATTTGCTGGGACTGACCCTGAGCCAGCTTTCCTCATGGAACAGTTATTTCCTGCACTAGCACTCGCTTTTGCTGTGAATCCTCATCCTTCTGTGCCTGTCGGGCGGTTTGTATCTCTTTCCTTCCTCAAAACTGGGTTCAAGGGCAGATTTCCTGGGCTGGCTCAGTGTGACGGATGCAATGCTTGAACTGCAGCCGGCGTGCGCTTTGTGGAGAGGGTGTTGTGGGTTTAGGAGTGTTCTGACGCGTAGTTTTTGCTGTGCCTGCCGTTTGGGAGCTGCCAAAATCCTGCTGGGGAGAGAGCGGGAGGGAGCGGGGCTGCTCCTGCCCGTGTGAGAGCAGAAAAGCAGGCGTGGGGTGCGAGAGAGAGCGCTTTACTAAACAAGCTCAGTCTGTGCAGCCCAGAGGCTGCGGAAATGGCTCCGTCCCTGCTCCCCGAGCTGTCCCACGGGGGCTGTGTCCCGCACAGCGCCTCCCGCCCAAAGCCGCAGTGTCACCTTGGCCCCATGGGGACCGAACCACCCGCGCTGCTGTTCATCTTTCGTTCTCCGTCTGAGCAGCGGGGTCGGAGAGGGACCGGCTCAGCCCCGTCCCCACACCCTCCTTGGCGGGGGGGTCTTTGCTCTCTACCAACCGCTGGATCTCTGCCCAGGCCTCGTCCAGGTGCTGGGACGAACGGATCCATCGGAAGAACAAACCTTGGAGAGAAGGGGCTGTGTGTTAGTTCAGCTGTGCCGTAGCGCTCGAGAGAGAGAACAGCAGAGCCGCTTTCCCTCAAACCGCCCTGCTCAGAGCTTAAGCTGAGTTTTGGGAGCGCTAGACTTAGCTTACCCTGCCAGAGCTGGATGCTCTGGGGCTCGACAGAGGGCCAGATGACCAGGGGGTTGTGTGAGTACAGAGGATTCAGGTGTTTCGCCCTCTCCTCAGGCTGGTTCAGCCAGGCCCAGAGGGAGTGTGTGTTCTCCTTCACTTTACACAGGCACCTGAGGGAGAGTCCAAACACATTTCAGTCCCTGCTGGGGACAAATCTGACCCAAGCTGTGACCGGGAGGGCTTCGCTTTGCAGGCTCTACCCAAGGGCACAGTGGTGACCGTGACATTGCTCTGAAGGGACAGCGCTGTCCCCGCGTCCCCCCGGACTCGCCTCTCTTTCTCGTTGTTGCAGAGGAAGGTGCCGTAGGCGGAGGCGTAGGCGTTGTCGAAGAGGGTGAGGAGGAGGCGCTCGCTGAACTCCAGGGAGAAGGGGAACTGGCGGCTCAGCTGCCACACGCAGTCGAGGAAGAGGAGGAAGAGCGGCGCCTCCTGCTTCGGCCGGGCGTGGGAGGAGGCAGAGCGGGCGCAGCGGAGGTGGAACGGGTGACCGGCCTGCGGGACCCCAGGGGGTTAACAGGGGATCTGGGGATGCCCAGCTGGGCTCAGCTTTACCCCCTCGGGACCGCGGGTCTCACCTCGATCCACTCCCGCTCCAGCAGCCCCAGGAACCCCCCCAGCGTACGGCAGGATGGGTCCAGGATCACCTGTGCCAGCGCCGTCACCAGCAGTGTCGTGTCCGTCCCCTCTGCCCCGTGCACCAGCACGGTGGCCTCTTCCCTGCGGGCAGAGTCAGGGCGATGCCCGAGGTTTGTGCCACGCTGAGGGTGTTGACGGGGGCAAAGCGGGACAGCAGCCCCCCTCACCTGTCCATGCACTGCGCGGCCAGGCAGGCCGTGCTCAGCGCCGCCTTGACGTGGCTCAGCCAGCGGCAGCTCTCCAGGCGGCTCAGCCAGCGGTCCATGGTGGCGGAGGTGTCGTTGCAGGCTTCCACCAGCTTCATGAAGCTCTCCTGCAGCGGGCGGCCTCTGTGAGGGAAGGACAACGGTGTCAGGGCCTTGGCGAGGCTCTTTTGGGAAGGCTGGAGTCCCCATGCTGTTGTTGTGAGAGCTCCAGAGCTCAGCACAGCCCCTCACCTCTCCAGGGGCCGGTGCAGCCTCCGCCACTGCGGGTAGGAAGATTTGGGCTCTGTGCCCCCTCCTGTCATCCGAGCCTGCTTCGCTGCCTGGGCTGACCGCGTGTCGATGATAAAGCCCCGTTCCCCCTCCTCCAGGACTGTCCCCAGCAGCATCTCGTCCTCACGGCAGCGCTTTCGGTTGTGGCCCGTCAGCGGCTGGCTGCTGCGGAGCATCACCTGCGGGGCAGGGGCGCACGGGGGGAACCCCATGGGATGGGGGCGCTTTGAGCTGCCTTTGTCCAAGGGCTGGCGGTGGTGGGAGAGGAGACAAGGAGCAGGATGGGGAGATGAACTCACGGTGCCGTTTTTGGGGTGGTAATAGCTGAGGATGGGGAATCGCCCGCCCTGCCGGAACCTGGCAGCCTTCCGAAGGGTGTCATCATCCGCCGCCGCCGGCACGATGACGGCCGGAGGGTACGTGGGGCAGGTGGTGAAGTCCTGGTTCACGTGGCTCAGCCGCCACTGGCTGGTCTGGGGGAGATGCGGGTTTGGGGGCTGCCTCGGGTGCAGCGTGAGCCCCAGCGGGCACCCAGTAAAGGTCATTTTGTCCCCCAAGCCCAGCTGGGTCTCTCCCCTCCAGGCTCACCTGCGAGGCGATCTGCTGGAAGTACCGCTTGAGGGGGAAGAGGTGCCATCCTTCCTCGAGCCTCAGGCTCTGCGGTCTGTAGAAGAATGGGTACATCATCATCACCGAGTCCACTGAGGAGAGGGCCTGTGGAGGGAGCAAAGGTGGAGCCGGTCAGGGATGGCAATGTCCCCTCTGCGTCCCCAGGGCAGGCTCTGCGAACACCATCCCTGCTCCTGGCTGTGTCCCAGCAGCAAGCGAGGGCTGGTCGGGCAGGTGCTGGTGCCACCAGCCCCGTGGTCACCTTGTGCCAACGCTGATCGGGAGCTGAGTGTTTACCCACGTTAATGACAGACCGAGAGCAAACACTGCGGGCAGCCGCCTGCTCCTGCCAACCCTTTGCTCCCCGGCTGCCCGAGTCCCCACCTCGATGGAGCTGGCGATGTTGAGACACTCCTCCATGCCCGGGATCTCCAGCTGCAGCACCTTCAGGTCTTTGCACCGCAGTGTGATGGTGCCGGAGGAGCCAGCAAGCCTGGGGGAGGCAGGAGGAGGGTCAGGGCTGGCTGTAGGTCCATGCACACAGACAGACAGACATGCGACAGTGCTGAGCTGCCCTCTGTCCCCAGGAGAGCTGAGCAGGACAATGCAGGAGGACTGTGCCAGTGCCAAGTCGCTGGGTTTCATCTGGCACCAGTGGCACACGTGTCTGAAGCCAGGATTTCCACCATCTCCCTGCCCTGCTCAGGGCCCGGCAGACACGGTTAGCACAAAGTCAGATGGGTTAGCAGAGCTGAGAGAGCGTTAAAAGCCAAACCTGGTGTCCAGTGGGGAGCCGTTAGTCCCAGGGGGTTGGTACCAGCCTAAATTCTGCACTCTGAGGCATAGAGGAGAAGAGGAGATCAACGCCCAGTGCCGCCAGCATCCCCGCTGCAAGCCGTGGGGCAGAGGAGGGCTGAGGCAGCGCTGTGGGGTGGCCGCGCTCTGCCACAGGCACTGTGACAGCAGCAGGGAATGTCCTCAAGCTACAGCAGGGGTGACACTGCTGGAAGGGAGCGCAGAGCTGGCCACGAGGAGAGACCCACCTCTTCTCCACGGCATCCACGTTGCGGATGAGCAGCCAAAGCTCCACGGTGCCGGGCTGGGCGTCCCCCCCGGGGCAGGAGGAGAGGAGCAGGTGGTGGCTGGTGATGCACAGGGTGCCCTTCACCGCTGGCAGCCCCGCGCAGGACAGCAGCACGCTCTCCACCGTCGCCGTCTTGATCAGCTCAGAGAACTCCATAGCAGTGCCGGTGGCTGCCGAGCCCCGGTGTAGTTTGCCAGCCACGCAGACCTGCTGCCGGCAGCTGCCGCGCAGCTGGAGGGAGAAAGGGGAAACGTGCAGCGGCACAGCCCAGCCTGGAAACCCCTTCTTCCCTCTGCGTCACGCTGGGCCCTGTGGCCTCACCCCCCTCTTCGTGTTTACATTGTCACCTACAGAATATGGAGCTTTCTTGCTGCAAAACGCAGAGCAGCGTGACTTATTTCCTGCCCCGGCAAAACTGTCATTGCAGATGGGGAAACTGAGACATGGGGCAGAGAGGGCTGAGAAGCTCTGGCAGTGCCCAGCCCCCGAACCGGGTGCACGGTGCTGGTTGTGCTGCAGGGAGGGAACTTTTGGTGGGTGATGAACATGCAACTGCTGCTTTGCAGGGAGCACCCCTGGGTCCTTTCCTGCCTGTGTTGGGGCCTGTCACACTGGGCTGTACGGTGACAGTTGCCAAAGCCCCGTGCCAGCCTGACCCGGGTCCAGGGGGCTCTGTCACAGCCACCCATACCGGGGACGGAGCAGAACGGGCTGCCCGGTGCAGGGTGAGGAGGGTGAGCGGCTGGCAGCGTTGCCACCCCTGTGCTTACCTGCTTGGGCTGGGTGGCAGGCACGGACCTCCAGGTGCAGGTGGGGACCTCGGGGTGCAAGCAGGGATCTCGGGGTGCAAACAGGGGACCTCAGTGCAAACAGGGGACCTCAGAGTGCAAAGAGGGAACAGTTGAGCATAAGCGCGGGATGTCAGCCGGGAAACAGGGATCTTGGGGTGCAAGCAAGGATCTCATGGTGCAAGCGGGAGACTGTGGGGTGCGAACAGAGGAGCTCAGAGTGCAAACAGGGGACTGCGGGGCATGAGCCAAGGACCTTGTGGTGCACGCAGGGATCTCGGGGGGCACGCAGAGAGGCGGGCGATGCCCCGCACAGCCCGGGGGAACAGCGGCTCGACGCAGCGCTCCGCGCCCGGCGGATGTCGGGTTTAAGGTGGACCGGAGCGTGGGCGGCTCCGCTCCGCAGGGCTGGGGGCGCAGGAGGGGCCGGGGGGACACCGCGTGGGGTGCGACAGCGAGGGGACACACACGGGGACACGCACGGGGACAGGCGAGGGAACGCGGGCAGTGGCGGCGCAGCACCGGCCCTGCACACGGGGGCTTTGGGGACCACTCCAGGGGGGCTGGAGGGGACGGGGGGGCTGTCCCCGGGGCAGGGGGTGCCGGTGGGGCGCAGGCGAGACCCGCAACCCGCGGCCCCCGCACCCGTCCCGGGCAGCGGTGGATGCAGACCCGGTTCCACCTTAACGGCCCGCCCGGGATGGGGACCCAGCTGTCCCCCCGCTCCTCGCCCCATTGTCCCCCCCCCCAGTTTCGTTTTCCTTCCTTGGGCTTTTTTTGGTCCCCCCCGGCCCGGCCGGGTGCGGTGGCGCCCGGGGACGATGATAATTCGTCCCCACTCTTCCGTGCCAGGACGGCCCGGTGACGGTTTCCTCTCCGGGAACTGGGAGTCCCCTCCCAGCTGGAGACAATAATTCTAAAAAAGAAAAGAAAAGGGAAAAAATAAGATAAAATAAAAACAAACCCAAAAAACCCCGCCACTGAACAAAACTAAACCCCCCTCCTTTGCACTCCTCTGGATAAGGAAAGTTCCTGCCCGTTAGAATTGTCCTCGGCGTCCCCAACCTTGATTGTCCTGGGAGTGAATAAATAGCGGGGACTCAGATACAGCTGGGGGAGTTGGTGGGTGGCTGTTTGTGGTGAAGGTGCTTCTCTTGTGGGTGCAGGGAGGCAAAGGGTCCCCTTGCACGGGGACTTTGAGGGGAGACAGGACACCTGAGGGTTTTGGGGGGCTCTGGGGGTGCCACCATGGCCCTTGGGCAGCTGAAGTTCAAGGAGCTGGGTGAGGAGGAGCCCACCTGGGAGGAAGAGAGCCTGGCCAGCGTGAAGGCGCTGGCGGCCAAGCTGAAGCTGCAGACACGGAGACCGTCCTACCTGGAGTGGGAAGCGCGGGTGCGGGGGCAGCCCTGGCGCAGCTGGACCCCTGCGGGGGCACGGGGGGCAGAGCAGGGCCCTGGGCACCCCGAGGGTCAGTGGGATGGTGGCATCTGTGGCTTTGCCACCATGGAAGCGGCTCTGGAGTGGCTCAGGACAGAGCTGGTGAGTAGCTGCTGGTGGGATGGGGGGATGAGGGATGGGTGAGGGCTGAGCCCCAGCACGGGGATGGGGCCAGGGGGCTTCTCTGTGCCCAGGGAGCGCTTGCAGCCCGACCTCACGCAGCAGTGCTGGGATGTGTCATGGCCAGAGTGCTCCAGCTACAGCGCTTTGCGCCTTTGCCCAGCATGGCTGGTGTACGTGGGTTTTCGCAAGGCGCACATGGCTCTGCAGTGCTGCAGCTCTGCCCGTGTCCCCTGCACAGCACCGAGGGACACAGGTCTGCACTTGTCACCCCTTCCTGCCTGCTCTGCTGGTGGCACGGCTGTGGTGGACTTCACAAGTGTGGCACAGCCGCGGTGGCTTTCCTGTGGTCACACCGGCAGCACAGCCACGCAGATACAAACCCATCTGACCCCAACACAGACCCTGTGCGGGCCCTGGGACTGTGTGCAGAGCTCTGTGCTGGTCCCAAGGCCACGTGTGTGCATTGTCCCCAGTGGGTTTGTGTCCTGGCCAAGCCCCAGCATCCCGGTGGCTGGTCCCTGATGCCCGTGTCCCCCACAGCAGGAGATGCAGGCTGTGGACCAGCGCCTGGCGCAGCAACTGATGCGCCTGCGGGCACAGCTGCACCGGCTGAAGGTGGAACAGGCCTGTCACCAGCACAAGGAGATGCTGGACGATGCCACCTTCGGCCTCGAGGGCTGCGAGGAAGACTCGGACCTGCTCTGTAACATCCCGCCCAAGGCCGCCTTCCTGCTCTCCATGCCGCTCAAGCACATCGGCGTCACCCGCATGAACATCAACTCCCGGCGGTTCTCCCTGTGCTGAGTGCAGTGGGAACACGCGGACCACTGGGTGCAGAGCCCGGACAGGAGCCTGGGGGCACCCATGGGTGCATCCGGACCTGCGGGGCTCACAGATCCCTCCCAAAATTCCTCGGGGACTGCGGAGCTGCTGTTGGGGCTGAGCTCCCTCAGGGCAGGCGGTGCTGAGCACAGTGCCTTCGAGGGCAATGCCATGGGAAATGCCACCATCCCCATTGGGCACAGGGCATTTTGGGACACCCATTGCTCTGTCCCTAAGGATGGTGAGGTCAACTGCAGTGGAAAATGTGGGGGGAGGAGAAATAAAAGGAGGTAAAGGTGAGAACTGATGTTTTTCAGATGCAGCTTCTGGGCTTTTACTACGGGGACATGGGGGTTGCAGGAGGGACGGTGCTGCCGTTGCCCCTTTCCCAGCCGCTCCCCGGGGATCTGGCTCATGGAGTGGGTGGCTTCACACCGGTTTGTGCTGCAGGACGGTGCCGTGCCGGGGGGTTCGGTGCCTCTGGTTCAAAGACCTTGTTGCCAGCCCCTCCCCAGGTGCCCCAGCAGTGGGGGATGCTCGGGCTGCGCCGCTGCAGGAAATGCTCGTCACCAACCTGGCTGCGAATTGAGGGGTTATTTTTGAGACTTGAGGACAGGAGGTACCGGGGACCGTGCTCAGGGTTCGGCAGCCCCCATGTCTCCATCCTACCCCATCTCCCGACCCCCTACAGCACTGTGCGGGGGGCAGGAGGGACCCCAGGGGTGGCGCCAGCCAGGGATGGCAACACAAAAGCAAGCGCTGGGTTTGCTGTTGGCTTTTTCCCTTCCTCCACTAGTGCCAAACCCTTTACAAAAGCAGTTGCCTCCTGGGGATTCAACTTTCACAGAAGCAATTTTTTACAAGTGGTGCCAAGGAAGGTGTGGGGTGACCCAAGGATCATTTTGGGTGCTGCTTCCCATTCCAACAGGACACAGGGAGACCCCCATGTGCACCCCAAGGCTGGGGCACAGCCCAGGGCCTGGTTACGATCCCCACCGCTCCTTGCCAATGGCACCCGTGGTGCTGGCAAGCACAATGAGAACGGGGCTGCATGGCTGCCCCTGGGAAATGTCCCTGCCAGGGTGGATGCTGCATCTCGTGCTGCCATCACGGTGCCCCTCCAGCTGCCGCAGCCCCCCCGGTGCAGCTGGGCTTCCTGCCCGTGTCTCCGCAGAGCAGCCGGCAGGTACCTGCGGCTTCACGTTTGATCGCAAAAGCCAAAACAATAGTGTTGTGGTTGTTCTGCTCTGAGCTGCCTCCAAAAACACAGACAGGGCTGGCAGCCTGGCGGGGTCGCAATGTGTCCCTTTGCTGTCACTGCAGCTCTTGGGGTCTGGGGTGACCTGGTGGTGATGAGCAAAGAGAGGGCTGTGAGGTGCAGGATGGGTCCCACAACTTGTGTAGGATCCAAGGTGGTCGGGGACAGCTGGTGCACAGTCACCACCCACCTGCTTATACTGAGCGCTAGGGAGGGGACAACACAGGGGACAGGGGGGGCTCAGCTAGCTGGTGACAAACCCGTGCTCATTGCTGGCCCCCCGCAGCACATCCCCAGCCCATGGATGTGCTCGCCGACCAGCCGAGGGCTCAGCATCCCCTGGTCCCTGGGGATCAGTGGCACCCAGCGCAGGGACCCTGGGTGCTGGGGATGGCAGGAAGCCATCGGGGTTTGTCACTAGCTCTTGCGGTTGTGCGCGAGCTGTGAACCAGCTTCTCTAGAGTTTGCTCATGAGGCAGGAAACCAGGGCAGGCAGCGGCGGGGAGCGCGCGCCCGCGCGCGGGGGGCTCGTCTCCGCTCCCCAGAGGGTCATCGCGCTCCTGCCGGGGATGGCGAGGACGTGAGTGGGGACAGCGCCTTCCCCCGCACCGCTGGGCCATGGCAGTGTGAGACCCGCTGCTCCTCGCCTCGCGGCCAACAGGTAACGGGGACCTGGGGGTGAGAGGGTTTGTACCCTATGGGTGGGAGCTGGGGGCACCCGGGTGCTCGCAGAGGTTGGGGGGTCCTGTTGTATTTGCTGAGGTTGCCCCGCGGAGGGATGGAAATGGGGGTTTGGGCTCGTCACTGTGGGGGGATGCAAGAGGTGGGGAGATGTGAGCAATGCGGGGAGCAGGGCTGTGCTCCCCACTCCCCTGTGGCCTCCCAGTTGGGGTGACAGCTGCTGTCCCAATGTCATCTGCCCACCTGGGGGGTCCCTCCTGGGGTGGGAGCAACGGTCCCCTCGCAGGGCTCTCCCTGACCCCCTATTTCCAGGGCAAAGCGTGGGTTTTGTCCCCATGGCCAGGCTTTCACTGTGGGTGAGAGCAGCTTAGGGACAGGCAGCGGTTTAGGGTTGGTCTGTGGGGTCCACTGCCTGGTTTAGGGGAGCCAAACACTGAGATCTGCTGGGTTTTAGTGTCGTCTCAGGGCAAACACTTCCCTGCTCTGATGGCAGCTTTGAGGCCACGGTCCTTCGTGTCTCTTTGTGCTATGCCAGCACAGGGCTGACCATCTGGGTCACAGCTGGCTTGGGGACATCTGGGGCACCCCCATGAGCCTTGTAGAGCATCAAGGCCAAGGTCAGCCCAGCCTCACACCCGCCCACACTTGTGAACAGACCAACCAGCCCCAGCCATAGAAGTGCGTGAGGAAGGACCAGCGCAGGGCAGCTCCTCTGGAAAGCACCGGTAGGTCCAGAGATGCTCCCGAGCATCACCGGGGAGAGGCACAGCCATGGTTGTGTGAGGACATGCGTGCACACCCATGCAGATGCTTTCCCAGGGACACAGTGGGGCAGGGGGTGCCTACACATCCCTCCCCACCAACCTTCGCACGAGAAATTCGGTTGCACAGATGCAAGTCACAAAACGTGACTTCAAACGCCCCGATCCACCGGTGCGGCCCTCGCACCGCGCAGGTGAAACGGCTGCTCGGTGGAAATTACGCTGTGGCTTGAGAACAGAGGGAAAAAAAGGCACAATAGCAGCACCTCCCTCCCCACCCCAGCTTTGGGCAGGAAGGAAAAAACATCTCCTGGCACCGCTCGCCTTTGGTGAAGGCATTTGAAGGGCTGGGGGCAGGTTTGGGAGAGCGGGGCTTCTCTGAGGGGTTGTTGGCACCCGGTGCCTGCGGAAACCCCAAAGAGCCCCCAATGCTGCTGGGCAGAGCCAGGGAAGAAAGAATTTTGGGGTCCAGGTGTTGGTGGGGAGAAATCCTGGTGTCGTAGGCGTGGGGGATTCTGCAGAAGAGCTTTTTCCAGGGCTGTGGGCTGCCCTTTTGTGTGATGCACCGCTGACGCTCCCAGATCCGTGCCATGCGTGGCTTTCACGGGAAGGCAAGAAAACCCACGCGGCACTGGTGGCATCGCCGCCATGGTGCTGGGGACCCTGGGGCGCAGCTCTGTGCCGATTGGTGTCACCGTGGCCAAGTCTGATGCTTGAGGTTGGGGGGTCCTTAGTTTTTTAAGGTCGGCGGCTGAGGACAAGGGATCCTTGAGCAGGGATGGGGAGTAAAGGACATCCCTGATGCAGGAGAAACAGAAGCGCAGTGACAGGGTGAATGCACAGGCCGGGGGGGCCCAAAGAGAGCCTGGGGGGGAGAAGGAAATCGGAGGTGACAGAGCGTGGGTGGGAGAGCGCTCACATCCGCCTCTGACCCCAAGGAGCCGCTTTTAGGGCCGGGGAGGTGTCCGATCCAGCCAAACCTTGTAAGGCACACGTTGCAGGGCCGTGCAAGGATGTTTCAGTTGCTAATGAGATATTTGTGATGAGATTGTTGTCTAGATGGAGAACGTAGGGATCAGCCCAAGGGCTGCAGGGTGGGAGAGGGCTAGGAAGGGGCAGCCTCAGGCTGGGGACTAATTGCCTTCAGTGGTTTTAATTAACAAAGCCAGATCAGAATTAGGAGGAAAGATGGCTGGTGATAGTCAGGGGATGCCCCCAGTTCAACAGAGGACCTGGGGAGCGTGCAGGACAAGCCCTATGGTTTGGGACACAGGGATGGGGATGCACTGGAGCTGGGGGAGAGACAGGCCTGGGGGTACGAACTGGGGTGTACAAATGGGGGGTACAAACCTTCCCTCCCCACCTCTTCCCCCCGACAGCCACCATGGGCTGCTGCTGCAGCTCGGACTACGACGAGGACTGGATTGAGAACATCGACATTTGCGAGCACTGCAACTACCCCATCGAGCCCAACAACAAGCGCCAGGTGAGGAGGGGGCGAGTGGACCCCCCATCCCAGTGGCCAAACGCCTCCTTAGGTGGCCCTGTGGTGGCCAAACCCTGGGAAGATGAGGGCTCACAGGGCTCCCTGTCCTGTTGCAGAAGCTGATCCGCAACAACTCCGAGGTGCAAGACCCTCTGGTGTCCTACGAGGCCACGTCTCCGCCATGCTCCCCCCTGCAAGGTGAGGTCCGGCCTCGGCGGGGGGTGGCTGTGGACACCCCCCCAGTTGGCCACGGCCACCCTGTCGCTCCGCTTGTCCTCCCAGATAAGCTGGTGGTGGCCCTGTACAACTACGAGCCCAAGCACGATGGGGACCTGGGGCTGCAGAAGGGCGAGAAGCTCCGTATCCTGGAAGAGTGAGCGAGCTGATGGTGTCCCAGCACCCGGCTTGACCCCGCGGATCCCCGTCCAGCGTCCCAGTGCTGCTGGGGGGTCCGTGCGGGGTCCCGGCAGCTGGGGGTGTCTCACCTCGCTGTGTCCTTGCAGGAGCGGGGAGTGGTGGAAGGCGCAGTCGCTCACCACCGGCCAGGAGGGTTTGATCCCTTACAACTTCGTGGCCACAGTGAACAGCCTGGAGCCCGAGCCGTGAGTAGGGGTTGAGTAGGGGTTGAGTAGGAGCCGTGCCGTGGCAGGAGTTGTGCTGGTGGAGAGGGAAGGTGCAAGGAGCATCCCCTGAAGTGCCGGTGGGCAAAGTTGCCCTGAGTCCCCCCCAGCACTAACCCTGTCCCGTGTTCCCAGGTGGTTCTTCAAAAACATCAGCCGCAAGGATGCGGAGCGGCAGCTCTTGGCTTCGGGCAACACACACGGCTCCTTCCTCATCCGGGAGAGTGAGACCTCCAAAGGTACCGCCTCATGGGACCCACCAGCATCTCCTGCTGCAGGCGCTGGGAAAGGCCCTGGGAAGCACAGGAGTGTGGGGGTCCCACACCCACATGGCCCCCATCTCCTCAGGCTCCTACTCGTTGTCGGTGAGGGACTTTGACCAGAATCAGGGCGAGACGGTGAAGCACTACAAGATCCGCAACATGGACAACGGGGGGTACTACATCTCCCCCCGCGTCACCTTCAGCAGCTTGCACGAGCTGGTGGAGTATTACACACGTGTGTACCGTGCAGGGGCTGGTCCTACCTGTGGGTGGGGAATGGGATGGGGATGGAAATGGGATGGGGATGAGAATGGGGATGAGGATAAGGATTGGGATGGGATAGGGTTGGGGATAAGGATTGGAAAGAGATGAGGATAAGGGTCGGGATGGGGAGAGGTGAAGATGGGAATGGGATAGGTTGGGAAGGGATGAGGATAAGGATTGGGATGGGATGGAGATGAGCATAAGGGTGGGGATGGGATGAGGAGTGGGATGGGTTGGGAAGGGGTGGGGATAAGGATTGGGATCGGAAGGAATAAGGATGGGAATGGGATAAGGTGGGATGGGGTGAGGGTGGGATGGGACAGGATGGGATGAGCAGGACACACTGCTGCGCATGTCTCAGCAAAGCACCAGCCTGTGCCAGGCACCCCGTGCCCCTGCCCACACTCACGCTGGGCTCTGCCTGTCCCCGTGCCGCAGGCAGCTCGGATGGGCTGTGCACCCGTCTCGGCAAACCCTGCCGGACCCAGAAACCGCAGAAGCCGTGGTGGCAGGACGAGTGGGAGGTGCCGCGGGAGTCCCTGAAGCTGGTGGAGAAGCTGGGAGCAGGGCAGTTTGGAGAAGTCTGGATGGGTGAGTCAGGGTGAAACTGGGGAGTCTCCTCTGCAGGGACATTGCCCTCGGTGTGGCTGTCGGTGCCACGCTGGTGGTGGCCCAACTGCAAAAGCAGCTCCTGCTCCCTGGGTGCCCTGGACCAGGGTCACTGCCTTGGCTCCCATGGGTGCTGGCTGTGGGACAGGGTTCCTGGCTGGCTTCTCAGAAAGGGCTGTTGGGCGTTGGAACAGGCTGCTCAGGGCAGTGGTGGAGTCACCATCCCTGGAGGGTTGGACAGACAGAGATGAGGTTCTCAGGGACATGGGGCAGTGCCAGGGGCGGGTTAATGTTTGGACTTGATCTTGAGGGGCTTTCCCAACCAAAAATGATGATTCTCTGATCTCTCCACAGGTTTCTACAATGGCCACACCAAGGTGGCTATCAAAAACCTGAAGCAGGGCAGCATGTCGCCCAGCGCCTTCCTGGCAGAGGCAAACCTCATGAAGAACCTGCAGCACCCGCGGCTGGTGCGGCTCTACGCCGTGGTGACCAAGGAGCCCATCTACATCATCACTGAGTACATGGAGAAGGGTGAGGGCACCCAGGCGTGCTCCTTCGGCGTTCCCATCCAGCGGTGTATCTGCTCACTGCTGAGACCTGTTGCCTTAATCACAGAATTATTTTGGTTGGAAAAGACCATCAAAATCATAGAGTCCAACCATTAACCCACCCCGGCACTGCCCCATGTCCTGAGAACCTCATGTCCGTCTGTCCAGCCCTCCAGGGCTGGTGACTCCAGCACTGCCCTGGGCAGCCTGTTCCAATGCCCCACAGCCCTTTGGGGAAGAAATTGTTCCTAAATTCAACCTCAACCTCCCCTGGGCAACTTGAGGCCGTTTCCTCTGGTCCTGGCGCTTGTTCCTTGGGAGAAGGCTCCAACCCCTCCTCTTTCATTGCAGGCAGCCTCGTGGATTTCCTCAAGACCTCAGAAGGAGTCAAGCTCAGCATCAACAAACTGCTGGACATGGCCGCGCAGGTGAGGGGGTCAGAGCCACCGGGAGGCTCTGCCGGAGCTGCCCTGCTTGGGCTGGCAGCTGTTAATTGCAATTAATTTATCCAAACGACAGATCGCTGAGGGCATGGCCTTCATCGAGGCCAAGAACTACATCCACCGCGACCTGCGGGCCGCCAACATCCTCGTGTCCGACACCCTGTGCTGCAAAATCGCCGACTTCGGGCTGGCGCGTCTCATCGAGGACAACGAGTACACGGCTCGCGAGGGTGCGTCCCCCACTGCCCGGACCCCACGTGTGCCCCCGCTGAGCCCCGCTCTTGGGGTGCACACAGCTTGGGGACACGGGAGGATCACACCCCCCCAGGTCTCTTTTGGGGTTCCCCGCAGTGCCCGGGGCTGCAGGACTGTGTGTACCCCAGGGAAGGGGAACAGGGGGGGTTCAGATACCCTTCTCCCCCCTCCATCTCTGTCCCCACCCTGTTTTCAGTGGGGTGACAGCCCTATCTGGTGGCTACTGCAGGAACAGGCGAGCTGGCCCGTGCCAGGGGCTCAGTAGCCAGACACACAGCAGGGGCTGGGGGGGCACTGGCTGCCACCAAGCCCAGCTTGTCCCCAGGCTGCCTCAGGGTTGTCACATCACGTTAAACAGAGACAGAAGTTTCCAGCTCAGCAGTAACGTTTTATTTTCTCATTTTATTTTCTCCCCTCCTGCTGCTTCCCAGGGGCTAAATTCCCCATCAAGTGGACAGCGCCGGAAGCAATTAATTACGGGACATTCACCATCAAGTCCGACGTCTGGTCGTTCGGCATCCTGCTGACCGAGATCGTCACCTACGGCCGGATCCCGTATCCAGGTCAGGATTTCCCAGCAGCTGCGCGGCAGAAGGGCTGGAACACACACGCAAGCGCACACCCGCGAGCGTGTGCATGCACTCCCGCACACACGGCCCCCTTGGCTCCCTTCCCTGCCAGCCCGCGACGGTTCCAACCGCTTCCCCGTGCACGTGGCCAGCCCAGAACCCACCAGGGTTTCAGAGGGAGGAATCGCTGAAAGTCAGGGGTTGAAGGGCCCTGGAAAGCCCATCCAGTGCAATCCCCCCATGGAGCAGGAACACCCAGATGAGGTTACACAGGAAGGTGTCCAGGCGGGTTGGAATGTCTGCACAGAAGGAGACTCCACAACCCCCCTGGGCAGCCTGGGCCAGGCTCTGCCACCCTCACCCCAACAAGTTTCTTCTCATCTTTAAGTGGAACCTCCTGTGTTCCAGTTTGCACCCATTGCCCCTTGTCCTGTCACTGGTTGTCACCAGAAGAGCCTGGCTCCATCCTCCTGACACTCCCCCTTTCCATATTGATCCCCAGGAATGAGTCCCCCCTCAGTCTCCTCTTGTCCAGCTCCAGAGCCCCAGCTCCCTCAGCATTTTGGGGAAGGAGGTTTCCCTGCGGGATTTGCAAACAAACCCATTGCCGCTCGCGTTGTCCTCGCAGGGATGACCAACCCCGAGGTGATTCAGAACCTGGAGCGCGGGTACCGCATGCCGCAGCCCGACAACTGCCCGCCGGAGCTGTACGAACTGATGAGGCAGTGCTGGAAGGAGAGACCCGAGGAACGTCCCACCTTCGAGTACATGAAGAGCGTGCTGGAGGACTTCTTCACCGCCACCGAGGGCCAGTACCAGCCCCAGCCGTGAGCATGCCCCCGTGTTGGGGTGCTGGGGGTACCCCCCGGTGCCTGGTCCCCACAGACTCTGTTCGCATCGCTGCCTGGACCTCGGCTGTAAAGATTTGAAGCGCTTCAGATCTTTGGAGTGGCAGGTTTCGTTCCCCCCAAGAAGATGATGGACAACCAAAGCCAAGATGGGGCTCCACATTGCGGAGGGCTAGTGTGGGGGGCTACAAAGGAGCCGTGTGGGTGCTGACCGGTGTCCCTGGGGCAAATCCAGCCCCACACGGGGCCACCCCGACCCCTGCAGCCCTGAGCGGGGGGGACTCGCCTCTTCATTCACCCCCAATGATGCCAGGGACACCCTACAAGCAATGGCAGCCCCAGTCCTTGGTGTTTGCAGGAGCTGCCCTGGAACGGCCACCGCGGTTTGGGGAAATTGAGGCCACCATGATGATGCTCTCGGGGGCACCCGGCGGTGTCAGCCCCCCATGGCCCCACTCTCACCCACCCCGGGTGGGACAAGTCGGGGTTGGGGTCCTGCTGGAGGCATCTACCGTGTCCCCCCCGCCGCCAAATGGTTCAGCCCCCACCTGGCGTCCCCCCCGTCCCCCCGAGAATGGTTCCTCCCCGCCCACCTGGACCCTCTCCCCGTTGGCTCCCCCCGCTCCCCAGCGATGGTGCAGTCCGCCCCCCCTCCCCGCCTCAGTGGTACAGCCCAAGCACCCCGCGGCTCCCCCTATCCTGCTAGCTCCCCCGCGCCCGCTCCCTCCCGCCGCCGCGATTTCCTATTGGCCGGCGAGAGGGAGGGGGCGGTGCGTCCCTCTCCGATAGGCTGGGCGCCTCGCCGGTAGGCGGGGTGGCGGGGCCCGGGCCCCGGGGCGGGCCGGGTTGGGTTGCACGGTGCGGCGCGGCGGTAGGGTCTGTCGCTGTGGGGAGGCAGGAAAATGGCGCTGACGCAGGGGACCAAGCGGAAAGTCTGCTATTACTACGACGGTGAGGGGCTGCGGGGCAATCGACGGGGGCGACCACGGGGATCGCAGGGTCGGGGGATGGGCGGTCCCGAGGCGGGGGGAGGGGATGAGGGGGCAGCTGGGGTGGGGGAGGGGAGAGCAGTGGGGGGGTAATGGGGATAACTGGGAAGGTAATGGGGGTCACTGGGGATGGGGGGTGAGGGGTTGGCTGGATGAGGGTAGTAGTGGGTCATTGGAGGACATGAGGGGTGGCAGCTGCTCTAAGGGGGGGTTAAGGGTAGTGAGGGGTCACTGGGAAATGGGGGGGCTGGGGGGCTGCCCTGAGAGTGGTGAGAGGGGTAATGGGGGGTCAGTGGGGGCAGGGAGCAATAGGGACATATATATGGGGCAGGATTATGGGGGGAGTGCAGCGGGGTTGGGAATGGGGGACACTGGGGGGCATGGGAGGGATATGGGGGAGCAGTGGAGAGGAAGAGGGAAGAGTGGGGGGGAGATGGGGAGCAGGACTGGTGGGAGAAGAGGGTAGGATGGGAGATCTGGGGACTTTGGAAAGGCTGTGGAGGGGCCAGGAGGCTTTGGGAGCCTCTCTGGGAGGCTGCAGGAGGGTTCTGGGAGGATGGGGACACTGGGGAGGTGCTGGGGGACACTGGGGAGGTGCTGGGGGACACTGGGGAGGTGCTGGGACACTGGGGAGGTGCTGTGGGACAGAACAGGCTGCGGGAGGTGAAACCTGGAGCTGCGCTGGGAGGAAGAGTCGCTCCTGGAGCTCCCGCGTTGCTGTCAGGCAGGGGACAGAGCCCAAGGTGTTGGGAGCCAGAGCGGCTGCGTGGCTGTTTGTGGGGAGATCCTGTGTGTAGGAGCATTGTTTAGTTCTGGCTCTGAACTTGGCTGGATTATGGACTGGATTCATTTTTTTTTTCCTTTTTACGAGGCTGGGGAAGCGCTGATTTGGGCTCTATAGTCATCCCATGGGCGTAGGGAAGTAATGGGGTGGTCGAGCTGGCCAAATCCCAGGTTGGGTGTCTTGTGCGACTTCCCTGCTCCTACCCCATAATCCTGTGGGAGAAATCACAGTCGCTCACATCCCCCTCCTCTTTGGAGGGGCAACTTGGTGCCCTGGTGATGGGCGAGCTCATTTTTAATAGAGTCTGTGATCACTCTCGGTGAAAGGTACCATTCAATTCTCTATTTCGTTGTGGTTTTTAGGCTGTGAAATAAAATAAAAACTTTTTCTTGCTACTTTTCCCTCTAAATGGGTGTGTTCAGTGCTCAAGCAGTAAAATATAGTTTTAAAAACTGCTGTATATTCCAGGCGTATAGTGAAGGCTTTTATTTCTCTAGAAAGGTAACTCTAAGCGGTAGGTTTGTAAGTCGTAATGACAGTTGTGACTCAGACGGTGTCTTTGGGAGGGCAGGGCGAGGAGGAGTCTGGATCAGAGCTCTGGGTGCAGCAAAACTGAGCTCGATTTCACCACTCAAGCGATCCCTGTGCAGCACCTGTCATTTCAAAACGTGCAAGGGGATGATGGAGCCCAGGCCCTAAACCGCCTGGTTTAAACTTGCAGGGGTGCCAGGATGCCGTATGTGCGCACACGCCTGGATGTTGAAAGAAAATGGTCTCTGTGTCCAAACTTATCCCTGTCCTTAGAATATAATGCGTTCACAAAGCAGCTTGTCAGTTTGAGAACAAGCTAGAGTCTTTAAAAGCACACCAGGATGTCTTAAATATGAAATAAGCAGTTCACAGAATCACAGAATCAACTGGGTTGGAAAAGCCCTCAGAGATCATCCAGTCCAACCCTTGGTCCAACTCCAGTCCGTTGACTAGATCATGGCACTAAGTGCCATGTCCAGTCTCAGTTTAAAAACCTCCAGGGCCGGTGAGTCCAGCACCTCCCTGGGCAGCCATTCCAATGCCTGACCACTCTCTCTGCAAAGAATTGCTTTCTAATCTCCAGCCTCAATTTCCCCGGGCAGAGTTGAAGCCCATGGCCCCTTGTCCTATTGCTGATGCCTGGGAGAAGAGCCCAATCCCCACCTGGCTAGAACTGCCCTTCAGGTAGTTCTAGAGAGTGCTGAGCTCAGCTCTAAGCCTCCTCTTCTCCAGACTGAACAAGCCCAGCTCCCTCAGCCTCTCCCCATAGGGCTTGTGTTCCAGTCCCTTCCCCAGTCTTGTTGCTCTTCTCTGGACCCGCTCCAGCACTTCAATCTCTTTCCTGAGCTGAGGGGCCCAGAACTGAACACAACACTCCAGGTGTGGCCTCCCCAATGCAGAGCACAGGGGAAGGATCACTGCCCTTGGCCTGCTGACCACGCTGTTTTTGATACAGGACAGTTGTTTTGTTTGAAAATGCTAAGCGGAGAAGCCATCCTTGTAGTCTTCATTGCAAGGTAGCTGCATGAAGTCAGCGTTACTCTTGTCGATAGCTGATTTACTCTGGTGAGGATTTAGTGCCTTGTTTCCCACTGTCTTTTCAAGTAGCTGGCAAACACCCACAGCATGTCCTGGGCTGAAAGTGCTTTTATTGCTGGGAAAGGCAAAACCTGCAGTTGTGGGAGGCCAGTTTGGTGGGGTCTTTTATTTTCCACACAGGGACCTTAGGGCAGCACAATCTGGTGCAGTAACTCCCTGAAAGGCGGTCCCTGGGTGCTGTTTGGGGTGGTGTGCAGGTCTCTTCCTCCAGCCACAGATTTCAGATGGGGAAGGGTCTGGGTGGGTTGCAGAGGTTGGGGAAAAGGTAATCAGGTATCATAAGGATCCTTCGTGGAAATCCTGAGGGTGTGTGCAAGGCTTTGAACTTGAACAGGAACTTCTTTATTAGCTCCCTATGCAGGGACTTGCAGCCCAGGGTGCAATGATGGTGATTTCTCAAAGCTTCCTGTAGTTTTGTGCTTGTATTTTCTAGATGCGGTCTTGAGCATCTCTTACTGAGGTCCCTAAAGCTTGATGTAACCTGATTTTACTGTAGGGATAGTTCCCTCAGTAGAATCCCCATTTCACTGTTGTGCTATGGACAGGTAAACTCCATCAGCAGAATTGTTTGGGTGTAGGTTTTGCACCGTTTGCATCTACTTTGACTGAAAATAGGGTCGTGTCCGCAGGAGGGAAGTCTGCAGCCGTGTGCTGTGAGGAAGCAGTAGTTTCTCCTGAATGTTAAGCTCGGTGATGAAATATTAATACTGAGTCACCAGCCAGACCGGATTGGGTCTCCTGCTTCCTAAACCGATGGGGAGTTCAACTACATTAACAACTTGGTCTGGTTTCCCGAGAAAACGAGGCTTACGTGATGCTGCTGCTGCTGAGTCTGTGCCTCTCGCAGCCAAATCAGGCAGGAGGCAGAAATCTGAAAGTTAAATTTCACTTATTTTCATGAAAATAAGTACCCTGGGAGAAGAAAAACCCACCTTAGGTTGCGGTGCTGACCGTGGGAGAGCGCAGCACGAGCTCAGCTTTTGCTGGGTAGGGGAAAATCCGCGTGGGGAGATGTTTGCACGAAGGTAACTTCATTAACGCTGGTGCTCATCAGGTGCGTCTGCGTGGGTGTGCGGTTGGTAGGGACTGCGATTTTTTGGGATGATTTCAAGCAATAATAACGGGTGAAAATGATCGAGAAGCTGTAAAATTACAGCTGTGCTGGTGGTGGCTTATTGACAGAATTAGCTGCTTTGTATCTCATTTCTGTTGGGTAAATAGTAAGAAACTGAGGCGGAGAGGCTACGTGCTGCGTCCGATGAGTCACCGTCTGAGCCGGGATTAAACCTGCGTCCTCTTGGCCTGTGGGTTTCTGCTCGGAGCGTGGTTGTGTTGCTGGTGAGCTCTGTAAATGTGAGACCCCGAACCGCCTGGAGAGGACACTGCAGAGCTGGAGAGTGGAGCCCAGAGCTCCTGCCCAAGAAAGCTGCAGCTCCCCCCTTAACTCGGGACTATACCTGGAATCCCTTCCCCAGAACCAGCGTTACAACATTCCCTGTCTGACCATACCCTGATTTCCAAATATCTGTCTTATTTATAGGGATAAACTTTTCTAAATCCGTGGAGACACTTGTGACCCTGTCCCCTGCGAACAGGTGTCCAGATAAAATGATCAGCTCCGATTCTCTTTGAAGGAATTTGGAGCTTTTCCTGCTATAACAAAATCCTTTCTGCTCCCAGGTGATGTTGGAAACTACTATTATGGCCAAGGACACCCAATGAAACCTCACAGGATCCGGATGACCCACAACCTGCTGCTGAACTACGGCCTCTACAGGAAGATGGAGATATATGTAAGTATAGAACTGGTCATGGTGGAGAAAAACATCTCTGAAGGACTTGTCAGGGTTTTAATTTTGACGCTTCAGACTCATTTTTGCTGTTGATAAGCCAAAGAGGAAAGGAAAACACGACCAGTTGTGCTGACGTATTTCTGTTTTCTTCTGGTTGCTTGTAGTGAGATGTTCTTTGCTTCAGATAACCCGTGGAGACTGGAAAATTGCCTTTCTCCTTGTAACTTAAATACTTCTTTGTCTAGATAAGTAATACACTCCAGTGTCTGGTAATGGCATTTTTGCCTTTGAAAATGAGTGTCTCTTGGTTAATGCTGCTGGTTTGAGGTTTTTTGCTGTAAATCTGGGGAATAATCTGAGATGGGAAGTGGGAATGGTGGAGGTGTGTTGCAAAACAAGCCTTGCTCTTTTTTCCCTTGCAGCGCCCTCACAAGGCAAACGCAGAAGAAATGACCAAGTACCACAGTGACGACTACATAAAATTTCTGAGGTCTATTCGCCCAGATAACATGTCTGAGTACAGCAAGCAGATGCAGAGATGTAAGATACGCGTGTAGTTCCTGCCAGTGTTAAAATGTGTGGTTCTGGGGAATCCTAGGCCAACTATAGAGCTTTGTGATAAAGAGAGTAGGAAGAGCCATGGGAAATTGTCTTCCCTCTGACTTCGTTTTGGATTTTTCTGGTAAATCCAGTGTTTTAAAAATGGGTTCGGATGACTCAACTACTCCATTTATGAGCTGCTTTTGTGCTATTGCTTGTATTTAACCAGAGGTATTGAGGTGGGAAAGGCTGGTGTAATTTAAAACAAACAAACAAAACCCCCTCAACTCACCAATTGTCCGAAACCTGCAGTAATACTGAAGGATTTTCAGTACAGTGGCAGTTTGGAAGTGGGGAAGGGTTGAGATGCACAATGATACCTGCCCACTTTGTGTTCGAATGGTTTATTTTGCGACCTAATCTCTTCATCTGACCTCTCCAGTCCATGGAAAGACTCTCTAATGGTGGCTTTAATGCTATAGAAACCTTTTTTTGATCTCTCTGCAACTCTGAGCTGATGTTCTTTGGCAATGGCTGCGGTAAACGAGGATTCTAGCAAGTATAGATGAATAGGGGGGAATGCTCAAGGTTTATTTAAACAGTATTTTGGTCTTGCAGAAAAAAAGTTGTTGTCCCACAGGGTTAATTTATATGGAGTAAGTGTTATATCCAATTTAGAAGAAATATGGGCCTCGAGTCTGAAGTAGAGACACTTGGAAGTCTGGTGTGAGCTGAAGGGGACAGATGTTAAGGCACAAGCACACGGGTAATGTGGTTCATGAGTAATATGCATTGAAAGATTTCCCACAGTAAATGATATGCCCTAATATACCAAATGACATACACCAAAGTACATATTTACACAAACTGAACTGTTTACCCCTGAAGCAGATATGGCTCATAAACGCCCACTCTGGTAGTCACTGTTTCTCTGCTGTACTTCCACGGAACTATTTTTACCCAAAGGAGACAAAATATTAAAATGAATCTGAAACATGCAGAGGCCAGAGCTTTTTTTGGGAAGACCCATCTGTAACCCAAAGGGCAAGAGGTTTAATTTGGTGTCACGGGAAGGATGCAGGATGCGGTGATTTGAAGTCTCCTCGCTTCCAGCCATCTCTTTGAGTTCATTATTCAAAGTCGGCCCGTTTCCGTGCCCTGCTGAAACAATTGGAAAGTGGGAACAATCGTTTCCTTCTGTTGTCCTTGTAGAGATCCCTGTCCTGAACTGGGACCATTCAGACTCCCTAATCACACAGGCTTTGTGGACACTGTGCACTGACCAGTTTCTAGTGCTGTTTGTGCCCTTCTCACAGCAGAAAACATTACAGAAATACAGATTATCTTTTTGCTTGTTTGTAAAAAGCAGATGTTGCAAAATCTAGGTTAAAACCGCATCTTTTGTTACTGTTTTTGTTGTTAATCTTGAAACTGTTACAGTAGAAATTTATCCAGGCCAAAACCACTGCTGAGAACTTAAAAACCGACTGTTCCATGTGAAGTAAATGTACAAAGTGTAACAGAACAGATATGGACGTAAACTTCTTGTTCCATAGGAAGCACTATTTGCCATCTCCCCACGTTCTCCTGGTTGCTTTCTCAGCTCCTCGTCAGCAGGAAACAGGAGCAAAAACCTTTCCCGTGTGCTGTGGGGAGTGAAATGGAGCTCGGTGTCGGCTCCGTCATCAGAAACGGCGCTATTCCCCCAAAATGGGGGGTGGCGAGGGGTGCTGGCCCCCGTTTGGCACAACCTGTGGTGACCAGAGTAGAACCTGGTAAATGTGGCGTCTCCAGGAGCGCTGCTGGCGTTGCTTCTAAAACCACGTGTCGGTATCACGCAGCTCTTACCAACAGCATCTCCTCTCCACCCGCCCATTTTCCGATGTGACCGGCTGGTTTTGACACCCCCGGCAGCGCAATCGATACATGATGTGTTGCTCTCCTGGGACCTGCTTATACAAGTTGGGAGCATCGTCAGGTCGATCGCATTAACATCTTACTATTTGTGCATGGTATTCTGTTGTTTAAAATGTTTAATCGCTTAGCTGGTTACCTTTTAAATCAGCGCGTGGGTATAAGCTTTGCCATTCATTTGTGGCTTTGTCTTACTAACTCTCTTTTAATTCTTTTCCAGTTAACGTTGGGGAAGACTGCCCTGTGTTTGATGGGTTGTTTGAGTTCTGCCAGCTCTCTGCTGGGGGCTCCGTTGGTACGTTCACAAGTCATGCGTTCTTTTTCTATTCAGCAGATGTACGTCATGTTGTTCTGTCTAGGAAATAAATTGTAGGTGGTGGTGGGGAAGCCCTGTGAACCTGTTTCTGATTTCCTTAATAATTAGATCTAGATTTCTTCCCATGTGAGAGTTCACACCTTGCGTATCGATGGATCCCTCTACATTTGCTAAGTGTATCTTCACTGGTCCGAGATACTTCACTGAATGTGTGCAGGACTCTGTATAACAACATTGCCAGTGATAGCGTTAAAACCACAGCAGCAACAGGGGTTTAATTTAAAAAAATCAATTTACAGGGGAAAAAAAAGGTTGTAAAAACCTTGCCCTGGGCAAACGTAACCTGGAAAGGATAGAAAAGGGTTACTTTATCTGGTGTTTTTAACAAAAAGCCTCTGTCTCTGGACAAGAGGCAAAACAACCTGAAAGCTTTCAGTACGCTAACATTTAAAATGCTTTCACTATTTTGGGTGTTGCAGAACTGTGTTAACTGTGCATGGGAGGTAGAGCTTTGTGGCTGCTACTCCCACAATGACATCGAGAACTCTTTATTTCCTGTAACACGGTTCGGCAGTACGCACAGATACTGACGGCAGCGTTTTTTGAGGTAGCTGCGCTCTCTGGTCCCACGGCGCTGGATTCCACAGAATATATCATTTGCTTTGATCCTGGGAGACTTGCAAAATTAGCAGAAAGTTTATGAAGGGGCTGGGGGCAGAGAACTTCCTTTGCCTTAATGCATATTCAGTGAATGACCTAAATAGATGTTGGATAAAACCTTTCATTACAATCTTTTGTTCAGGGCGCTGAGGAATCTAGACTTGTCTTCAGCTGTGGGCCCAGCTGGGATGCTCTGGACTCGTTTGTGCAGATTTTGTGCTCTGGGGCAGAAGTAGGAAGCGGTGAAAAGCGCTTGCAGGCAAAGCAGAGGCTGCATTTCTCTGCCTTTTGTTAGTTTGTTGAGACACCCAGTATTAAACCCTTGGGGTTGTGCTTTGTAAAGTCCCCAAACACCCACATGAGCCATGATGTGATCGTGAGGGACCAAGTGCTTTGCCCCTTGGTCTTCGTCGTGGAGCCTTTGCTCTCGTGTTAACGTTTTGTAATTCTTCTCCCAACAGCCAGTGCTGTGAAGCTGAACAAGCAACAGACGGATATTGCTGTGAATTGGGCGGGGGGCCTTCACCACGCTAAAAAATCAGAAGCTTCTGGCTTCTGTTATGTCAACGATATCGTCTTGGCTATCTTGGAGCTCCTAAAGTACGGGCAGTACTATTTACCCCTTTGTGTCCATCCTGCTGCGTTTCTTCTGATTCCTTAGCGCTTTCTTTCCAGTCTTCTCTTTTTGTTGCTTTTTTTAAGCTGTGTTTTCCCAGGGGGGCTTAATGAGCTCCCTTTTGGGATGCAGTACCCTCTCTCCTGAAGGATGGTGGCACCGTGCAGGAGGCAGAAGGCTTGGAGCGTCGTGTGGTTGCTCTTAGACCCTTCTCTCTACCACACACCCTGGAAAAGGGAGCGCAGCTGTAACATCTGACAGCTTTTGGCTCAAGGCAAACCTCAGTGGGAGGCTTGGGTATAAAAATGCAGTCTCTTGGCTGACTCTGAATAAACGGGGCTGAGTCTGCCTTCAAAGAGCAGTCGCAGCAGCAAAAGCCACTTCATTTTCCTCTGCGGTTGCGTTCCATTGCTGACCAAAGCCCTTGGCTGTTCTCCGCAGCTCGTTTGCTGGTCGGCTCCAGAGAGCGAGCTGGCTGGGAGCTCTGCAGCCCGGGGCTTAGCAGCGATTCCTCGCTCTCCTCCCATCTGCTCTGCTGGTTTCTGCTCTGAAGAAACGCAATAGTTTGACTCCGTTCTCCTCCTAGGTATCACCAGAGAGTGCTGTACATCGACATTGATATTCACCACGGAGACGGCGTGGAGGAGGCTTTTTATACCACGGACCGCGTCATGACCGTGTCCTTCCATAAGTACGGGGAATACTTCCCAGGAACAGGGGACCTACGGGTGAGGAGGAAGGCTTAGCAGAAAATTACCCTGAAACTTGGTCTTTTCCATCTGTTTGCGGTCATACTAGTTTAACCAAAATCGCTGCTCTCCTGGGTTTTCCTGCTCTCAAAGTGGGATCCTTTTTCTGAGGGCAAAGGTGTTGTTCCTGTGATTGTGGCCTGTACAGTAATAAAACCGAGTCTCTTAGCAGCCTTCTGGTGAGATTACGCTCAGAAGTGACTCTGTAGATACTTGCAAGTTGTGTTTGGTCACAGAAGCTTTTGTGTGAAAGGTTACGAGGGAGTACTTGTGTGTGTGTTGGTTTATCTTGGTGGCATTTCCTCCTATGAGTCAGTTCTGCCCAGTAATGAATCGCGGTGTTAGCTGGCACTCTTTCTAGTCAGATACAGGTGTGGTTCACTCTGTGCCTTCTGACAATGCTGCTCTCAGCGTTGAAAGGTTCTTTACCTTTTTTAATGTGCTTTTTAGTGGAGTTACCTTTTTCTGATCTAAATTCTCCTGTCTTCCACTTGCGAGCTGCATTTGTTCAGCCCTGCCCAGAGTTCGGCGCTGGTGATGTGAACTTGCGTGCAGCTGCAGCATTTTCCCCCGTTGCAGCCAATCTGCAGCATAAATGAAAATTTTTTTTTAATAAAACACTTGGGTATGGGAGAGATAATGGAAATGTGAATATGTATGTCTTATTTTAAAGTAAAAATAGATTCCTGCAGTTATGAGACTGCGTGGTCAGCCCACACTGGCATTTTGGGGCTGTTACACTGATGGAATCCCAGACTTTCCTTCCCGATTTGGGGCACAGTTGATGTTCCCTAGTGACTTGTGGTCTCTCCTGTCTTTAATAGGATATTGGTGCAGGCAAAGGCAAGTACTATGCTGTCAACTATCCCCTCCGGGACGGAATCGATGATGAGTCCTACGAAGCGATATTCAAGCCGGTAAGTGAAGACATCTTTGCTGAGTGACTCTTTGTGGATCACGCTTTGTCACTGGGTGGCTCATGGAGCTGTTCTTTGGGGAGAATAATTCCTTTTTCTGCGATATGGCCCTTCGCAGGCTGTATTCCTCCCTCACAATCGCAGCCTGTCGTCAGTAAGCTGCTCTTTGTTAGAGCCTCGCTGTTACCAATGTCGGGGATCCAGCAGCTGTGGGCACACCAGGGATGTCCTCGTGTCACTTGCTGACATGGGCATCGCTGTGTTGCTGTGACACTGCCCTGCGGAGAGCATGTAACAACGAGTTTCTTGTTTAGGTGATATCCAAAGTGATGGAGACGTTCCAGCCTAGCGCAGTTGTCTTGCAGTGCGGGTCGGACTCTCTGTCAGGTGACAGGCTGGGTTGTTTTAATCTGACCATCAAAGGTAAGAATACCATACAGTGCTGAACCAGCATAACTGATATAATTTGATTTCATTAAGAAGTTTGTTCCTCTGACCTTTTCCTCCCACTGCTTTTGCTGCAGGTCATGCTAAGTGTGTGGAGTTTGTAAAAAGTTTTAATTTGCCTATGCTGATGCTGGGAGGAGGTGGCTACACGATCCGCAACGTGGCTAGATGCTGGACCTATGAGACTGCCGTGGCTTTGGACACTGAAATTCCCAATGGTAATTCTCCCCTGGAGCCTTTGAAGCAAAACTAAGGGACAACACCACTCCAGTAAAACAGCTCAGGCAATTGTGTTGCTGCGGGATGGGCAGCAAGCGTGAGATGTTCCATTGGCTCTTGGTTGTTACTGCAGAAGGGCTTTTGGATGCCCTGATTTGCAGTAGCTGGTTTTATTTGCGTTCTAGTCCTGTAGTTCTCCCCTCCAGCAAAAGGTACCCTGAAAACTTTTGTGTTTGCTGGTAGTGTTTAACTGTTAAGCTTTTAACTGCACAGTTGCTAAGTTGTCTGCTTTCATATGAATTTGGGCTGGGGAAGCTTTGGCCCCTGTGCTTAGGTAGATGCCGTTGTGCTTTCCTGTAGAATTACAATGCATTTGTGGTATTTTATCACCACTCCAGTGGTAATTTGATGTTTATTCCTTTTTAACTTGCCCGCAGAGCTTCCATATAATGACTATTTTGAGTACTTTGGCCCGGACTTTAAGCTTCACATCAGTCCCTCGAACATGACTAACCAGAACACCAATGAGTACCTCGAGAAGATTAAGTAAGTGTTTGCTCCTCTTTGCGAGACCGACACCTTGTAGCGGGGGCTTCGCGCTGATGGAGACTTTCCTCTCCTGGCTCTAGGCAACGTCTGTTTGAGAACCTGCGCATGCTGCCGCACGCCCCTGGGGTCCAGATGCAGCCGATTCCCGAGGACGCAGTTCAGGAAGACAGCGGAGATGAAGAGGAAGAAGATCCTGAGAAGCGCATTTCAAGTACGTGCTTGTCTCTGGCGTAATCGCGTTACCCGGCTGCAGCTCGTGATCGTTGTGAGCCTGTGGGTGCCAAAGCCGAGCGGGATCAGTTAGCTGGGGAAGTAGCTGGGTTACTTTAATTAATAAAGACAGGCAGATATATAACTTAGATAGATCTTAATTCTGGAGTCACACACAGAATCCCAAAATGTCAGGGGTTGAAGGGCCCTGGAAAGCTCATGCAGTGCAATCCCCCCATGGAGCAGGAACACCCAGATGAGGTTACACAGGAAGGTGTCCAGGCGGGTTGGAATGTCTGCACAGAAGGAGACTCCACAACCTCCCTGGGCAGCCTGGGCCAGGCTCTGCCACCCTCACCCCAACAAGTTTCTGCTCATATTTAAGCGGAACCTCCTGTGTTCCAGTTTGCACCCATTGCCCCTTGTCCTGTCACTGGTTGTCACCAGAAGAGCCTGGCTCCATCCTCCTGACACTCCCCCTTTCCATATTGATCCCCAGGAATGAGTCCCCCCTCAGTCTCCTCTTGTCCAGCTCCAGAGCCCCAGCTCCCTCAGCCTTTCCTCACACGGGAGATGTTCCACTCCCTCCAGCATCTTGGTGGCTGCGCTGGACTCTCTCCAGCAGTTCCCTGTCCTGCTGGAACTGAGGGGCCACAACTGGACACAATATTCCAGGTGTGGTCTCCCCAGGGCAGAGCAGAGGGGCAGGAGAACCTCTCTGACCTACTGACCACCCCCTTCTAACCCACCCCAGGTACCATTGGCTTCCTGGCCACAAGGGCCCAGTGCTGGCTCATGCTCATCCTGCTTCAGTTTGAATCTATCCCCAGCTTTCTGACTGATTTTGTAAAATGCTCAGCAGTGCAGGGCTGATAGATTTCTTTTCCCGTGGAAAACCGACAGTTCTGCCAGCTGATTTCCATAAAGGGAGAACCTAGGCTTTAATGTGAGAATTTAAACAGTTCCTGTGATGTAGGTGCTATGGCAGAACACAGAGACTGTCGGGTTTGATCCCGAGTTGTTTTCCACAGTGAAGACGCAGGTTTATATCCAGATTGGCTGATGGCCTTTAGATCTGGCAGACAGATTTTCTCGGTAGAGGTTGATTAACCTGCTTACGCTGTCAAGTCTACACACTGTGCCTAATCCAAGTCGTACATGTGATCGTGGATCTTAGGCAGGAGCAGTTAGGGATGATGAGTTAAAAGATCCAGCAAGTAGAAAGATAAAGTGTTTTTATCATGGCCTAATTCTGACTTAACATAGGCTTGTTAGTTCATTCCAGCGAGTAGATGTTAGTGCTCGGTGTCTCCTGACTTCTAAATCTGCTGAAACAACCTCTTGTTCTCTTTGCATTCAGTCCGCAATTCTGATAAGAGAATATCCTGTGATGAAGAATTCTCCGACTCCGAAGACGAAGGGGAAGGAGGGCGCAAAAACGTCGCCAACTTTAAGAAAGCTAAACGTGTGAAGACAGAAGAGGAGAAGGAGGAGGAGGAGAAGAAAGGTGAGCAGGAGAGCGGGGCCTAGGAGCCCTCCCGGCTCTTCGGAGCTTTGCCCACCAGCTGTTTCCTACTGCACTACTGGGTGTCTTTATTTATATATATATTTTTCCCCCTAGATGAGAAAGAAGAGGAAAAACCAAAAGAGGAGAAAGCAGAACCCAAAGGGTGAGTGAAGTGAGCCCCGTGTCCTGGTGTGGTGATTAAATGGCTGTTCCATCTGCCCGTGTCCCCGGTGGGATGTTGCACAACTGGAGGGGTTGGAGGAGACAAGTGGACCTTGGGGTGGCTTCGCCACGGGCTCTTAACGGGAAAACGTTGCACGTGTCGATAACCACAAACGATAAAGCGCTGTGAGATCCCTCAGTGAAAGGGGCTTCAAAATACAGTGCCTTGGGTCAGTAACACACCACAAGTTCTAGATGAACATGGGCGATACAAGCAACTTAAGGCCGCAGCTCTGGCTCGTTATTCAATCTCGGGCACAGCCCAAGTTACTAATTTAAACCAGATTGTCCACTGTTTGCTTCCACAGGGTGAAGGAAGAGACAAAATCCACCTAAGATGGCTGCAGCTGGACAGGACGTGTCAGTGCGTAGTTGTCGTAGGTTTAGCTTCTCCGGTTGCCTCCCATTCCACAGGATTTATATTTTATATATGTTTCTGTATATATTTCTATATAAATATATAAATGACTTGAGAACTGTAAATTATTCCTCGCTGCACTCCGCTGGGAGCAGATAGGGAGGATTCTGCGGAGTCGACAGACCTGCACTGCCCAGATTTGGTGACTGGGACGTTTCACTCTTGCCTTCCACTGCCTCCTTAGTGTGTCTTTAGAAAAATCACTCCCTTTCTTTGCTCTCTCCTTTCAAATAACCGCCCTTGGAAACGAATAATTTAAGTAGAAGTAGTATCTGCATTTCAGGTTAGGTGGAAAGATGGCCATGAATTTTTTTTTGTCTTACTTATTTTGGATGGGAGAATACAAGTTCCCAAATGAAGCCTGTGAGAGACCGACTATTCCTTTGGTCTTCAGTTTGATTCCACCATGCAAGTAACTGCAAGCTGGTGCCGCTTCTCAGGGTCAAATAGTGCAGTTCTTGAATAGAGTTGGCTACCTCCCTGCAGCAAACTTGTGCAAAGAGACATGAAGCAGCTCAAAAACCAACCCGTCAAGCGCTTTAGTGAATCAGCCCGAGCGCAGAGCCGCAAAACGCAAAGTGAACATCACCCGCGTGTGGTGATGAAGGTTTTCCGCGGTCCTGCCGATCCAGCAGCATTAGGCACCTCGGGTGCGAGAAGGGATGAAGTGTTTATACCATTTTGTATAGCTGTGCCCCTCTGGGCCAGGGGGAGCGAGTTACTGCCCGTTTGGCCGCCTGCTTTGCTTTTCCCGCCCGTTCTGTCCTTTTTCGGCTCCGCTCTGTCCCCCGGGCTCAAACCACTGCGGCAATCCCCACCTTGTCTAAAGGGCAGGTTAGCAGAGCCCCCCGAAACCTCAAAACCACCTCTCTGAGGTTACAAGTCTTTCCAAATCGAATCTTTCCTCTCACGGCCAGTAAACACGGAGAACCTTTTGATCAGCCGTCTGAGCTGTTATCTTCACAAGGGAACAGCAGATGGGGCTCTGTGCGTTGTTCTAACTATTCCTCTCCCCACTCCCACACCTTATCCCACACCCCGAGCTCTTTTGTGACCAGAACTGGCTTTTCTTTGGTGTCTCCTTTTCCACAGCTGAGTTTTCGCTTGGCAGGAGTTTCGCAGGCGGTTTGGACTCGCTGCTCTCCTTTCTCAGGGGCATTCCTCTGTCCACCAGAGGGTTTGTAGCTCCCACAGAGCGCTGCTGATGGCTTCAACTCTAATAATGCTGCTAATTAACACAGGTTATTTTTTAAATGTTTTATTTTTTTAAATACTTCTCCCTTTTCCACCGTGAGGTTTTTTAGTCTCTTTGAACCTGAGTGACGTGTCGCTCCCACTCTTCAGTGTTTGTATGTGAAGCGAGAGAGATCAGTGTATCTTTGTGTCGGGTTGGGGGGGGGGAAACATTGTGGTTTTTTAAAGATGCTTTTATTTTGAATTTTGAGAATCTTTGTAATAAAACCAGTACATTTCTATGGGTGGTGTGTTTGTGCTGCTTCCTGCTGCAAGGAAACACTCCAGTGGGGTGGGGGTTTGGTTTTCAGAGCCATCGCTGCAAAAGGGCACAGTAGGTTGGTCATTATGTTGTAACATAGGACCCAACAACAACAAAATGACCCTTTCCCAAATTACAGCTGGGTTCTCATCCAGCAGCACTGATGCTAATTGGGGTCAGAGTCAAGCTGACAATTGATAGGGAGCAGCATTCATCTAGAAAAGGAATCGTAAGCATGAGAAGGGAATATCCATGTCCAACAGCAGGAAAATGAGGGGCTGCTTTTATCTCTTCCAAGGCACATCCCAGGAGAATATGGAGATCGCACAAAGAATCATGAGCAAAGAACCTAAGTGTTCTCTACCTCACATTCAAGTGAGAAAAAACATCTTTAATTAAGAGCAGGTTAATTCTGCAACTGAGTGGTGATCACAGCTAAAATGGACACAAAAGGTTCATAAGCCACATCTGCCGTATTCAGTAAAGAGCTTTGTGTGGCACAGTTGGCTTTCATTGCAGCAATAACCCTCCGGGAAGCCCCGGTTGTCCTCAGCAGAGCAGACAATTAACGCCCTTTCTCTCCTCCTCGAACAAAACCGGCTCCGCTCGACCAACGTGCCGCCGCATTCCTGCTCGCAGCGCTCTGTGAAATGGCTGCCGCGCCGCAGATGCGCCAGCCCCGCGCTCAGCGCCTCCCCACGGCAGCCCTTCCCTCCTAAACCATCTGCAGACCACACTGCTTACATCCTAAATACATTTTTCTTCTTTTCCCTCAAATGAATAGCAATGAATACACAAATACCTTTTTTTTTTTCCACCCCCTGGATGAATAGGGATGAACCCTCCTGCATCTGGAAGGTCGCTCTTCTTTCCCACTATCAATAGGAGGATGTGTTAGCCAAAAATCTTAATATTTTACCCATTTCCACCTACCTGCAGGGCCCCAGAAGAGCAGGGCTGGTCCCTGCCCAGCCTGGCCTTGCCAGCAGCTTCAGGGCAAACAAGGGTCCCCTCGCCTCTCTCCATCTGCTTCTTTGCCAGCCCAAACCAGCAGGGACAGGTAATTAGATGGTAATTAGGAGCAGGCCATTAAGTGGAGGGGGAAGTCACCTCCATCCCTGTGCAGATCACAGAAGGAACAGAGGCACCCATTGCACCTTGTCTCTTTGGCACCAAATCTTTGCTCCCAGTGCATCCTCATTGCGCTCTAGTGTGTCTTGTCAGGAAAGAGGAGCCAATCCTATTCTAAAGCCATTAAAAAACCCCCTTAATTTTAAGAAATAACAAGCTTAAAACGCTATTTTCACCCAGTAGCCCTCCAGGGCACCTCCTTATGAGAAAACACTTCTTCCCCACCCCCACCAAGGAAAAGAAATGGGTTAGATCTCTAAGAAACCAGGTACAGAGCAGCCAGAGCCCAAGGTTTGTGTGAGAAAGTCCTTTGTGGCCATAGCTCTACATCTGCTGCAAGTCAATTAACTGCAAGCACAGGGCTGGAGTGATTAAATGCAGCAGCTGTTGAACTAAATCAGCAACTGCTGCCTTCCCCAGCCCTGGTCTGGCACCCAGGACAAGAAGGACTCGAGCTCACCCATAAAGGGGTCACCATTTATTCCTTTCAAATGTTACATTAAAGCCCATACAGCTTTTTCTTTTTTTCTCTTTTCTTAGAAGTTAGAAAATTGCAAATCAAGTGTTGTGGGCATTAAAAAAATTATTTACAGAGAAAAAACAATGTTGGCTTCACATTATACAGCTGGCAGGTCCCCTCCCTCCACCCCGCGCCCTAGAAGTTACCCCTTAGAAGCAGAATTAAACACAGCGGACTTACAAGCTTTATGGTTTTAAGCCAATAGTAAGACATTATAAAAAAACTAACCAGATTAGCTTTTAAACCATTGACTTCTATAAAAAGCACAAAATACTTTAAATGAAGTCAGAACCAGGAATGTAAACTGAGGGGGGAAACAAAAAGAATCCATTGAACAGTCACTGGGCATCAGAGGCTGCTGGGAGGAGCGTGGGGACAGTCAGACCAGCAGAGACAGAGCGGGATGGGACAGCTGGGTTCTTACAAACTGTAAATTCCAGTTTTGTCCAGGATAGTCTTCCTCCACAGTTTTAAAGGATTCAGGGAAAACTACTCCAAGTTGTGGTGGTGGTGGTGGGAATCCAAACCAGCTTGCTAACAGGGGATTGGGAGGAAATAACTGGAGATGGGGGGGTGTTGGTTTTAGAAAGTGGTGTCAGTTCTAGGAGGGGCGGGGAGGTGTGTGGGCAAGGCAGCGAGTCCGCGGTGCTACTGGGATGGAGACGATGCCGCAAGAGTCTCAAGTTCGGGCGATGCCAAGTGGGTTCTACTCTTCCTTCTGCTCCAGCGCTGCCGGAGCTGCTGCCGGCTCAGGCCCCGCGGGTTTCGAGGGCTCCTCTGTTTTGGCTGTGTTGTCCCCCTGGTTTTCCCCTGGCTGCTTCTCCTGCTCCTCCTCGCCTCCTCCTGCTTCTCCATCCTCCCCCTTGGGCTCAGCTCCCTCCTGCCCGGCAGGGCTGCCCGGCTCCTCGGGGGGCGCTGAGGGCTCCGTCCCACCAGCAGAACAAGCGGGGTTCTCCTCGCCCTTGGCCTCCGCCTTGCCTTGGTCCTCCATGGGAGAGGACCCAGAGGAGTCCCCAGCTTCTTTCTTGTTCTTCTTAAATGAGATCCCGCTCAGCTTGAAGGATTTCTTGAACGAGAACTTCTTCTTCTTCTTGGGGGTGTCCTTAGGAGCCGCAGCACCTTCGGGTTTGGCGTCTCCCCCTTCGGCTGGGGGAGCGGGCTCGATGGCGTCCCCGCCGCCCGGCTCGCCCTTGTTCTCCTCCTGGGGGGGTTCGGACGAGCCGTTCCCGTTCAGCGGGGCCGCCTCGCCACCCGCCTTGGCCGTCATGTCCCCGTTGAGCCTCAAATGGCCGTTTTCCTGCGGGGGGGAAGCGGGAGGGAAGCACCGCGTTAGGCACAGCCGGGACCCGGCACCCCCTCCCCAAAGCCCCGCACCCAGCTGGGGAACAGGGGGCACCGGGAATTGGGGGAAATGCACCGGGGAGGGGATGCAACGGGCGGGCGAAAACGCACCAACGCGGGGAGGGGGGAACCAATGCGCTGCCACCGGGCGGCGCCCGCGCTCCGCTCCCGGTACCGGGGCGAGGCAGCGGTCGGAGCCCCCGCCCGGTGCCGGGAGGGAGCCCGGGGCGCGGCGCGGGCGGTGCCGCATCGCTCGGTGCCCCCCGGGCAGGAGGGTCCCCCCCGGAGCCTCCGCCGCCCCCTCCCCACCGAGCAGCGGCCGCCGCCTTTGTCTGTCTGTCCGCCCGCCCCGACGGGCTCCCCCGGTGTGTCCCCCGGTACTTACCTGCCCGTTGGCCTTGGCGGGCTCGGTGGCGGCGGCGTGGCCGCTCGGCGGGGCTGTGCCCTCCGCCTTGGCCGCCTTGGAGCCCTGGCTGCCCATGGTGCGGCACGTCGGGCCGGACCCCGCCGCGGCGGCTGCCGAGAGGGAGTGGGCTGAGCCCCCCGCCGCCCCGCTTATGAGGCGCGGGAGGGGGCGGGACGCCGGAGACCCCGCCCCGGGGGCGGGGGAGGGGGATGGAGCCACCGCCCCGGCGGGGCCGGGGGGTGTTGGTGGTGCGGTTCCCCCGCCCCGGTTGTGCGCCCCCGGAGACCGGAGCAGCCCCCGGTGGGGAAGGGGAGCGGGGAGCTGGCCCCCCCCGTCCCTTCACCCCTGGGAGGGTCCCGTGGTACCGCTCATCCCAACTCCATCACCCCCCAGAACAGTCTCATGGTGCAGTTTGCCTCCGTCCGTCACCCCGGGGTACCACTTAGTCACCCCGGCCCCATCACCCTCAGGTCACCCCGGCCCCCGAGGGTCCTGCTGCGGGGACAGGTGGTGCCGTGAGTCACACCCCTCCTCGCTGTGCTCCCTGGCACGCAGGCTGGTTGGTTTTTCCCCCTCTGGGTTTCCTCCTTGCTGCTTTCCCGGAAAGGGAAATCTCAGGAGAAATGAAAATGGGACTAAACCAAAGTGGATGCTAGTGCTGGCACTGGACTGCAGCTTCCCCGCGCTGCCAGGGCCACCGGCCACAGCCTCCCCCAGCACAGAGCCAGCCCTGGCTATGGGGGACTCGCTCCTGGGGGTCCCTTGGCACCCCAGCACAGCTGATCTCACCAGAGGGACCCAAAATCAAGACCCTTGTTGTGCCCACCCAAGGCACCAGCATCCCCTGGCCAGCCCGCACCTCAGCAGTGACTGCAGTGGGACACATACCAAGCACCAGCCCCTGACCCCATGGCCCCAGCACCTTCCAGGGACCCTGCACCCCAGAACTACCATGGGCAGGGGGACTCCCCAGCCCCCAGCTGCGCCATGGAGCCCGTACAGGATCAAGGCCAGTGTCTCCAAGGGGAAAACAATGTGCCGCTGTGTGCGCTCCGCCAACAAGGTCATGTTTTGTCTCTGTCCTCCCTCCCTCCCCCCCGGCATGCATCATCTCACCCCCTGTTAGAGCGAAATTTCTGTTAATTAAAACAGGCGGCATCTTCTTTATTGACTTTTGGTTGCCAGTTGATAAAGCCTCTGGACGGCTGCGGGGCTGCTGCTGGTCCGTCCGCCTGTGCCTTCAGCCGTCTGCAAGACCGAGAGTTGCCCAAGTGGCCATCAGGGCTGCAAAGGAGCCGCAAAGGGTGTAGCTGGTTTTAAAGCACATGCTTTTCAGAGCGTAGCGAGGCTGTTTGCTTTGGGAAGACAAACGGTCCAAGTGAGTCCATTAAATCAGTCAGTAAACACGCTCTGTTTTCTGCCACTTGTTCCTGAGTGCAAGCTCCAGCTCAGAGCAAATCCCAGTAGAGCTGCGGCTGGCGAGCCCTTCCCTCGGCCCTAGTAGCCACCTGGTGTTGGGCAATGTCTGTGCCAGCCCCACACTTTTCTTCCTGCCTTCTGGGAGTCATTTTTCATCTCTCTGCAGAGGTTCATTTTGTTCCTGATGCCTGAAAAGTCCTCATGCTGCTCCCATCCCATCCCATCCCATCCCATCCCATCCCATCCCACCCCACCCCACCCCACCCCATCCCATCCCATCCCATCCCATCCCACCCCATCCCATCCCATCCCATCCCATCCCACCCCACCCCATCCCATCCCATCCCATCCCATCCCATCCCACCCCATCCCATCCCATCCCATCCCATCCCATCCCATCCCATCCCATCCCATCCCACCACTGCAGCAAGAGCACGTTTTGCCCATGCCAAGCAGACCCAAGCCAGCTCTGGTTTCACAGGACCTGTCCAAGACTGTCCATCCCTGCAGCGTCCCCAAGACATTCCCATCATCCTGTGCCAGAGCCACAGAGGAACATGTAAGCTGAGCAGCACCCGTAACCTGCCCCGCATCCACACCATCCCGGCTGTGGGTGCTGTGAGCTAGGAGGGGGCTCTGGGGGTGCAGCCTTTGGGGTGACAGTGACAGCCTTGCTGTGGCTATGCCTGTTTCTTGTGTTGGGGATGCAAACATGTACCCCATGCTGGGAACCATGGGGCTTGCTGGGAAAGTGTTTTCTGCAGCCGTGGGCTGGATGAGCCGCTGGGTTTGCTTATCTGGGGGGAGGAAGAAGCTCAACTGGGACTCCTGCACTTGTCATCCCCCATCCGCCAGCCCCTGTGCAAAGCCCAGGTCTGTTCCACCTTTTGCTGGAGGGGAGAAAGTGCTTTACACTCCGCTGCTCCCCGCCACAGCCATCAGCGGGCAGCGCCGGAGTGACGGGAGGCAGATGTGATGTCTCTAAAGGGCAAACTTTAGCATGATTAAACAGGTCAAGATTCAGATCTGCCCCCTGTCTCCATCAGAGGCGACGCAGAAACCTTGCATGTGGTTTTCCAGCAGCTTTCATCTCCGAGGAATCCCCAGTTGCCACATTTCTCTATGATTCTATGATCCCAGCTTTTCTTGAAAACCCTCTTCTGCAGTGCTGCGTAAGGGATGAGTTTATAAATAGTCACGTTCCCCTGTGGATTCCCAAGCCTGCCTCCTCTTCCCGAGGTCTGGCTCCGCTGCCCATGTCTGTCTGTCCTGCCCGTGCCGATGGCACCCAACCACTGCAAACCAGTGTCACTGCCAGCCCCGCTTGCCCCGGGTCCCATCCCTCCACCACTGTCTCAGGTCCGGCTTCTCCATCCCTGGGCATTGGGAAGGGAGCCGGAGCGGGGCAGAGGATGCTCGGGCTCTGTGTGGACTCTCCCCTGGCTCCCGGGGCTTCAGCTGATGGGGAAGCGATGGGGATTTGCAGGGTGCAGGCGGACGGACAGATTACGGGTCTGTCTGCTCCTCGAGCAGATGGACAGGCAGACAAATCTGTCTGCCTCTCCGCGCGTCGCTCCTGCCTAAAGGGCCTCAGAGATGCAAGCTCTTTGCAGATGTTATTTTCCACTTTCCAGACCTACTTAAACCGTGTGCTGATTATTAATTTATTAGGTGTTAAGCGCTGACAGGCTGCAAGGCAGAGCCAGGGGTTGGAGCGGGACAGGAGGACGCAGCCCCCAGCCCCTTGCCCTGCCCCTGCCACCCGCTGTATTCCCCCAGCCCTTAACGAAGAATTAAAGCAATTATTTATTCATGTATCTGGAACCATTCACAAGCCTCTGATCGTCTGCTCCAGGATTTTAACCGAGTTAGCGGGGGCCCAACCAGGGCAACCAACAGCGCTGGGAATAAAGCAGAGGGATTTCCATATTGATTTATAAATAGCAAAGGAATTAGCTAATTAGATCTCTCCAGGGAGAGAATTCCGGCAGGGAGAGTGCGGGGCTGGGCTGTGCCATGTGCAGGGATGGACGGTCACGGTTTCTGCCCCCGCGGCAGCTCCGGCATGGGAATGGCCCTTTGCAAACAGCCCTCGGCTAAAAAGAATAGCTGTGGGTTAGGGTCTGGGGTCTGCCTCTGCCGTGCTGCCCGTCTGGCCTGTCCCCAGCCGTGCCCGCTTGTCCCTGTGATGCGGCTCCAGGACGTGGCCACCTGCCCCGTCCCCAGGGCAAGTGATGCTCTAGCTGCACAGCCCACGAGGGGACGGGGTGAAGGGGCTGGGGGCCACTGCAGGGGCTCAGTGGGGCTGTTCTCAGCTGCAGAAGGAAATCTGCCGAGATTCATGCTGGGGGGATTTCTGTAGGGGACAAGGGATGGCTGGGGCCGGGCAGGCAGGAGGAAGATCAGGGCTGGTGGTGGCCAGAGGGATCTTCCCAGTCGTGGCCCAAGCAGAAGCTGGTGGATGCCGAACCCACTTGTGGCTGTGCCGTCACTCGCCCGGCTGTCGAGTCAGAGCTGGCCAACCCTCTGACATTTGCACTGGGAAAAAGCATCCCGGACCTGAGCAAGGGTCTGCACGGGGCTTTGCTGGGGGTCTCCGTGCCGCCCGCACAGACCTGGTGCCGCAACCCATGTCCCCGAATCCTTCCTGCCCTGGGAAAGGCTCCAGCCCGGGAGGCTGCGGTGAAGCACTGACTTCCCATAGAAATACACAAAAGGGCCCGTTCTTGTATTTGCCAGAGCCCCGTCATTTTTGGTGGTGAAGATCCCATGGCAACCGGTGCCTTGTGTAACTGTGTTTGCTATTTCTGGGCTTGCTTTTCACTCCGGTAACATCCTCTCCGCATCCCACCGTCCTGAGCAGGGGCCAGGACCAGCCCTGCTCTCCCACCCCAGCACCTTTCTCTCCCCATCACCCCTTTCCCCGCTCCGGCTGGGGGCAGAGATTGGCAGCTAGGAGTCACAGCGGAGGAAAGGGAGAGCAATCCCCTGGGTCTCTTATCTCAGAGACCATCTGCCCTTCTTTTCGGCCAGGAGCTGGAGCATTTGCAAACAAAGCCAAGCCCTTTAACCTCAAACCCTCCAAACTCATCAGCAGGGTGGGCTGTGCTGTGCTGCCCAAAGGATGGGGATGAGGATGGTGGTGACATGCGAGAGGTCCCGGGTGCCTCCCCATAGGCACAATCCTGGGGGAGTTTCTGCCTGGTGGGGATCAACACCCCACGGGGAGCCCCCCCATCACCTTTCCCAGCCCGCTGATCTCTCACAGCTCCTCCCGGGAGAACAGGAATCCACCGCAATGCCCTTGCCCAGGCAGGATGCTCGTCCCACGCGCCTTATCTCCCACATCCCCGCCATGGGCTGCGTTTCGGTGCTGATAAAGGGCTCCCTGACCCTGAGCAAGCTGTGCACGGCCGGTTCGGTCGCATTACGAGAGCAGGACGGCTGCCAGCGAGTGTTCAGAGAGAAAAGGGGCTGCAGCATCCAGTTGGCAGTGGAGATGGGTGGGTGGCTGGGTGCTACCGTGCACAGGGCTCTGATCCCCGCCACCCCAGCCAGGGCTGCTGGCAGGGTCCCCCAGACAGGGGCCGAGCGGGGAGCATGTTTCAGAGCCTCCTTCCTCGTTAAAAGGGAAGTTTATAATGGAAACAAAAGCAATGCTCAGTCCAAGTGGACCTTTTCCCATCCTGTTTCCTCCGGAGCTGCCTGCGGAGGTGCCACGGGAGCGTGTCCTCACGCCACGGCTGGGACACGCGATGGGGAGTCGCACCGGGGGGTCCTGTGTATTTTGGGTATGGGTGTGCAAAATCAGCTTGGGTCCAACTCATGCACACACACCAGCACATCCCAATCTGTGCACGTGTACCTCATACAGGTCCAGAGAACATCTCACATGTGTGCGGCTGAAATGTGGATCCAAGTGATGCCCCTCGGTGGTGTGGCATGGTTAGCCCTGTTGGAAATGGCCTCAATTTGTGCCAGGGAGGTTGAGGTTGGATTTAGGAACTGTGGGGCATTGGAACAGGCTGCCCAGGGCAGTGCTGGAGTCACCAACCCTGGAGGGTTGGACAGATGGAGATGAGGTTCTCAGGACATGGGGCAGTGCCAGGGGTGGGGGAACAGTTGGACTCCATGATCTTGGGGGTCTCTTCCAACCAAAATGATTTGATGATTCTGTGTCTCCACCACCAGCTCCCCACAGCCCAGCATGGTGACCCCTTTTGCCTGAGTCCCTGGGGCCAGTGGCAGCCAAACCACCGCGTCCTGGGGCAGCCGGTGCTGCCGGACCCGGGACAGGAAAGCAGTGCTGGGATGCTCTGGGGCAGCGGTCCCCCCCGCAGCTAGCAGCCAGGGATCTATGGGCCTCTTTCTCCCTGCAACTCAATGTGTCTTTTTGTTGCGCTGCTGGATTTTGATGCCTGCGAGCAGGGAGAGACAATACGTCGCATTGTTCCTTTTCAGCAACATCTGACGGGCCCAGGCAGAGAGAGGCCAGTGTGTGCGGAGGAGGGCGGTGGGGGAAGGGACCGGGATGGACGGACAGGCAGCAGGAAAGACGCAGGGACATCCAGGCCTGGATGAAGGGCAGGAGGGATGGGGAATGCTGGAGCGTGCTAGGGGAGGATGCAGAGCTGGTGGGGGGGAAGCATTATCTTCTGGTACCCAACCGCTCTGGAAAATCATCCCGGAGAGATGCAGCCCCCCTCATCTTAATGGACTATTAATTAAAAGTTTCATTAGGAACCTGTAAGTGTCGATACCATTAATCTTTTCATCACTGCGCCCTCCACCACTAGATCCCCATTGCTTTGCTGGGGCTGGTAAATCCTGGGGTAAATCCAGGAAAACTCTCTCCCCAAAATCCCATGCAGGTGGGATGGGGCAGGGGCTCAGTGTCCCCCGGGCTGGGTTGCGAGGGGGGATTCAGGAATGGAGCTCGGGGGGGAATGACGGCTGTGCTGGGACTGCCTGCAACTTTCCATCAGAAATCCCCTACTGACCTTATCCCCGGCTGGCCTGGATTGCTTCACTGCCGGGAACAGAATTCCCCTGTGCCTCAGAGCAAAACCGAAAGTGTCCCCAGAGCCACCGGCGCTGTGGGTAGGGCTGGGCAGGAACCCAAAACCAGGGCAGCCCAGAGACCCTGGTGATGGGCATCGGGGGCTGCTCCCCTGCTGCTGCGGTTGTTGGGGACCCATCCCCCTGCAAACAGTCTTGGCATCCCCCATACAGTGGGGGAGCAGCACCCACCATGCAGCCCCCGCTCCCCTGTGGTGGCTCTTGCTCTCCGTAAAGGCCCTTGGAGGGGACGGCAGCCGGTTACGGTGGGGATGTGTCGGGTGAGGGCTGGCGGTGACCCGGCACAGCGGGGCCCTCCCCGCCCCCACGGCTCGGAGGCTGCAGCGGCAGATGCATTTCGCCCAGACTTGCATGGCCGTAACCATGGCAACAGCTGCGCGGCGGCGGGATGCGGGGGGCTGCGGGGCTGCGTGGTGAGGTGGAGCTGCAGCGCTGCCCTTGCGCCCCAGGTCTGGCTGCATCCCATGTCTGGCTGCACCCCAAACTTGGGTTCACCCCATTCCCAGCACCAATGCAGGTGCATAACCTAGCGTGCATGTGCTGCTTTGCACACAAGTGTGCAAGCACAGACACGGGTGGCGTTGCGGCTGCACCGATGCACACACCCTCCCCGGGGTGATGGTGCTGGGAGGGGCAGAGCTGCGGGGAGCGGCCGGGCAGGGTGGGGACGGAGCCGCTCACCCCTTTATCGGGCTGGACTGCCATAAAGCCGGGGCTGTTTGCATCCGCTTTGTCTCCGCGTTAACTTTTAACCACGGCGGCTTTTCTTCTCCACTGCCACCATTGCACCCTGCATGTGGTGGCCCTTTTTGGGGGCTGTGGTCCCCCCCAGTTTCTTCCCTGCCTGCTCCCTGTGTGCTGGCAGCACGATGGGGACCATCCTGCCTGCATCCCACTCCTGCCAGCGTCTCAGGTGCCTCCGCCAGTGAATGGTGGATGGGGCTGCTGGGGGCAGAAAGGCCATCACAGCCCCGGGGAATGTGCAGCCCCTGCCATGCCAGGATGCTGCCTGCCTGCCCGCACCGCTGCCTGCACCGCTGCCTGCACCGCTGCCTGCACTGCTGCCTGCCCCAGCCCCCTCGCTGCTGTGATGCAGAGCAGCCGCCAGCCTCGATGGGTTTGGCAGCAAAGCAGCTCAGCTGGAGAAAAGCCTCCAGCGCTGGAGTGACCCACTAACCTTGTTCTTCTTAAAAATGCATGAAATGCAGGCGGCTGCCTACGGGGACTCGCACACGGGCGCTCGCTCGTGTTTTCGGTGCTGCACCCACGCAGCTGGGCTGGGCAGCGGGTGAGCCCCGGGGGTGCAATGCTGCGGTCAGTGCCCAGAGTTGGGGGTATCTGTAGGGGGGGCTCTGCTCTCCCTTCACTGGTGCTGTTTGATGCCCCGTGTATCCCTGCACGGGCTTGGCACAGCCTTCCTGCTCCGCCGGTGCCACGGGGCTGTGGCAACACCGCAGCCGTGCAAAGTCCACCCGCTGTGTCCCCCCGCTGCTCCCGAGAACTGGGGTTCGCATCAGGCTCTCATCAGGGGTTCAAGGGTACCCCAAAGAGCTGCCCCTGCTCTGGCCAGTGCCACCATGGGGTCCCATGGGGGACACAGGGGGGTGGCAGGATCCCGCTGCCCAGGAAGGTGAGGAGGCTCACCCCATCCCCTGGCTGCCATCACAGCCCTGACCTCGTTTCTCTCCGGCTTCTCCATGTCTTTAATACACCCCAGCCAGATGGCTGCGAGCCGGGGGCAGAGGGGGGACGGCGGCTCAGCCCCACGGGGGTCACAGTATTCCTGGTGGGTGCTGCACAGCCCCGACGTGGCTGGTGCCTGGGGGAGGACACGTCCCCGCAGCCCCGGCAGGGGTTAATAGACATCTCTCACATGCGGCTGACTTAATTTCAGTCTCATTTGCATAGCTGATTTGGTGGCTGCATCAATTTAGCTGTTGTGCTAAAGACACGGGTGGGGAGTATTTGTAGATGCTCTGCGCTTTCCCCAGTGTCCCATCGCGGGCACCTCGGGGTGCACGGGCACACCCAGCAGTGCCATGAGCCCAGGCCATGGCAGGAGCAGCAGAGGATTTGCAGGATTAAGGTTTTGCCTTTTTTTTTCCCTCTGATTGCAATCCTGTTTTAAGAAGAAGAAACAAAACGCAGACCCCAACAGCTGCGATGGCTGTTAGCCCGGATTGAATAAACCACGGTGGCGGGAGATGGAGCAGCTTCACCCCCTGCTCGCTCCCCGCCGGCACTGGCCGTGCTGCCTCCCCATCCCCTTCCCTCCCATCGCCCGAGCTCCCAGTCTCGCTGCCGTGTCCCCCAGCACAGCCGCGTTACCACAGGGAGGAGGGAGGAAATCACAGGGGGCAGCGAGGGGGGGTTTCTGAGCCCTTCTGGAAATCCCTGTGGCTTCCTCTGGGGTCTCAGCTCTTGTTCACCCGGCAAAGTTGAGGAAGAGAGTGAATCACGAACGAGAAACCGCATCTCTCGTCCCGTTGCTGCCCACGGGTGTGCGTGTGCGTGTGTGCACATGTGTGTGGTTGTGCACACGGGTGTTCATGGGTGCACACACATATCTACATGCATGCACCCAGGTGTGCACACACATGCACACACACACACACATGCACACACACACACACATGCACACACACACATGCACACACGCCAGGTGGCAGAGGAATCAGACTCTGACTCCTCCAACTAATTAACATAAATTGACACTGACTAATTAACCGTCCTGCCTCATTAGAGCCTGGGTGCCGCATCGCTGGGAACAGCAGGCAGCCGAGCCCTCGCTCTCGAAGCACCGTGGCCACTCTGCCCATGCCAGGCGCCAGCCCGCCCCGGTCCCCCCTACAGGGACTGTCCCCATCCCTGTCACCATCCCACAGCCATCGCCGAGGCTGCTGGCAGTGATAACGAGATCGGTTCCTAATCCACTTATTTCTGGCTGGCGCAGAGGGCTGGTGACAGCCTGGCATGCGGTGACCCCCCTGGCCCCGGCGTCTCCGTCCCCTGGGGCAGATGGGGGGACCGAGACACTGGGACTGGGCGGGGAAAACCCTGGTGATCTCAGCCGGGAGTGATGCCATGGAGGGCGGGTGTCACCGTCCCTGCTCCATCCCTGTAGAGAAGGTTGAATCTGGAAGAGGAGGTGACACTGCCAGTGTCACCCGCCCTGCAGCAGGGTGGCCCCGGGGGGAGCAGCAGCGATGAGCAAACCCTGCATCAGCCAGGCAGAGAGATAAGGAGCCCTTCCCAGTCCGGGGGCAGGGGACCGCTTTAGGGCGTGGGGGTGCAGGGACAGGTCACCCCAGCACGGTGACACCCTCACTGCCGTTCTGCAGGAGGAAGGAAAGCGAGTTTCTCGCTTCCCTCTTTGCTAAAGGCTCTGGTGTGACTTGCTCGGGAAGCGGGGGCCCTGCACAGGTCTCATCCTGCCCCCGCACACCCTTGTCCTCCGCCGGCCCCCCCCAGGCTTGCCGGTGCACGCCGCTCCCCCGGGGCTGAGTCACGGCTCCGCATGCCCAACCGGTTTGGGGGAAACCCTTGGGCTCAGCGTGGGAACGGGCTGACGTCAGCGCAGAGCGGCACGGAGCGCGACCGGCCCTGCCGAGCTGCCCGCGGGACCCCCGCCTCCCAAATACAAGGGGTGGGGGGCTCAGGACCGGGGGTGCTCCTGGAAAGCTCCTGCTCGTCCCCACCAGCAGCTCTGTGTGCGCCGTGGATTAAAAACTGGGTCAGCGGTAGATCCCCAAAAGTGATTGCAATCGGGGAATTGCCGCTCCCCGGGGGGAAGAATTGCTCCGCTCGATGCCTTTATCGCTGAGCTGGAAGAAAGTGGCTGGTGAAACACAGACCCCCATGCAATCACCCCACCCAGCCGGGTCGCTCCTGCAGCGGTGCCAGGGCCACATCCCATGGGGAGGTTGGGGACAGGAGGGCACAGGGTTGGGGACACTGTGGCAGGGCCAGGTCACCCCATTGGGGAAAGCGCCACAGGGAGGACAGACAGCCCTGGCACGGCGGGGAGAGCTGGGAGCACTGGGTGCGTGGAGACGGGGATGTGCGTGGGGTGGATGTGGGGCTGGGAGGAGGCAGAACGGCTGCGGCAGCGCCGGTGCCGGGGGGCAGGAAACGGGGCGGCAGCGTGGCCGGGGCAGGAAGGCGGCCAGAGCTCTGGGGTCGGCGGAAAAGTGGTGGAAAGGCCGAGGAGCCGCGGCGGTGGCGGCCGGAGGAAGCTCGGCCCCGGCGAGGGGCTGTCCTGGTGCACGGGTGTCCCATGGGCGCTGCGGGAAGCGGCACCGGCCGTGGGACCGAAACTCCCCTGGTGCTGGGAAAGGGCCGTTCCTGGGCGAGCCCTGGGCTGTGAACGCCCGTGGGGCTGCAGGTCGTGGCGTGTCCCGCAGCAGCCGCACGCTGGGACTTGCAGCCCCGTGCTGCAGCGTGGGAGATCCTGCAACTGGTTCTGCTCCGCTGCCGGCCGGGATGCTCAACCCAGCACGTCTGTACCGGGGACAGGACCCCCGTGACACCCCTGCTGCTGCCATGGGGCTCCTGGCTGGGGTCTGACCAAGAAAGTGGGTCCTCCAGGGACATGGGATTGGATTTGGGGGTACTTATTGCTCTTTTGATGCCCAAAATGGCTCAGCAGGCCTCAGACTGCGCAGTGCCCAGGATGGGGCCACCGCAGAGCCCAACACCCACCCAGGAGGTGGGCGACCTGCCCAGCTGTCGCTGCTCCCCTCTTGACCCAGCTCTCAGGAAATGTCGCCGCACCCTCTGAAGTCTCCATTCATCACCTCAAGCATTTCCAGCCTGGCTCACTGACGTTATTTATCTCAGACCCAGAGTGATGCTGCAGGGAAGGAACATCCCCTTGGCGGGGTCTCAGCCCAGTGACCCCCCCTGTGATGCAAACCAGGCTGGAGTGGTGGGAGCTGCCGGGTCACGGCGGAGCAGGGGATGGAGCTGTTAAATATTTATAGCCGCTGCTGGAGCCGGTTGGGTAAAATGGCAGCGGAAGCAGCGGGAGGGATGACGGGACGGCTCTGCTCCCCTGCGGTCCATCTGGCCCCCGCGCTGCTCCCTGCATTGTCGTGCTGTGAGTCGCCATCTGCTCCCCACAGCCCCCACGGGGACCGCGCAGCGGTACGGCGGGGCCGTGGGTGCCGCAGGCGGTGTCTCTGCTCCGCTGCACGAGTGCGATGAGTTTGGCAGCCTCGGGTGACGAGCAGAGGACCAGGAGAGGTTTAGTGGGTTGGGGCCTGGCCCCACTGTCCCAGCTCCCAGGTCCCCACCGTGGACTTGTTCAGATGAGAAAATGAGGGCGTGTGTGTGTGTGTAATTGCTAATGAGGATGTGCATATGCTAATTCAGGGCTGCCAATTACGGCAGGTCTCGCCGGCTCGGGACGGGGCCTCGTGGGCCGTGTCCTGCCCCGGTTTTGGCCAGGGGAGCCCCGGGCAAGGTCGGGCAGCGGTGAGGGCAGTGGTGGCCACCTCGGCTCGGGACCTCCGGGATTTGGGTGCCCAGGCCCATGGAGACCCCATGGAGCCCCCACATCTCTGGGTCTGGGGGACACCAGGTCCTGGGGTGCTGCTGAGGGGTCCCTGGGGAGCAGGGATGCTGGTGGGATGGGCACTGGGACGATGCTCCCACCTTCCTCCTGTGTTTTCTTTCCCTCCCTTGATTTCACACAAAACCTGCCGCAGTGTGAGATGGCAGCGGGCAAATGAACCCTTAATTAGCCACTTTAGGGATTTGGCTTTATTAATGGCATAAACGATTATTAAGGAAGAGTTAAAGCTACCAGCCTCCAGATAAAGGACGAAAGGGCCCAGCTGGGCTTACCTACCCAGGCTGGGGACCTTTGGCTCCGTGGGGTGCTCCTGTCCCACCCCAGCAGCAGCTGCTGGGTGCTGGATTCCCCAGTGCCCCAGCCAGGGACAGGCCGGTGTTTTTGGGGGGATGAGGAGGAGTTGGGGGTGTCTGCAGTGTCCGTCCCCCATCTGTGCCCAGCTGGGGTGGGACCAGCTGGGAACCGGCTGGACAGAGGTCCCAAGAACGGGGATGCGGGCGGCAGATGTGGCCGCCCAGGAATGTCGGGACGGGCTCTTCGGGGAAAACAGCCACTTCCCATCAGCCGCGACCGCTGGGAAGCGGCAGGGGAATTCCCGGCAGGCAGCGAGGGGCCGAAGCTTGTCCCCTGCATGTGTGCCCCATTTCGGATCTGCACTAGGGAGGGCTCAGCCGTGCCCCCAGCAATGCCAAGCTTTGGGGGTGTTTCTGCTTGGCTTTTTGCTCCTTGACCCACCGACACAGCCGTTATCCTGGAGACCTGTCCGTGGGGACACACCGGGATGGGTCCCCAGCACACGTGGGCTCCTTGTCCCCGCTGCCCTCCTGGCTTCTCCCCAGCAGCTGCCCCGTCCCGCTCGGCGCAGGCGGGACGGCTGCCGAGCTCGTTAGGCGCAGGTGTGGGATTAGTCATAATTGCCTGCGCTTTGATGTCCGTAACCTCCTCCCCAAGGGATACTCGTTACCTGCAGCAAACCTGTGCCTGACATCTGGCTGCTAATCCCTGTATTAGCAGGCTGGGGAGGGCGGCAGATGGAGCCTGGCCAGGCCGGGACCCCCGGGGCACAGCGCTGCTCGTGGGATGGGACCCATTTGGGTTGCCCGGGACCCCTGGGGTCACCAAAGCAACTGTGTCACCAGTGAAGCCACCTCCAGGGAGCTGCTCCCAGGGGGAATTCCCACGCGGGATCTCCCCGGGGACATTCGCCCCTCGGAGGCCCCTGGGAAAGCCCCCGTGTTCTCAGTATCGGAGGATTCAAGGGAAATGAGAAGTGTCCCCGGGTCCCCAGCACAGCCCTTCCCTGCTGCAGGAAGAGCCTTTTCTGGGAATCCAGCAATCCCCCTGTCCGGGCAAGGTCCCTGTGAGGAGGGGGGGCACCGATGGGGCTGGGACACTGCCAGCGCTGGGGGTCACGTTGCTGGATCCGGGGGGGCACCTCCAAGCCCTCCCAGCATGATTTGGAGCCTCAAAACCACGGCCAAGGTGGCTGCAGCTTGGCCACCCACTCCGTGGGGTTCCCCACTCTGCCCGGCTTCTTCTAGCCCCCAAAATACCTGCAGTGCACTCAGGCTGGGGAAAAGAGAGGGGGTGAAGCTGCGGGGAAGGAGAGTGCCCCACAGCTGCGTGTTAACCTCAGGGTCCCCGCTCAATGGGAGGAAGGAAATCCTCATCCTCGGGAAAGGCTGGATGCGGCCGTTTCCTCCTGCCCTGCTGGGGAGGGGGCCGGGGCACAGGCACACCCGCCCGCGGCGCCCCGACATCCACCCCCACCCGCACCCCAGTCAGGAGCCCCGTCCGGAGACCGGATCTGGCCTCGCTCGGGTGACACGAGAGCCGGGGGAGAGGCTGGGGGGGCTCCATCCCCCCAGGACCTGCTGGCGGTTCTCGGGGGGCTTCTTGCAGCTTCCCACGCCATGAGCCGGGCAAGCGCCTCTGCCCCTCGGCTTCCCCACGCGTGGGTGGCACACTCGCTCTGTCTCCGTCCCCTCGCACCCCGGTGCCGGTCGTGGGTGCGGGGGGGACACAGTCCCGCGGGGCTCAGCGACCCCCAGCCCCGCAGGGCTCCCTGCCAGCCCCTGGCCCCGTTCTTCCCGTTCGTCCTTCCTCTTCCTCGCCCTTCGCTGATGACAGACCGGCGAGTGGCGGCGGTGGCTCCGCACCCGGTGACCTTTGGCCCCGCTGTGCCGGGTGCTGGGGACTGGCAGCGGCACCGAGACCCCCGCGCCGTGCCCGGGGTCACCTCGCTGGCGTGGCTCGCGGGCACGGCGTCCCGTCCCCTCGCCCGGTGCACCGGGACGATGCGCTGCAGGGGCCGGTCGCGCTCCCTGTCCGGTGTTTGATCTCCAGCCGGGCCCGGTTTCATTCGCAATCACGTCCCGGGGCGGATGGGGCTCCCGGCGGCGCTGCCGGCATCGCGGCGAGACCGGGACCTGGAGCGGGAGCGGCCGTGCGCTCCCCGGGCTCCCCCTGGCGGCGGCGGCGGGGCGCGGAGAGCGGAACAAAGGCCGGATCTGGTAACGGCGGCGGGAGCGGCGGGAGCCCCGCGGCGAACAGGGACCGCAGCCCGGAGCCGGGCACAGCGGCGGGCGCGGCCGGTGACCCCGGCAGCGGGGACGGCGGTGGCTCTGGGCCCGTCCCGCTGCTCCCGGGCCCCCGTCACCCGGTGCAGCGCTGCGCCCCTGCCCTTCCTCCTCCTCCTCCTCGCCCGGTGATGTCACCCGCTCATCCTCCCCGGACGGACCTGCCGGGCGGGTTCGGCAGGAGAAGCGGCAAAGCGGAGGGGGGACACGAACCCGCTCACAGAACCGCAAAGCGGGAGCAGACGGAGCCCCCCGGGCTCCCCAAATCCATGCCGGGTCCCCTCAAACCAGCACCCGCACGGGCTGCGGGATTGCAGCAGTTCTGCCATAGCAATTAATAATAAAAGCCCCATTTTAGTGGAACAAGGCGGCTTTCCCCTCCAAGCACAGAGCACAGGGGGTGCAGGAGGCGCTTTGGGGTCCCCAGCAGGGATGGGACCAGGACTCGTCCCCTCTGTGAGCTCCGACATCCCTGTAACCCTCATCTTCCCATCGGAGCTCCAGCAGAAGCAGCAGCGTTTGCACCTCCCCAAACTAAGCACCCTTGCTAAAAATCACTCCTCTCGAATACAAACAGGAGGCCGCCTTCTCTGGGGATCTTACCAGAAAATAAACACGCAAACAACCGTTGGGAGTAAAAAAATATGTTTTTTCCTTTTAATTACATCAGTTATCAAAGAAAAAAAAGCAGTGGTAACAAAAATACAAAGCTCTGAGGGTTCCTTGTTTTGTTTGTTTTGTAATAAGCTGAGCATCAGTGCAATTGTTTTAATTTAACTTCTGCTCTGAGTCTCTGCTGGCAGAGTACGAGTAGGCTTTGCCCAGCACCAGACGGTCACGCAGCAGCTTGAAGAAGGCGTAGTAATTGCTGAAGAGGATCAGAGCCAGCGAGATAGTCTGGTGCCACTTCTCTGAAGAGATCAGTGAGTAAAGCTGGTAGAAGATGACGGCTCCTTCCAGCAGGATCAGGATGTTGAGGATTCTCAGTGGTTTGCTGAAAAAAAACTGTAGGAGAGAACACAGTAAGTCACGGAGTGAGGTCAGGCCCTTCGGGACGTGTTTGTGGGGGGATGTGTGGGGCAGAGGCTGGGGAGGATTCCTCTGGAGACGCGGTTTGCACGGGCCGCTCACTCTTCCGAGCCGTGGGGCTAACACAAGCCACTGTGCTGAACCAGCTCGTGGGCTCGGAGAGCCAGCTCGGGCACAACGAGGAGCTGGGGACAAGGGGACTGCGATCCTAATGAGACATTACACCCCCAGAAAAGCAGATGGGACCTTACGTGGAAGCGGAAGTGCGAGACGTCCGAGGGCACCGCCACGTTGTAGTGACCCACGGCTTTGTACACGTTCTTGGAGTGTTTCACCAACACTCCCTGCGGCCACATGCACTCCTCTGTCCACCTGCGGGGAGCAAGCACAGAGCTCTTGTTTCTCCCCCCACAGCCGCCGCTGCGGTACCAAAGTGCCATCATTTCTGAGGGCAGAGTTTGGCCCACCGAGGGATGGAACCATGGCAGTGACAAACGGCAGTGACCTGGGGACAGGAGCAGCAGACGCCTTGCCAAAAATCAGATCTGCTTACCGAGCGTGGGAGTGGAGGGTACAGATAGCGTCTGTCCCTTTGTCTTTAACAAAACACATTGTTTTTGACAAAACCAGGCTCTCTTTTAGTGAATTTGCCTGTCAGCTAAAGCCTTCTTATTAGCTGCTTTCCGGAAAGCCAGATACGTGTTTTGGTAGACATAGCAATGGAATGCGAGGTCATCGATAAGAACAGATACACATCTCACGAGAGGGGCAACGAGAAACAGGTGACCAAAACTGACCAACTGATTATACCATCCCATTCACGTGATATTTCATATAAAAGTGGGAGATCACGAGGATCTCGTCCCTTTTCCTTATGGCCGACATTAGGAGAGGACCTTGCTAGTCATCCCTCCAAACTGAGGCCAGTGACAGACTGAATCCAGCTCCGGATGGCTGCAGAGTCCAGTCCAGGACTTTGGTTGCCGGCTCTGCAGTTGCTGAGACTTTCAAGATTGGTTTTGTATATTTTGTATTATTTTCTCTATTCTTATTAGTAGCATTAGTAAAACATTTTTAACTTTTTCAACTCTCTCTCTCTGTCCTTCTTCTTCTCCCGATCGCCTGTCCTGAGTGGGAAGGGGGAAGAGGGATGGGGTGACGGGGGAAGCGGGGGGAGAGGGTTAACAATACATCTGCCACGGTTCTATTGTCACCCTGCAATCAAAGCCACGACACACATGTGTCACCAACAACTCTGCTTTCATTTTCCTTGTGTTTTAGCAACAAGAGGTGGCTGGAAAGCCAAGCTCCCCATCCAGCCTCTACTGGTGCCGGCAGACACACCAGCTCAGACAAAACTCCAGCCCCGGGAGCGCGTTCCTTACTGATGCTGCAGCACGTTGGAGCAGAGGGCAGGATCGACCTTCTGCCAGCAGCCCAGGTGCGCTGCGGCTTTGTGGAGCAGGTCACAGTAGCGCGCGGGCAAGAGGTACTGCATCAGGATCACCGACGTGCTGATGGAAACCAGAAGGAAAAGCTCACACGACCAGCGTTTGTCATAGTACTGAGTGTTCTGCGGGGGGGACAAGAAGAAAGGGTGACAACATGTTTGGACAGCCTCACCTAATGATGCCATCAAAACACAAAGCGCTCAAGCAGGTAAAACGAGGGATATTCACGGAGTTATTAATCCTGCTTGAAAAAGAAGCGCCTACATAGGACGGTTGCTGCACCACTCCTGAACCCACCACGGAGAAACATTTATGCTGTTACCACTTTTCACCAAAACAGGGAGAGTTCCTGATGCTTCCTGGCTCAGCTGATCATGGTGGGAGCACCAGCCCCGCAGGGGAAGGGGACTTGGGCTCATCCCTGAGGTCTGACATTCACTAGGAGACTTTTGTCTCATTCTACAACGTATTAGTAGCTGAAATAAACCAGCTATGAATTCTAATAAGGTCCATCCTCTTGCATATTGCCTCCCTTATTGAAGTCAATCGGTCCTCTGTCAGCTGGAGTTTAAGCAAAGCCAAACCTAGATGGTTTTGCTTCTTACTTTATACAAGGCCTCTGTAAATGGGTTTGACATGGCTGTCTGTGCACAGAGACCAGCTTTGACCTCTCCCACCTTCCAGCTCAGCGAGAACCAGAACCAGATCCCCCCCATCGCCCAGTGTCCACCTCCCCACAACCCTCCCCAGCCAGTCCTGCAGCTGGAAAAGCCACATCTGCACGAGCAGTGGCCCCTGCTCACCTTCACAAACCAGACGGGCACAAAGGCCACGTAGTAGGCACTGAGCATGGAGCTCACCAGCACCTCCTTCATCCGCCAGTTAAAGTCCATTTTCAGGTATTCCACCTCGTTGCGGATGAGGTCTGGGGAGAGGCAGCAGGCGTGCGTGGGCATGGCCTCCATGCCGTACATCTGGCGCGTGTGCTGCTTCCAGGTCTCCTTCAGGACGCTCAGGTAGTCCCTGCCCCTGGACGTCACCTCGCCTGTGTCCCTGGGCCCGATGTTGGCCACCTGGGAGAAGAGGCCGGTCTTGCGCAGGTCACAGTTCAGCTGAAGGAAGGGAATGTACATGCCGAACCTGGAGCAGCAAAGCGCAGAGAGGTGGTTACTTCCTTGCGAGCTCCCCGGGCAAGTGTCTTTGCTGGCAGATCAGCGTTTCAATCACATCCCCCTCCTAGTTCCCATATAAACTCTAGAAAGGAGCTTCACCCATCTCAAACACAAGCATCACATCTCAGATCTTTCTGAGACACTTCCTCCTGAATCTACCAGAGAGAAGGGAGCTATTTCCAGTGTTAACTGGAAATAAAACTGGTTTCCTTTGGTTAGTTAACATGAAGCAGAGCAACTATTTGATTCACTCCACCTGGCAGAGGCACCAAAAGACTAAGGCAAACTGCAGACACGAGTTCTCAGAACACCATCAGGAAAGCACACAATCCTTTTCAGACAATGTGAGCAATCTAAGAACTATAATTAATGCTTATATTAAAGCTGAAATACAGGTAAATGTTAAAGACATGCCCTGCCACCAAGAAGAAATATCATGCAGCAACAGGGAAAAGTTCTGTTCCCAGGTAACTGAGTGTTTCTTTACTTTCAGGCTTCAATTCAACCGAGCAACACCCACTGAAGCAAAATTAGAAATCACACATAAGTGACAGAAGAAATACTTACGGGTAACACAGGAACAGGAGATTAAGGAAAGAGTAGGTTCTGAAAAGGTGAATGATCGATCGACACAAACTCCAGCCTGTGCCAGTGAGAACAGCAAACCGAGTGATCACCAGGAAAGCCGAGCGTGGCAGCGAGACTTTGCCGCTCTGCGAAGCCTGCGGGGAGAGAAGAGAGAGCTGGGAAGAGGGGAAACAAAGTCACTCTTCCTACAGAACCTTCTAGTTGAGATAGTAATTCAGAAATAATCGCAGAAGGACAGAGTCTCGAGCAAGGGTTTGAGATGCTCATTTCTGTTCTTCCCACTAGAAGCCATGCCCAGGTTTCTGACTTGGACATAGCACAAAGTTCTTTAGAAAAGGACAGAAGAGTTTGGAGCTGCAAAAGGGAGACACGGCTTTACATTTCGTCTGAGAGGACAGTTCTGAGATCCGCTTGGGGACTTTACCTCCTTCACAATAGCACCGATGAGCCGGCGTGCCAGGACGATCGTTGTCACCGTCAGCACGTTGAAGTCAATAAGATGAAAGTTCTGCAGTGACAAAACCAAAGTGATTCCACTTTCCATCAGGCAGCAGAAACACACATTCAACAGAGAAGTTCCTGAGTTATATTATTCTCTTCAGACTCACTTTTCCAGGGTCAGAAAGAGAATACCAAGCAGAGAGCCAAATAAGAGTCACAGGAGCAACCCCCACCAGGGCTATAAAGTCACATGTAGCTTATTTCAAACATATATTGGAAACTTTATGTCTAATGACCCAAGAGACAGTCTGTGCTTACCAGTGATGTGTGTGAAGGCGGGTGGGAGGGCGGATACCACCACACGGTTTTGTAGATGTTGATGTAGTGGACAAACAGAGCAACGAGATGACAGAAGAAGAGCTGGAGCTCGAACAGCACGCTGCGCTCCACGGGCAGCTCCGGGATCTTACAGTGCCGGAGCGGGACGACGGTCTGAGTAGCCAAAGGTGGGCTGGAAAGGCCTGTACCTGAACCGCTCCTGCCAAGGGGAACCAGAAGCCAGTGGTCACTTCACTGGGATAAACACAGCACTGTCCACCAACCCCCCCGTCACGGACGGTAGAAATCAGTGGGTCTAATATTGACTGAGTGAGAAACCTGAGCTATCACGGTCAATGTCTGCCACAAAAGAAAAGTGTCAGCGCGTCAAGAATGTCTGGGGTGACTGTTACAGGCAGATTAGAGAATCATTTTGGTTGAAAGAGACTCCCAAGATCATTGAGTCCAACCATTAACCCACCCCCGGCACTGCCCCATGTCCTGAGAACCTCATGTCCGTCTGTCCCCTCCAGGGCTGGTGACTCCAGCACTGCCCTGGGCAGCCTGTTCCAATGCCCCGCAGCCCTTTGGGGAAGAAATTGTTCCTAAATCCAACCTCAACCTCCCCTGGCGCAACTTGAGGCCGTTTCCTCTCATCTTGGCGCTTGTTCTTGGGGAGCAGAGCCCGACCCCCCTGGCTCCAAGCTCCTTTCAGGCAGTTGCAGAGAGCGATAGGATGCGGAAGGCTGGATGTACCTGGTACGTGAGCGCACACCCGTGACAGAGGAACTCGTGGAGTGGCCGGAGCCGCCAGCAGCCCCGGGCTCGCAGAGAGGGTTTCGGCAGTAGGATGTCCGGTTAGGGCCTCGCCTGCCCCCTGCCATAACAACAGAAGGTGCGGAGGGTTGTCCTTCCAGGTGGCTTCTCTGCTGCTCACTGCGGGATTGTATCTTCAGTCCTTAAAACTGGAAGAAGAAGATTTCTAATTAAGGCTCCTCTGCTCACCACACCCTGCTGACCAGCAGCGGCTGGTCACTCACACCGCCAGCCTGCAGCACAAGGCAGGAAAACGCAACTTTCTCAACCTTTTTCGACATCTCCTGTGTTTGCCACGGGCTCTAGATGTGGCCCCCGATAGCTCCTGACGCTCCCGGGACAGGCAGCAGCTTGTTACAGCGCTGAAATCACTGAGAGTTAAAACTTAATGTGCTCAGGCTGCCAGGGGAGCAGGGAGAAGGTTTTCATGCCTCTCTCCCAACTCAAGGCAGTTTACAAGGAATTTAATCTGCATCGCTGTGGTGTTTCCCTTGTTCTACAGGCAGAGCAATACACTTACAGAGACGCTAAACAATCCGCCCAAAGGATTCAGTAAATCGGGGATATTACCTGGGTCCCCTTTTGCCCAATTTTGTGCTGGGTTCAAATATTCACCGCTCTTTTAAAAAACACACTGCAAAAGCACACTAACTGGCTTTTTCCTTCTTTGCTCCTTTAAGACAGCAAAAAAGATAAGTAGAATTTTTTGGGGGTATTTGTTGTATGTTTGCATGGCACCGAGCTCAACAGGATGGTAGCCCCAAATTAGCTTTTCTAGTGCTTGCTTGACAGAGTTTAAACAATAATAATAATACTAAGGTTTTAAAAACCTTCTCTGGATGCTGTTTGACCTTAGGAGAGTTTCTAGAACTTAGAGAAAGGACACGGTGACAATACACCATTTGCTAGATGTAAAATCTGAGCGGTGAAGAAGCTCGGATCAGGTCCTATCAGTTGCTACCATTTCTTTTTCTGATTGCTCATTTCCAGTTTGCATCACTTAGCAACCAGCACCCAGAATTCAAAATAAAACAAGCTGAAGGTTTAGCAACTGGTCTCAAACAAGTTTTAAAGCTTACACGGAGCTCCAGAGTTCTCCAAACTGCTGTACGAGCCACAGACAACAAGGCACAGGGTGCAGGGGGCTGCTAGACCCAAAAAAGGCAAAGATAACCCAAAGCAGGTGCTACCACCTGGGACAGCGGGGCACAGAGGTGGCTGCAGGGCTGGGGGGGTCACACAGCAAAGGGCACAAGCCCCAGTATGTGCCACAGCACAGGGTCTGTGTGACCTGGGGACACAAAGTAGCTGCTGGTGAACGGCGGGGGGGCTGCGCACAGGAAGCCCCAGGACACAACACAGGGACGAGGGGGAACCTGATGGTCAGGACGTTGCGGTGGGCAGGTGGAGACAGGGGGTTTGAGGTGTGGGACACCATGATGAGAGTGAGAGGAAAAAGTGGTAGGATCGAAGTGTTGGGTCTGGGGGGGGTACACGCGGGAGCTCCGGGAGAGCAGGTTGGGGGCTGTGGGGGCACCGGCCAGGGCGTGAGGGGTCTGCAGAGGGTCAAGGAGGAGCCGTAAACACTCCGGGGGTCCAGGCAGGGGCTGCAGGGGAGACACGGGCTGTGTGGGGCACAAGTAGGGCCACAGGGGCTCTGGGAGGACCTGGCGGCACAGCCCGGGGCTGCAGGAGGGCAGGGGGGGCTCCAGGGCAGAGCTGTGCCGGAGCCCCCGGAGCTGCGGGCCGGGCCGCAGGGGAGTCCCTGCGCTGCGGAGACCCCCCAGGGCACGGGGGAGCACGGGGTTGGGGGCTCCGGCAGCACACACCGAGGCTGCGGGGAGGAACGGGGCCCAGGGGCAGCCCCGGGGCACCCCGGGGGCTCCGGGCCAGGCCGCGGCACGGGAGCCGCCCCCCTCACAGCGGCGGGGCGGAGCGGGGCCAGCTGCAGGCTCCCCAGCGCCCCGCCCGCTCCCCCAGCTCCCGCCTCGGCACCCCCCCCCCCGCCACCCCGTTCCCCCGGGACCGGTGCCCGGGCCAGTCCCGCCGCCCGCTCCCCCTCACCCATCGCCGGCCGCCGCTCAGCGCCGCGCCGGGCACAATATGGCGGGCGGGGCCGGCGGCGCGATGGCGGCCGGCAGCGGCCAAACCTCCTGCGGGACGCGTGCGCGCTGCCCCTCCGTCCCCGCCCACGGCGCCCAAACCCCGCCCACATCCCCGCCCCTCGCCACGCCCCCCCCCCCCGGACCAGGCATCGAAGCCCGTAGGGGCATTTTGAGGCACAGCCAGACCCTCCATGGCCCCCCAGCACCGCCCTTAGGGCACAACCCCCCCCACCTTCCCATAAACAGCAGAGAGAAACGAGAGAAAAACCTCACGCCTTAAAAAGCCAAAAACCCAATATTTTCAACATTAAAGCTTTATTACAGGGAATGACTAATGGTTTTCAACATCTGCTGAACGCTCCTCGCTAAATACCAGCCAGGCAGGAGCTTGCCAGCTTCCTATGCGAGTTATTTTAGTGCTGTGATTCACCTTGATCAGTTTTCACCATCTTTACCGACCACTCGCAGTGTTTTTCATCGATTTCCTTAACTGGTGGGTGTTTGGTGCTTCGGGACAGATGGAGCATTACACAATCCTGAGAACAGGAGGCAAAGTCACCTCTAAAATTAATGAACTTACACAGGGCCAATCTTTGGCTTTCTGCTCATTTTGAAACCTTCATTGTGCAGAGACATCAAACACCAGGAGCATCCAGACACCTGTGGTTTTAACCAAGTCTTCCAGGTATAACTATGAAGGTGACAGGTAGGATGTAGCAATGTCAGGCTGAAAACAGGTTTAGCTTCTGTAACACCACACACGATGGTCACATTTGGTTCTAAAGCCAGCGATAAAAGTAACAACTTCATTAGAAAACACTTTAAATCGCCACCCAGCTGCTGCTCTCCAGGTTCTGAGGATGCTCCGGTGTTCCCAGCGCTCACCACGAGCTGCCAGGTTCCCATTTCCCAACCATGGCAAAGCAAACGGCATCTTAACCAGGTTCCTTTAGCAGACCTGAGATCGGCTCCTTGGAGATTCATCCCGCTTTGCAAAAGGAGCAAAACAAGCGTGGAAACAACATTTCTATTAAAACATATGGTAGCGATGGAAGGCTCGAGCTTCCTGAGTAGAAAAAGAGGAATAATGTCTACATTTGAGATGGGAGCTCCCACGGGCCCCCACCAGCCTGCAGAAATTCCTCCCCCTCAAAGCTTCCATACGGGGCATGCGTCCAACACCTCATCCGAGATGTTCTAGAGGTTTTTCAATTAAAGAAGAAATTCCCCAAGCCCCGTCTTCCTCCCCAAAAGCACCATATGTACTTGTTCCCCGCAGCCACAGGAAAAGCTGTGTTAGCGGCATCGCATCTCCCAGCAGACAGGTCGCAGCTGGTCTCTGCTCCTCTGGGGACATTTGGAGGGTCTGTCACAGGCTGTGCAATCACCCTTTGCCCAAGAGTTCTTGAGGAGAGCAGCGGTATGGGGTGAGGAAGGGAAGATGTGCATGTTTAAGTTGTTTTTCTTGGCTCTGTTCCTTGACAGATGCTCTCATACAAATTTAAAAACTCATCCTGTACAAAAAGAGTCGTCTGCTTTAACAGCCAAACAGGGAATCCAGCTGTGCTCCTAAACCCAGATTGCCAAAAATGGAATGAAACAGAGGGCTATATCGAGGTAGTATCTTAGTCTTACTGAAAGCATGGTGTTTTAAGTCAAACATAAAACAGCGTGGGTAAGCTATAAAGGAAAGCTTGTAGCCCTTTGCTTTATTTAATAGTCTGAACAGCAACTGGAACGGGGTACGACAGGGACAGGTGCTGGGGACATCCCCGCAGCAGCAGCCGGAGCCCGTTTCACACTCCTGTTGCTGTCCAGGCTACTATGAACCACTGTGCATGGTGAGTCCTCACGGAGGAAGCATGAAGTCCCGGTCTGAACCAGCTCCAAGCAAATGCAGCCCAAGGATTTAAACCAAAGGAGCTGTGGCCGTTCCAAACAAGGGCCAGAGCAGCCGAGAGGGTGTTTCTGGAGACAAACTTCTGAAAAAAAACAGGATTTTTGGGAAACATTTCCATGGAGGAGAGGTGGCTGCTGATGTACATCACACTGTACAGCACCAGGGACAATCTTGTTTACGGTCTTTACCAAAATCCTACATATAATAAGATGTGGATTAGGCCTTTGGGGAAATCGGGAGGTGAAGGATCAGTGGTGCTTGTCAGCTCAGAGCCAGCAGAATCCAACCTCTGCGGCCAGGGCAGGAGGAAAGGGAAGGTTATTGGGGTGACTCTGACTTCAGCGCTCAAAGGAATCTCTACCCCTCACCAATTTCAGTCCTGTATCACCCCCGGAACGTCTGGCTAATTAGAGCATCTTTGAGAGACACATCCGCATGCCAGTGGCTATTTTGGGATCTCAAATTAGCTTCCGCAGACTCGGGGCTAAAATCTGAATGCAGCAACGCTGTGAGAAGGAGGAAGATACTTGATGCAGGGCACGTTTTCAAAATATTTTTTAACATATACAGTTATTTCAATATATTGAATTTACATTCCTCCATAACATTAGAATCTTTCACATAAACATGCAACAAATGCAATGCACAAGCAAGCCGTACGACTCCAAAGGCAGCGCCACAAGATCCACTTCTACCGGTAAAAAACTGCATCATAATAGATGATTTCTATCAAATCTTTTCCACTTGATATAAAAGCTGTGCCTATTAAGAAAGAAATGGGAAAGATTGGTACATCACCATACAAATTGATGTTCCAATTACATTGTAAATGAAGATGCATTCGATAAACGGGCCACAAATCCCGACGTGTTGTGATTTCCCCTAGCAGAAACCACAGATCCAATTTTCAACTTAAAAGTCAAAGAATTGAGGGTAATCTCGCTCAGTCGCAGCATTTCCACATGTTATCGCTTTCTTGTTCCTAATACTGCTAAGATAAGAAAAGCTCATTTGGTGGCTTTATAATTCTATACAAAATAAGACTTATGTCCTTCTGTGTCCTACGCCCAGGGCTTCTCACGCTTGGCTTTTGAAGGCATTAGACTCCTTCACCCTTTCAAGGGTTTCTTTCTTTGTTCTTTTATTTATGGAGCTCAGACTTTCAGTGATCTCCAGATTCGAGAGAAAGTCATTAGCTGTCCCCAAAAGAAACGCTTACGGCCGCTTCCCCTGGGCCTGGGGGAAGATGTGTCCTTGCTGCGTAAGCAGGTCACCCCGCTGAAGCGTGATAATGTCCCCAGCCAAGGGACTGTGCGGTTTGCAAGCACTCGTGTGCATTTATTGCGGTATTTTTTGGAGTAGCAGCAAATCAGAAGGCAGAAAGGGACCTGGGGGACTAATGGACAGGAAGCTCAACATGAGCCAACAGTGTGCCCAGGTGGCCAAGAAGGCCAATGGTGTCCTGTCCTGTATCCAAACTGGCGTGGTCAGCAGGACAAGGGCAGTGATCCTTCCCCTGTGCTCTGCATTGGGGAGGCCACACCTGGAGTGTTGTGTTCAGTTCTGGGCCCCTCAGCTCAGGAAAGAGATTGAAGTGCTGGAGCGGGTCCAGAGAAGAGCAACAAGACTGGGGAAGGGACTGGAACACAAGCCCTATGGGGAGAGGCTGAGGGAGCTGGGCTTGTTTAGTCTGGAGAAGAGGAGGCTTAGAGCTGAGCTCAGCACTCTCTAGAACTACCTGAAGGGCAGTTCTAGCCAGGTGGGGATTGGGCTCTTCTCCAGGCAGTCAGCAATAGGACAAGGGGCCATGGGCTTAAACTCTGCCAGGGGAAATTGAGGGTGGATATTAGAAAGCAATTCTTTGCAGAGAGAGTGGTCAGGCATTGGAATGGCTGCCCAGGGAGGTGCTGGACTCACCGGCCCTGGAGGGTTTTAAGCTGAGATTGGACATGGCACTTAGTGCCATGATCTAGTAAACGGACTGGAGTTGGACCAAGGGTTGGACTGGATGACCTCTGAGGGCTTTTCCAACCCAGTTGATTCTGTGATTCTGTGAAATCAATGGTACCAGAGCAGCCTTTAGATTTCCCCTCTCTCCTCAAATCCATTTAAAAAGCTCCTTTTCTACGGGATTTCGGTGGGAAAGCTTGATGCAGGTCACACAACGGAGCCTCCTCCACAGCGCGACCTCTGCAAGAGCATCAGCCACAGAACCGGCCTTTCGCGAGGGGAATTTATTTGTGGGGATAGAAAGCACGGCTTTAATTTAGCAGCTCAGATGGTGCCGCCCCCGCCTCCCACAGGGAACATGTCAGCAGAACTACAAAATTAAACAAACTTACCCACTTGGTGTTGCCCCTGCTCATCTTCCCCCGAGTGATTCACCGCGATGGCGTCTTGGCTCCTGCAAATTGAAGGTATTTGTGAGTCTCTTTAATGGCAGCACAAATCAAAGAGAAAATAAAGAGCCCTGCATGCAATTACACAGGAAGGAAACATGCAACTTAAGCTGAGCTTTGAACGTTTCGCAGTAAATATCAATACTGGGGGCTAAAAAGGGCCATCATTTTACATTTTTAAATAACTGAGCAGAATTCTTTGGGGTTTTGGCAGCAGCAGGACTATCTATATTCGTTGTCATTTTACATCTTTGGATATTTAAACTTGCCGATTCCTTTTTGCCCACATTACATTACGGTGCATTTTCAAAGGGCACATTATTAAAGTTATCGCTAATTTATGCAGCAGCACGTGTGGTTTTTTAAATGTCTATTTTAAACATATTTTTTTTTTTTGCGAATTTTTACATTAAAATTAACATCTGAAGAACTGTTTCAATCAAGTTTATGCAAGTTGCCGTCACGGTTTATGTAAAAGAGAAATGTGCTATTAAAATCAGACATTTAGGTTACCTTTTGGGTTTTGCGATGCATGTTAGCTTTACACATCCTGATTCTCCTGCGATAATTTTCCTTTAAAAGGGGGGTATAGGGTGATCTTTTCATCAAGCAAGACATTATGCCCTGAAAGCTGACTCCAAACCATTGTTGAGAATTCAGTTATTTACACTTTAATAACAATCTACAAATACAATTTGTTCTCTTTTAAAGTATTCCCCTTAATCATGCACTGCTACGAGCAGTTTGGTTCCTAATGCTCTATTTTTCACCCCCGAGCAGTTTAATTCTCTCCCCCTAAAATGCCAGATTCAGTTTGCAGATGGGAAATACAAACCATTTTTCATGCTTAAGAAGCAGTTTAAACTATCTTATTATATATGTATATACATGACACATGCTCTCAGAAGGATGAGGAGCAACTGCAGCACCCTTCTCAAACAGAAACACAATTTTAAGTGGTTTTCCAAGAAAATGCTGCTATAAAATAGGGCATCTCAGCCCAAAGGGCTGGGGGTGTTGACATGGAGCCAGATTCCTCCTCGGGGCAGCTAAGCCCTGGATTCCTCAGCGCTCCTTTGGTCTCGCTAGGTTTAAACCAGCCCGACCTGGGGTCTGCAGCCTGGAGTCTAAACTCAGTGTTTAATTCAGCAACCAACCACCACCACAAGTCTCATTTCTGCCATAGATCAGGATCAAACTGCTTTCAGCAACTTCCAGGGGGTGAAAAACTATTCTTCTTTCTTTTTGTTAAAAAAAATTAAGCTCGTTCAATGAGCCTGATAAAACTTTTTGTGAGTATTACATAAAAAAATCACCATTTTTAGAATGTCTCCGTTTTTTTAAAAAAGACAATTAGCTTTAGCATTAATTTAAATTTATTTGAAAAAAAAAATAGCTATTTTATCGCTCAACAAAAAAAACCAAAAACATGACAATTCATCACATTTACTTGGATTAAAAAAGGACTAAACTTTATTGACAAACTGCGGCAGACATTTTGACAAGTTTTAGCTACCTAGTTAGGCAGACTTACACATGTAGCATTTATTCTTCAAGAACAGAGTGGGAGGACAGTGTACAAATCCAATTAGGACTTTCTCTTATGTACAAAGTGAAAGTTTTCCTCATTTTTCCAGCTGCAGTGTCCCTTTTTATGCAAAGCTAGTGTTGAGATACACTTGAACAAGTCCATGGGATTGCTAATATTGACCATTTTGTCCGTTTTAAACTTGCACTGTATTATCTGCCCCACAGAGTTCAGCCCTACTCGCTTAATACTCTTGTTTTCTAATGCCAAACACTAGGCAATTAGAGCCATGCTTTAATTTCTTTTTCCCTTAAAAGTTCTTCATATAGAACCAAACTAAGAACCCCTTTACACTGGAAAATCTGCTTCCCAAGCATCTCTCAACACCGCCTGTTCGGGGCTAGATTTCAAAACCCACATAAGTCAAGTCAATGTTACAAACCTAATTGTATTTTTCGTTCTTTTAAGTCAATTACCTTTTAAAAAAAATGCTATTTAATTTGTTTGAGGATCCTTCGTATTAAATTTTAAACTTAAGATTCACCAGCAATCTGCTTTTTAAGGAAAGGTTGACACGTGAGGTGACTTTTAAACGGTGGCAGCTACTACCGTTACATTATGATTTTAAGTCTTAAAAACAGCCCTGAATTTTGAAATGTAGCCTAGTTTGGGATTCTGCAACTACAACTTTTATGGGTTCCTTGAAACCAAACTTAAAAGGTTAACAAAACCTTAATTTCATAACGGCTAAGCAAAGCATGTCACTTTTGAAACTAACATTTTTAACTCAACTTTTTTTTTGTTTGTTTTATTAAAAAAGGTACAGTTGTGTTTACCTAAACAACAAAGAAAGAAAAGCCATCTACACACTGAAAAAATAAAAGAAGAAATTAAAGTCGGTCCTCTAAATCTATTTAACTCATTTTAAAATACTACGTACAGAAGCCAGAATGCAGGGTGAGGATGGAGTGGGAGGAAAAGGGCCACGAAGAAAAACAGTTAGACAATTACTTGTCTGGTGTGGGTAAAGCAACGGGAATCCTGGGAGATACAAGAATCAGTAACAACTGTTTGCTCATAACTGATATTTTTCCCTCATGTTTGATTTTTAATAACGTCCGTATGGGTGCTCTCTGTAGGCCCCCTTCACTGGCCTGGCCGGCGGGGCCTTCAGGGAGGGCCTGGTTCCGTTCCAGTCATCTTGCCCTGTGGAGAAGAGAGGGAGACGTCAGGGATGGAGAAATGCCACGAGAAAAGGGGTACAGGACACCCTTGGGGGTCACGGGGCATCTTCACCCCAAAACCAGCCTGTAAAATGGGCGGCAAAACCTCCGGTTTGCAGCGCATCTCCCGGCATTACGGTGGGAGCGCCGGGAGGCCTGTGGCTCTGACAGCCCGGCTTCACTATTTTAGCTTGAAATAGCACAGGAAAATACTTCAGTTACTACTGTAATCTTGTATTATTCACTAGTTACTAAGTTATCTTTTTATATTTGTTGTATTTCCAAGTATTTTCTCCTGGCTGCTGCGAAGAACATGGTTTTCAAACACGGGATTAACAGATGATGTAGATGAGGTTCTTAGGGACATCGTTTAGAAGCGGATTTGACAGCGGTGGCTTAATGTTGGATTCGATCTAAAGGTCTTTTCCAACCAAACCGATTCTATGATTCTATAAGCACCGACTTGGACAAAGCTGGTGCTTTTTAACTAATTAATATCAGCAGAGCCGCAGCCAATTCACAGGGCAGCACCCACAGCCCCGGTACAGGCAACGCTCCTCTCCTTCCCGGGCAGCTCCTGGATAACTGTGCCAAAATATCTAAGTCCCTGCACTGCTCTAGGATGGCAGCACGTCCTGCAGACACCGGTCGGTCACTTGTTGTTCCTTCCTCTCCATAAACACAGGAAAATTTACAGCCGCAGCATCTGCTCGGCTGGTTGGAGCAGAAATCAGCTGCTTGTGCTTAACCAGCACTAACTGCGATGGGACAAAGCGCTTGACAGGACAGCCCAAGCCTTTCTGCTACGTGCAACCACCACCAAAGCAATGTTTTTTGGACACCAAGGGTGGTGAGAGCCTGTCCCAGGTTCCCAGAGAGGTGGTAGATGAACCATCCCTGGAGACATCCCAGGCCAGGCTGGACGGGGCTCTGAGCAACCTGAGCTGGTGAAATGTCCCTGCTCATGGCAGGGGGGGCACTGGGGGAGCTGGGAAGGTCCCCTCAACCCAAACTGTTCTGTGATTCAAATGCAGTTTGCATCACTGTTGTCCCCGAGCTAGCTCAAGCCCCAAATATCCCAGCTCAGGCTTCATTACGGCTTGTGCTTGTAATATTCCTATTTGCACGCCTGCCATCCTCTCCAGGGTCACCAGTTTATGAAATCAAGTGTCTGAAGCCCAGAGACAGCCAAGCCTGCTCCTACCACCACAGAGCACGTTCCCATTTTCTTAAAACTGTCTCCAGCCTGGCTCAACAATCTATTTCTCTAATACTGTTTTCATGAAAGCAGAGACCAAAGGAAATTACTGTGAATAAACAGATTAGCTGTGGCAACTTCATGCCAAGTGTACAATGAGCATTTTGGCCTTCCTATCCCAGACAACACCACCGCTCTCCTACCAAGTAGGCGGCACAAAAGCTTCTTTGTGCTGCGTGACTAACGCAGGCAACAAACCAAGCCATTGAAGGCAGGGAAGACAGCCAGGATTACTGACGGCAGCTGTCTGTTCCAATGCAGCTCAGACTGGAAAAGCATCCCTGGTTTAGGCACCTCAATTTGAACTTCACACAACTCAAGAGTAGGGAACAGCCCAGGGCCAACGCAGGGACAGCCCTTATATTAACAACTCCACTTCCCCACACGGCACAGGGGATTCCCAGTTCATTCCCAGTTCCTGGGGATCCCAGAAAGCCCCTCCAGCTGGTCATTATCCTCACAACCTGCATTCATTCTCGCCTTCAGGTACCTGACGCTCTGCTGGAGGGAGCTGCTCTCAACACACCGTATTTCCAAGCCATTAAGCAGCTCGCTGTATGGCTTTCCTAACTGTTTATAGCTCAGCTTGTTTGTAGAGAGAGGAAAATGACTCTTACTCACTGCCACATGCAGATGCCATTCATAAGCTCAGATATCTGAACTAGCTTTAAAGAAAAATGCAGACACCTAATCCTTCATTGCTGGCACCTCAGATATAAGGCCTTTTGTTTTCAACAGTTGGTGATTTACACAGTTGTGGTTAAACTGGTCTCCCACACCTCCCCGTCTAACCCAAGTTCATGACCTTAACATAATTCAAATTAGCTAAGCTTCATAGACTACTTACAAGTCATATTGACCAAAACTGTTCCACCTAGTCAAATGGTGGCCTTCATATGACATTTAAATCCATTTCTCAAGCAAATGTATAGTGCAGAGTCAGTACCAGCTAGCGGGTTTTTGAGGATAAGGAAGCAGATGGAACCATGCACTCATCCAGCTCAACAAAATATAATCCGTGAAAATCAGACTGCAGCAAAAGTAGTGCTGTGGGTGGAAATCCAGAGCTCTTAAAATATTCTAAAGCTACAAGGAAATTAGAAGATATTTCCACAGTTAAAATAATGGAATTTGCAATTCCCAACTATGTGCAGCCCCTTCCCTGTCAAGAGAACAGTATTTCCAGACATACCATAAGCTTCATAGGTTTCCTGTGCCTCCCCGTGTCCATAATCATAGTATTCTGTGTCCCTGGAAGAGTAATTTTGTTGGTTACATACAGCGCTGAAATCGTATTCCTAAAGCGACACAACTTGCACAAACAGTCGAAAAGCAAAGATGTGCAACATGGCTCATGGCTGTGGTGTGTCCGACCTCCGCGTTCACGGAATTCCCAAGGAAACTCCCAAAAGTTATTTCCCAGGCACTCCTGGATTCCAGCAGAAGAGGGCACTTTCCCTACAGCTCAATCTCAGAAATGAGTGTTTCCATTCCCTTAAAGGAAAAAACAAAGGAAAAAGAGATGGTGCATCATTTGCTCGGTAACAGAAAGGAGAGGAGCGAACTTACCCTTGGCCCTGGCTGTAGTAGCCTTCATACCCCTCATAGCTCTGGTCTGCATACATATCATCATAGCCCTGAAACGAATGGTGACACAACCCATGTTAATGAAGGACCAAAGCTTAATTTCAGACCAAGAGTAAAGGCAAAACTGGAGTGAGGACACAGCAGCTTTCAGAGGAGCCTGTGATTCCTCACCTGCCACAGGGAAGGGGCTCAATGATGAGACACAGCTACTAAAATCTGCTTGGCAGGCGCGCGGTGCTTACTTATATGACTTGAAACATCAGCACGTTCATTCGCATATTTACTGTAAGGATTTTAGGGATGGTAAGAAGCCTTTGGTGTTCCTTGCTCAAAGAATTCTCTTGCAGAAAGACAATGCGATGTGAACTACATCGATGTTTGTGATGTAGCTTTTCTACCATGCACTGATCGTTATGCCAAATGTAAGTCTTGGAGGCTCACTTCAGTTTTATAAAAACCACTCTTACCCTGTATTTAGGACACGAGTGTTCCCTCTTTTGAGGACTAAAGAGGCAGAGCAGGTCACCCAGCACCCTATTGGTGACTGGTGGCCACTCCTCCAGGGCAACCTTACTGGTTTTAGCGCTTATTTCAATAAAGTGGAGTATCTAATACACAGCGAGCTGGAATTAAAACAAACAAAAAATAGTTTCTTACATATTCCTCATAGGTTTCTGGCACGGGAGGAGGAGGGAGCGGTATTCTCTGAATGCCAGCAGCACGTGCTCTGGGCGCAGGAGCTCCCCGAACGGCGGGGGGAGGAGGGACCCCGCGGGCTACGGCGGCTCCGCGGGCGATGGCACCGCGCACCGGGGCTCCCCGCACCAGGGCCCCCCGAGGAGGAGGAGGAGGAGGAGGGGGGGGAGGACCAACGCCACGGCCCCTGGAAAGGAGAGAAAACGGATCGTGAACAGCTACTGCTGCACCGCTCGTGTGCGGAACAGCGAGGGCAGCACACGCGCTTCTTAAACCTACTTTAAAACGCAATAGCTTGATAAAGAAATACAGTCACTATTAACTAAGCAATGAATTCTTTATCAAGAACGAATGCACAAGAATTGTTAATATTGTTGTATTGCAGGGTTTACAAAAACCTCTTCTGGAATGAGAACTCTACTGCACTAGACATACAGATGAAGAAATAAATCTGATTCAGAACTTGGACCAAGTAGCTTCTCAGAGTTTATTTTAAACATCCCTCTATCACTAATCTGTAATGACTGTCACACCTTCCCCTGTGAAACAGGTAGTGAAGGAAGAACTACAGTAACACAGTTTTATCACCAATTTATCCCAATGTCTGGACAGCAGTGACAGAACGATACCATCCTATACCTTCCAAAGGAAGCTCAGTTTAAGCTGAAAAGGCTGATTCTGCTGAAGGTCACAGAAGCAAACATGACACATCTACCTGCACGGGATTCCATAGGCCAATTTTTGAAAGGTTCCTTTACGAAGCTACCGATTTCAGGCATCCAAAACAAGCCAGAAGACATCTACCGCGCTAGATTACATCTCCAAACACACGAACCACTGGAGGCCAGCTTGCTAAAAGCAAGCTTGCGACACAACACTAAAAGCCTTGGCCAAAAGCCAAGGTCGAGGCCAACAATGTGTGAGAACAAGTAGCTTAACCTCATCCGGCAGCACAACTCGGAACGAGATGCAGCATTTCCAGGTCTGTGCTTTTGGGAAAAATACCTTGGAACGGGCGGAGGCGGCGGCGGAGCAGCTCCCCTTCCCCGCACGGGGACTCCTCGGCCACGACCTGGCTCTGGCACACCGTTCAGATAGGAGAGCTCCAAGAATTGCTCCTGACAGATATCATCCATCATGTCCTGAAATGGGAAAAGAGTCAATTCCAAACAGCAACTAACCAGCCAGTCTGTGCTCCGGGATATCACAGCGCTGGAATAAAAACAACCTGATAGTTCTACATTAAAATCTGCTGGTTAGTCTTACAGGCGTTTGCTCAGCGGGCAGCAGTGCAGAACAGCCGGCTTTCTCCAAACCATTTGTACGAGCAGGAGCTGCAGTGAGCACCAGAGCTGTCTCTGGGAAGACAACCTCTCATAGGGCTTCTGGAGGCACCTGATGTCCAGCGTCCCAGGGACGTCAGCAAGATTTATTTGCGAGCATTGGAGAGTTCAGAGGTGAAGTCAGGCATGACATATCTCACCTCAAGCACTTTACAGCTCCTGTTTAAAGGCAAATGGTTGGAATGAGCCCGCATAAGGTAAGAACATACTGCTGTGTCCCTGCCACACGATGAGCAAACACCCAATCGCAATCCAGGCTGCTCTTTCAGACTCTTAGGAATACAGGATGTTTCTGGCTCCACATGTTTTGATTGCTTGAGGGGATCGAGCTTCAGGCATTAGCACAGATCTCCAGTGACCCCACAGAAACCATCGTACCCCATCTGCCCCTTGGCACACAGGCAGGCTGGGCCCCCACCGAGCATCTTCACAACATCAAACCAACACCACAAAGCAAGGGAGTCTCCTGCCAGATGCGTCTTCACAGCACTGCTGCCTTCCACAGTGACTGCCCTGTCAATTTTCACAAGTTTAACACATTGTTTGAAGGCAGCGATAGGTAAGACACTTTAAATAGCAAGGCTGCACACTTGCTTTAGCAAATAGAGGTTTTGTACATCCCAGGGGCTCCTTGAAGATGACCTCTTCCCTTCAAAGACACTTCACATCACAATCTCTCCTCCTCGCTGTGTCAGACTCACAGAAATCACACAGTACCATCCGCTTTTCCGCACTTCCCACCACTCTCGGTTCCGCCTGCCCCTGGTATTTCAGGCAGAACATCTGAGCTCTCCAGGCTCAGCTGTGGAACGCGGTGCTGGGCTGTTCTCAGCTCTGCCTGCCAGGTCTCTGAATTACAGGCTGAACTAGCCAGACACGAGAGGCACTGCAGGCTTCTTGCCCATTTTGCTTTTTCCTAATTTGTTTTAATAACATGCAAAAGACTCGAGTTCTGCAGTTCTTGGAGGTGATGCTCTAGCATTGTGTGCTACACACTGGCACAACAGTGATGCGAAGGGGACCATAAAGGTGTGACAAGTTCACCAGTCCAAGACACCCACAAAACAAGAGTTAACTGTATAAATGTCCGATTAGCAAAAAGAGCTTCCTTCACATCATATGCATTGAAACCAGTAGAAACACTGATTTAACAGATGTGTCTCAACTAGCTGCAACACTGAACTATGGAGCAGTTGGGGCAGCCACCCTTCTCACCTCCACACCGCCCCACCAGAGCAGACACCTTCATGTTCAGTGTCTGATCTGACCTGTGAAGTTCTCCAGCCAGATTTCTGTGCTGCAGTTCAAAGTGAGAAGAACTGGTCCAAGAAATCTCTCCTATGGCTAAAGTTATTCTCCTGCTAAAACTGACACAAGGAGCTGGACAAACCACCCAGCCCAGTGTCCACAGCTCGTACTGGGAGAGAAATACCTACTCCAAGTGTTCCATACAACTGCCCTGTGAGTGTATGTCTTGCTAATTATGGTTAGGGGAATAATACATGCCTTCGTGTGAGATTAATGGGGTCATTTTAAGCTGCTACATGAATACTTAATACTGCAGGCTTCCTCAATGACACCATTCATGTAGCATGAGCCTTACACTGTGCAAACCTTACTCAGCCTTACAACCAGAGTCACAACCCATCCACCCAGTTCCATCCGAAAAGAGCCCCAGCACACATACTGGAACGAGGAACTTCTTGACTTCTTCCATGGCATGAGCCATCAGAGCGTATGCTTCACAGGGGGGGCCGAAGACCTCAATGAAGACGTGCAAATCCATATTTAGATGAGCGTATTTAGGATCTCCCCCTTTGCGCAGTTCTTCCTCCTGAAACAAAGCAGATTAAAGATTTTTAAAACTAAATAAGATGCAGAGCAACTAACATTCTTTTACCTGTTTTCTACGCCTTAACAGGAAATGCCTGTCAAAGCATTCTTCTCATGCCGGGACACAGACCATAACAACATACACTTGAGCATAAAGCTTTATAAAAAGCCACATGCAACCTACAGCTTCCAGCCTCTTATCGCTGCCTTTTGAGGTGACTCTGGCATTCTTGCTAATGCTCTGACACCAGCCACCTTTCTTTTGCAGAAGATGGAGCACATGAAGTGGTGGTGTTCTCTTCTGCACCCCTTCCTGCCTGGGCTGCTCTCCACCACCTAGTGAAGCCTAAGGCCTCAAACAAGCTGTTCTTTAACTCTGCTTGTAGCCACCTGTGTTGTTCAGTTTAAGAAGCTACAAATAAGCTAGAAGGGTAGAAGCTTTTCATGCTGCTAAAGTAGAAAGGTGAATGAAGTTACAGTTCTGTTGACTGTTAGTTCAGTTTTGGGAGCAAGCAGGAATTAAAAAAATTAAAATTAATTATTTCTGCTTAAAAAAAACCTCCTGGCACTTTGTGATTCAGTAAAGAACACACTGCTCCAGCATCTCCAGTGAACCATGAGAATTCAAGCATTTCAAGGGGAACAGCTGGAAAAAGGAGGGGAGACATATTCCTTTAGCAAATGACTTTTCATGGAGTAGCTGGAATTAGTTCTTATTTTATAAACTTTGTACTTCACCTTTCATATCAAGTCTCTCCATGCAAGGGCACTGGGTATCGGAAGGTGACTGGTCTCTAAGTCGCGCTCATAAATAGAACACGCATCACACTCCTGCCCCAACCAAGACTGCGCCCAACACGCACAGAACAAGTTAGGAAGCACGATTTCCTAATGCTTTTGGATTTTAATGGTTTCCTTTTATATAAAATGCTTTGAGAACCACTACTCACAGCAACACGAATGGCATTAATATAAGTGTGTGTTTTCAAGGGTGATGCCCTTACCTTTGCTTTATCTCGCATTGAACCCTTCCCGAGCACAGATATTTTAGCACCGGTTTCTTCCTGGAGTCTCTTGATGGTGTTGCCTTGAGGTCCCAAAATCTTTCCAACAAAGTTGAACTGTAAATGCAAAAAGAAGAGAAAGATTTGCTCCAGAACTCAGTATCCTTAAAAAACCCCTTTTCTTGTTATGCTGACTGATGAAAAATGTAGCCACTCCATTTTCTCTTCACCTCACCAAAAAATACAGACCTAAAAAGCACAGGAAAATCTAAGTCCCAGAACATTCTTTTAATGAAAAAAATTCTCCACCAGAAAATCAAGCTAAATTAACCCGCATCAAGTGTTTAATTCTAACAACTACTCCCCAGTAGTTTTACAGGCAGCAAGTCTTAAGAGTTAAATGAGTTCTTAACTGCAAAACACAAAGCTCTACATGTGAGTGTGTCTATTCTAGTAATAAAAGATCACAGCTCTGCACCACCATTTAGCTTTATCCCGAGACATTCTAGAAATGTAATATATTAGAAATAAGATCCTGCGAGCTCGCATAGGAAAAATTCCGTAGCGATAGCGGAACGCTGGCGTAACTCCTGCTGACACTTTGACAGCTACATCTCCAAAAGTCAGCCATAAAATCCACAGAAAATAAGCAAATCACAGAGATTCATAAGCTCTTTGCTGGCCCTCACCTTGGGGTACTGTTTGACAGGGATCAGAACTCGTTCTTTCAGTTTCATATTCTTGTGGGAAAATAAATCCAGGTAGTTCTCTTCCTCATCCTTCTTTGTTGTTTCACCCTTCTGAATTTTTTCAATTTCTAAACAAGATAAAAATAGGGCTGCTTATATTCCTCAAACAAGCATAATTTTAGAGCTGGAATTACAGGACATACCACCCTTATTCTCCGGATAGATGAACGTTTATCATTGTATTTATGGACTCTGGATAGACAGGCCACCTCTTTAGAGTGGTCCAGCTTGCCTCCTCCTCCCTAGGGATCCCAGAAGGCAAAAAATGGGATATTGAACAAAAATAAAGAACAGCAGGAAATTCCCTACAAATAACTTCAACAGATAAAGAGTAGGAGACTCTAAGTGCAGTTTTACATATTGTTTCTATGGGCCTTCCTCCAACCCCAACCCCACGTCGAGCCCTAAACCTCAGCCCAAACCAGCCCCGGCCACACCGACCGGGTTTGTTCATCACAACACAGCGGCCATCAGCAAATCCAGCGCGTTTTTATCACCCGAGCTGACGCGCTGCTTTAAATCTGCACTTTAAGTAGCGGTGTCAACACTTACTGGCACTACCAATTCCAGTTAAGTTGCAAACATTCCTAATTAAGAGAAGCCGGAATGAGTAACACACTAGAGTGCGGTTTGGCGTATGAAATTCTTATAAGCTTGATTGCATTAAATGAACGCACCTTTATCACACGACAGATTCATAACTTGGTTTATAAGTCATAAGCCTCAGGCATATAACCTGAAATGCGAGTGTCAGATTCAGGCAACGAAGCTACAAATTTTTGTCTTTCCAAATGAGATCCTGATTTTTAATTGTATATTGTGGATTACGGAGCCTTGGAAAACCACTGAGGTGGCCTGAGTGCAGCCCAAGGGGGATGTGGAGCAAAGGCCAAATAACCTTTGGGAAATAGGTCATTAAGGCAGGTTAATTGGGAACCAGTGCACTAACACCTCCTCAAGACTGGTGAGAAATTCAGCTTCTGCTGAGAGATGGCAAGAGAGTCCCCCCATAAAATCCAACCCAAGTGGAGAAGATTGAAGATCATCAAGGCAGGAATGACTAGCACAGGTTCTTATGGTCATTAATGCACTTTCCCTAGTGCAAGACAAACACTCAACATTTTTCAGAAGAATGTGGCCAAGGGTTTTTCTTTTCCAAAGATGTCCAGTCACATACAATTTTTATTTAATGGCCAACAACTAGACAAGTTCCTCCAAATTTGGAGCATATTCATTATTAAAAACCCCAAATTACTGATGAACCATCACGCACTCTTTGGTCCAACAACAACTGGTCACACCATGCGCAGCCATCACAAATTATTATTTCCAGGTGCTTTTTGGGGGGGAGCATGACCCTTCCTTAAAAGTTAAATTGTGCCATTTCCTCAGCGAACCCAAGAACTATAAATATATCTTCTGAGCTTCAAGTGCTCTAAATACGACTCCTCACATCTCAGGGGAAAGAGAGACACTTTCACGAGATTACACAAAGAACTGGATAAAAGCTGCAAGACAAAACTGAGGCTGCTTAGTCATTACCAGAATTTAAACCAGGGCAGCTGTAATATCTCGTGTTTCCTGCGATTTCTGTCCACACCAGAAACTATGTGTTTTAACCTAAATGTTCACGTTTAGAGTTCTGGAAGATCAGCCTATCAAATACATGGTATATTATCCACTTAGTAATATTCTTGTATCCTCCAAACAGCAATGGAAAGAACAGGTTGGGTTGAGCAGCACCAAACCGTGCAGATCCCAGGGAAGTTTCTAGATGTGCAACCAAAAAAAACCCCCAAACCCTTAAAAAAACACAATGAAATGCTCAATATTTTACCCTTTCATTACAGACACAGTAATCACAGAATGGACTGGGTTGGAAAAGCCCTCAGAGATCATCCAGTCCAACCCTTGGTCCAACTCCAGTCCGTTGACTAGATCATGGCACTAAGTGCCATGTCCAACCTCAGTTTAAAACCCTCCAGGGACGGTGAGAATATAGAATCACAGACCAGCTTTTAGTTTAGAGATGCAAATATAGAACATGCATAATTATGAAAAAACAGCCTAAAATTGGTATTTCTACTTGCAACAGCACCTTGGCTCCTTTACAAAAGTGTTACCATGACTCCTTAGTTAAAATAATTACCGGATCTAATCACTTGGAAAAAAGAGAGCTTGTTTTTTGCTTTAAAAATAAATTACTTTCTGAAGACACTATGCAAAAGTAAAAAACCCAGAAGTCCAAGCACTTTTCAAATGTATAAAATAAGCACCAGAGCTGTCTGCCTTGGCTAGTTTTACATAGTTGTTTATTTTAGCTATAAGAACAGATCAGGGAACCAAGACTTGGAAACTAAAGGTTGCACTGGTGGCCTTATCCCTGCTGAGGCATAATTTTAGACCCTATCATATGTGATTACTCCTCAAATATTTTGATTCTCCAAAATAAGTAAGCGAATTTCTGATAATGCGTTCTGCACATTAACAAGAAGTGTTTTCTACATGCTCATCAAGAATAAAAGCACCTGAAAACTTCCTTGATGAAAATTAAGCCACCCAGAGGCATCTTCTATCTTGCCAAATCAAGTGAAGCCTCTGCAGACTAATGAGTCCCAGTTCACACCAACCACACAGCAAAACCCCCCCTGCAATGGTGGTAATGACATCTGGGAATTGAGGGCAGCAAATAATTAACCATTTGCTAAAAAAGTGTTGGATCCACCATCACCGAGAGCCATCAGATCACACGGGAGAAGAAAAAACCCTGCCCTGGTGGAATAAATTCTCCAGCTTTTGCAATTCAGGTCAGCAGCTCCCACCTTTGGAACAAACTCCAAGTCTGGAAATGAGCATGAAGGACTAAAACCACGTCACTCGTGCCGTGTCCTACCGCTCCGGATTCCAGCGGCACCCGTGCGCGTTGTGGCACGTGAGCTACGCGACACGAAGCAGCATGGGATGAACCGATGGGCGGTTTCTCATGGGAAGACGTGCACGGGTGCCTGGCGGGATTAAGCAGCCCCGTTTCAGTGCTGGTTTGTTAAAGCCGTGTTGGAGGTGCAGCAGGAGGTCACCTTCTTGCCCGTAGGGGCAGGTACAGGGGGTTGGGAACGCCGCTGCTTCACAAGGAGGAGGCTGAGCAGCCACAGCGCTACTCCTGATGTAAGCCCAAGCTCTTCCTTAACAAAAAACCTCATATTAAACATATTAAACTTCAGTCTTTAAAAAGGGCAAGAAGGAGGAACTGGGTGTTTCTGCTCTGGCGGGGGGATTGGACTCGATGATCTTTTGAGGTCCCTTCCGATCCCTAACATTCCGTGATTCTCTAAATGTTGTCCTGCAGCATGCTTGTGCTCTGTAAGCGGAGACGCATGCTGTTTATTCATAAAACAGAGTGTTCTCTTAGCAGTACAATAATACTGACCCCGTGCCCAAAAAACAAGAAAAAAATCAATGCAAAACCCCCCAAATGCCAAAAGAGTCTGGGGTGGAGCCTCTGGAATAAAGCAGAGCTCCCTGTCTCCTACACTGCTGCTCCCCAGCTGGTTTGATCTTCCAGGGGAAGAAGCAGGGAGCTGGTCCTGGATGGACTCAGAATTAGGCAGGCCTAACCCCCCATTTCCTTCCTGCTTTCTGCCAAAATACACCCCCCACCCTCCGGCCTGTACGCTGGGGTTCAGACGCAGCTCAGGACTGGCACTAGTAGGAGAAGGGACAGCGGGAAGAAAAACTGCATGAGCATAACGGAGGGAGGAGAAAGCCGGGAGATGAGCTGTGAGTGATGGCACTGGGTGTAGAGGCTCCTGGGAGAGAAGCAGGAGGAGGCAGAGTCCCAGCAGCAGCATGTTACGACCCTGGTGTGGTTTAGCAATATATACATGTAAAAATGCAACAGCGAAATGGTATCGGCACATCGCACTCTGTGACATCTGGGCACAAGTTTAAGGCGGCAGCTACAGCTCCTGGCGCAGGGCACACACTTGGAAATGCAGAAATGTGGATAATCTTAATTTCAGGACAGCCTAAACTCCACGCTATGCAAGCTTCAGGACATTGAGCTGCTCTGGGTTACACGCAGTTTCTCACTGCCCCATCTCTAATCCTGCTACTTGGTTCCTTGGTAAAACACTCCAGCGAGGCCCGTCCATCCCCAAACAGCCCTTTTTTCCTTCCTCAGAACACACACAGACTCTAATATCTCACCCACTGCTCCAAATCCACCCCTCACCACCCATCTCACCGCCCCACGCTTCTTGGAATGTAAAAATAGCCATGATTAACCACAGGAATCTAAAAAAATAACCCTATGCGTAGCTAACGCAGTGGTGGATGTCTCCTCTCCTCCCAGAATGCGCAAGCAGGGGGGACTGAGCCTTTCAAACCATCAGCATCTCCTGCAGCACATGGAGGGCAAAATCCAAGTGAGGAAAAGGGGTTTTCTTGCTCCTGTGGAAGCGGAAGGTCACACAGACCATGACTCACAGGAGTGAGGAAACACGGATTGTATTCCAAGACGTAAGAAATCTCAGTTTCCAGTTTCTCTTCATGGTAACAGAACCCCCACACCACCCACTTCACTGCCTTTTCATACCACAGCATATTAGTTAAGAATCAGTATCACATCACTGTGTCTGCCTTCATTTTGCTCTTAAATAATGCTGATTCTCTTTAGAAATGCTAAGCAGCTTCACAGAATCACAGAATGGACTGGATTGGAAAAGCCCTCAGAGATCATCCAGTCCAACCCTTGGTCCAACTCCAGTCCGTTTACTAGATCACGGCACTAAGTGCCATGTCCAACCTCAGTTTAAAAACCTCCAGGGCCGGTGAGTCCAGCACCTCCCTGGGCAGCCATTCCAATCCTGACCACTCTCTCTGCAAAGAATTGCTTTCTAATCTCCAGCCTCAATTTCCCCTGGCAGAGTTGAAGCCCATAGCCCCTTGTCCTATTGCTGATGCCTGGAGAAGAGCCCAATCCCCACCTGGCTAGAACTGCCCTTCAGGTAGTTCTAGAGAGTGCTGAGCTCAGCTCTAAGCCTCCTCTTCTCTAGACTAAACAACCCCAGCTCCAGAACCACAAGAGGTATTTTAGACTACTTGTATGTATTGTTTTTAAATAAGAAGTCTTAGTTTTAACGCAGAGCTCCTGCCGGGTTCCTTCCCAGAAGCAGGTGGAACAAGCAACTTCTCCTGAAAAAAGGCTGGAAGAATCAAATCCTGCTGACATTCGATAATCTGTCATTTGGCTTAAGTTGTGCTGGCCACATGCTTTACAATCTTTGGCCCAAACCATACTCTGTTTTAGAGCAGCTTCTCCAACGTGACATCCCCAAAGGGTGTCACAGCAGTAGAGGAATTCTGAGCAATCCCCACCAGTTTGGGGTCAACTATGCAAAAAGATTTAGTTGCCTAAACCCATCGTTTTACTTCAGATTCTTTCCCATGAGCTTCTCGTTCAGATCGTCCTGAATTTGGACCGCTAGTGAACGCTCCCAAAGGACAGCAATTTCAAAACATCCAATGCATCTGGAGCTCTTCCAGTGATCAATGTTAAGTCTCACAAAGCTGTATTCTATCAGCAATTTTTAAATTAATGAAGAAAACTCATAAACCCTCGCTGCTCAGTGAACACAGCTTTACAAAGTGGGCTGAGAATGCTGTTCCTCGGGCACAAACTCCTTGGGTTTCATTTCACTGGCAGGCATTATCGCAGAGCTGTCGAGCATCAGCTGGCTAAAGGCTTTTATTAATGAAAAACATTAAACTGACAGCAAATCGGATTATAAAACTAATTTATTTAGATCAAGATGTCCACCAGCGATGCCAAGTTACCCATGATGATGTACCTCAGTTACTTGCACAACGGGAGACAGCAATTCCTAAGAATTATTTCCTATATTAAAGGAACAGCTAATAACATTTCTAGCACCGCACCGATTATGGCAACACTACACGCTGTAAAGACCTTAAACCAAAACCATTTAAACGCAGAATGATAAAGAGCAGAGCGTGTTCATCTCTAGATTAAATCTGAATACATCCTCATGCCAGGTACCTCCTACCTCTCCAATACACGCACATAAAGCTGTAAGTGGCAGCAAATATTTTGACTTATTCCCATTTTTAAGATGACTACAGTGTCTTGAGGCAGCTGAATCGACTCAGTCGAGGCACTGGGTGCAGCAGCAGCTGCGCTGGGGAGATACAGAGGAATCAGAGCCAGCGGCGATTGGCCGGTGCTGGGGATGGCGAAGGCTGGTCCAGGCACAGAACAAAGGCTGCCATGGCCATCCCCTCCTGGGCTTTGCCAGAAGCACCAAACAAGTTCTAATCCAGATTACCAGGGTGGAAAATTAGAGATCGCAAGCCATACTTAGCTAGGGCTCAAGCTACGTGATGGTGCTACACGGGAAACCCCGGGTTTTAATGCTCTCTTTAGTGCCCTCTCCGCTCAGGGATGAGCGGCCAACATGACCACACATCCTATCTTAAAGTTCTGGCTCCACATTTAGTCCGACACAGCCCATGGATTGAACAAGGGACTTAACAGAGATTAAATAATAGGAATATCTCACGATTAAATAAGACAAACACCTCATCTTCAGACCCCCGGGGTGGCACCTCACCCGGGCAAGGGAACCAGAACGGGGTCGGTACAACAGCCGCTTCCCCGGCCCTGTCCCCGCCGCTACCGGGGGTCCCTGTCCCCATCCCCCGCTCTCGGCGGAGCTGTCCCGCCCCACCGAGTCCCGGGGGGGCCCCACGCCGGTACCTGCGGTGAGGAGCTGCATAGCGTGTGTGAAGGACGGGTCCAGGCTGTCCTTCTCGGCCATCAGCTCGGGCAGGTACTTGTTCTCGGGCTCCATCTTGGCAGCGCCCCCGGACAGCAGCGGGGCGGGCGTGGAGGCCTGAGTGCCCGAGCCGCCGGCCGCGCCGCCGGACGGGAGGAGCGGCGGTGGCTGCGCCCCGCTGGAGGCCCCGCGGCCCCCGCCGCCGCCACGGGGCGGTCGCCGCTGCTGAGGTCCCCCTTGCCGGGCGCCGCCGGGGCCCGGCCCCCGGCCCATGCGGGCGGCGGGGTCGTCACGGCGCTGCATGGGGGGGCGGGCGGAGCGGGCCGGGCCGAGCGCTGCTGCCACACCGACCGCCGCGGCGCCACGGCCGGAAGTGCGGAGCCGGAAGTACCGCCCCCTTGGCGCCTTTCGCCGCCGCCGCTGCGCCGGCTCCCGCGCGCCCACACCGCTTGCGTCGACACGTCGCCGCGCGCCCACCGCCCCGCCTCGCTCCTCGCGGCCCGGCCCCGGGCGCGCACGCGCGCTTTGCCACCGGCGGGATTCGAAAACGTCATGCACGCCCCCCCCCGCCACCTCCTTGGGCGCATACGCAAAGCCGGGCCCGTGAATGGGGGACAGCGCACGTGTGAGGGCGTGGCCGAGGCTGCTCACGCGCAGATGGACCGGCGCGACATTAGTCGCGGGCTGCTGAATTAGTCCCAGCGGGCTTCAGGGCGCATGCGCGGGGCTGCCCGCGCCAGCACAAACCGGCTTGGCGCACGCGCAGTCGGGGGTTCTTCAGGCGGAGGCGCGAAGCGGGTTCGAAGCCGGACCGGGGGAACCGAGCGAGGGGGCAGCGCGGCCGCCCCGCCTGGCACGGTGAGGCAGCGCGGCCTGTGTGGAGCTGAGCCTGCCCCCTCCGGCCTTCACCGCCCTGCCTGGCAGTGCCTGCTGGGGACTCAAACCCTTGGTGTACTTGTGTTGGCCCCATGCTGGGACTTCGGAGAGAACAATTCACTCTCGTGTGGTGGGTGATGTTATGTGGTGTTAAAGAGGGAATAGAAGGAGTCCTGTGGGTTACAACTATCAACACTTCAGAGCCTCCAGTTAGAGGTGCTGGGGTGAAGACTTGTGTGCACAGTCTTAAAGCCCAGCAAAGCGGCATTGAATGTTTTTATCAGTCAGGATGATTGCATATGTGAAGGGTTTGTTGTTGTGGAGGCAGCAGTTATTTAGCATATCAGACACTTTTTGGGCACTGCAGCTCCATAAGTTAGTATCAAACATGGCCTTCTATTAATAATTTGTCATGAGATCACAAGAGGAAAATGGCTTTTATACTGTCCTGTATCCAAACTGGCGTGGTCAGCAGGACAAGGGCAGTGATCCTTCCCCTGTGCTCTGCACTGGGGAGGCCACACCTGGAGTGTTGTGTTCAGTTCTGGGCCCCTCAGCTCAGGAAAGAGATTGAAGTGCTGGAGCGGGTCCAGAGAAGAGCAACAAGACTGGGGAAGGGACTGGAACACAAGCCCTATGGGGAGAGGCTGAGGGAGCTGGGCTTGTTCAGTCTGGAGAAGAGGAGGCTTAGAGCTGAGCTCAGCACTCTCTAGAACTACCTGAAGGGCAGTTCTGGCCAGGTGGGGATTGGGCTCTTCTCCAGGCAGTCAGCAATAGGACAAGGGGCCATGGGCTTCAACTCTGCCCGGGGAAATTGAGGCTGGAGATGAGAAAGAAATTCTTTGCAGAGAGAGTGGTCAGGCATTGGAATGGCTGCCCAGGGAGGTGCTGGAGGTGTTTAAACTGAGACTGGACATGGCACTTAGTGCCATGATCTAGTAAACGGACTGGAGTTGGACCAAGGGTTGGACTGGGTGATCTCTGAGGGCTTTTCCAACCCAGTCCATTCTGTGATTCTGTGATAATTTGTGGAATTACACATATACTTCAGCCTATTAAAGAAGTGTGAGATTCTTACATGATCTCTCAATATCTTGTACCAGAGCGCTGTCTGCAGCAGCCCCTCCTGTGCTGAGCCCAAGCTGATGTTCATGGACAGACGTGGCCCCCGACAGCCCCGGTAACACAGCCTGACCCTCGTCCTGTCCCTCACCCTCCGAGGTGCCATTCCCAACCTGACCCAGGTGTCTGTCCTTTGGTCAATAGCTGTGTGGATCCCTGATACATGTGCCTGCTCTGCTCCTCTGTCGCTTCCCTCCTCATTCACATACTGTCTCTTTTTCCTTTACCCCTGTTGTGTATCTTCAATGTCACTCTTGCATATTTTCCACTGAGATTCTCTTTCCCTCCCTGCTGTCCCCGTCTCATCCTTACCCACAGCTGCGTCACTTGTAAATGCCACAACCTCCGCTCCTGGAGCTCTGGGTGGCAGCTGTCATTTTGGTCCACGTTTTGGACCCGTTCCTCATGAGATATAGACCCATTCCTCAAAGAACTTCAGAAAAACCCAGCCAACAAACCAAATGTATGTGGCTCCTTTAGAGCATGTGTCAGTTTTTAGAGGAAGGTTGCATGGTGGGGCTCTTGGACTGGAAATTTGGAAATCGGCGACCAGTTTCCAACACTCCCTGAGTGAACCTGAACATTCTGCTTAGCTGGTAACTTCACTAAATTGAGTCCTTCTACCTGCTTTCCTCACACTGTCCGATCCGCTCGCGGCGTGAAGGGGCTCAGACATTCCTTTGTTATTATTCAGCGCAGCCCTGAGCTCGGCCAGAGTCTCCAGCTACTTCAAAAATAGAGTCACTGCGTGTTAAAATGGACACGGCTCCTTCCAGACGGCGCCAGGGGCTGAAAATAGGAGGTGGGTGTTTTTGGGGCCATCCCTGTGTCCTCCCACCATTTTTTCCTCTATGAACGAATCCTTCCCTCTGTCCTTTGCTCCTGTGTGTTCCTCTCAGCTGGCAGGAACGGCCGCGCTCGTCCGTGGCTCCAAATGAAGGCGGTGGTTGTTACAGGGGATTAATAAACTGAACTCGGAGGTGCTAACCCTGATGGTTTAGGGGATTTTTGGGAGCCTCAGTGATTTTCACGCGGTGGTTGCATCTTTCCTGCGCCCGGGAGGCTGGAGCAGCCCGGTGTCCTGTCCCAGGGTCCGTCCCTCACAGCCGCTCCCCATCGCGGGGCAGCTTTTGGGGCAGAAAACGTCGCAAATGTCACAAATGTGAGAGCGGTCCCGGTGCGGGCGGGCGAAGCGGAAGCCGCGGGAACAGGCGGACAGGCCGAACCACTGAGCGCCTGGAGGGGGGAATGGAGAGCGGGCTGTACCACTGCTGCTGTGCGCTAGGGGGGGGCTGCTGGCGTGGAGACGCCCCCGCGCACGTGCGGCCGGAGGGCCAGTCCAAATGCGCCGGAAGGGCGGGGGGGGGTAGTGGGGGCGAGCGGGGCGTACCAAGGGGGACTGGGGACAGCAGGGCGGCGCGTTTCGCTCCGTGCCGTGCACGCCGCCGGCGGGGCAGGGCGAGCCGCCCCCGAGCCCCACTGGGAAGGGCCATACCAATGCCCAAGGTGGGGGGGAAGCAGGTTGTACCTCTTTCGCCGTGGGGGGGGAGGGGGGCCTTTTCCAACAACCACGCCATGTAGGAAGCTGTTCCCCGCCGCACAGGAAGCAGGACCCGGCTTGTCGTATGGCAAAGGCACGACAAGCCGCGGTAGTGGGGACCATGGCCTTCTAAGCGCCGCTTGTCCCTCGCCGGATTCCGGGGACACCTCCGCGGCTCAGCGCGTGGACGCGCCCGGCGCGTTGAACCGGGGCGCGGGGGGGCCGGACCGTACCAATGCCGGATGTGGGTGTGAGCAGGGCCGTGCCAATCAGCGGCGGGCGGGTCGTACCACGGGGCGCGGGCGGGGAGGGAGCGGCCTGTGCGCGAGGAGCCGTGTGGCGGCGCGCGGGCTCTCGGGTCTCTCCGCGCGGCCGGGCCGGACCGGGTCGAGCAGCCCCAGCCCCGTCACGGGCCCCGCCGGCACCGGGCCGGGCCCGCCGCGCCCCCTCCCGCCTCCTCCCGCTCCTTCCCGGCCCGCTGCGTGGGAGGCGCCGGGCCCGTTCGGAAGAACGCCGACGCACTCAATGCCCAGGGTGAGGGGCCGCGGTGGGGAGGAGCTGGGGGGCTGCGGGTGAGGACGGGGAGCGGGGGCTGTGAAGAAGTGGGGACTGTGGCTCTGTGTCGGCCTGTGGGGTCCCCCCCCGCTCCCTGGGGAGGTTTTGAGGGGATCCCCCTGGCTGGAGGGGCATCCTTCGCCTGGAGAGTCTGTTTTAGGCCCCGCCGCTGATTTGAGGGGTGTTTTGTGTTCTGGGGGTCCCGCGTGGTCTCTGGGTCTAGTCTGGGTGGTCCTTGCTGGTCTAGAAAGCTCTTTTCAGTCCGAGGGGCCGGTTCAGGGAGTCCTTCCTGGGCTGGGGGATTTCCTGAACTATGGGGCTTGTTTGGGGAACCCTTCAAGGCCTGGGGGCTCCTTCAGCCTGAGGAGCAGGCGTGGGGGTAACTTGCCAGCCTGGGGGGTCCCCCCTGCACTTTGGGGCTGCTTTTGGGGGGTCCTTGCTGTGCTTTGAGGCTGCTTTTGGGGGGGGGAATCCCTTCTGCCTGTGGGATTGGGCTGGTATGAGGGACCCCCACAATGAGGCCAGTTTAGGATTGTGATCTTAACCCTTGCCTGTGGGATCGGGCTGCTTTGTGGGATTAATATTAGGGTTAGTGGCCTTTTGACCTGCGAGGCTGGTTTGGAGGGTCCTCCCTCAGCTATGGGGCTGGGAGGAGTGGACCCCAAAGGGTCAGTTTAGGGGACAGAGTCTGCTTTGGACCTGGGCTTGGGGGGGATGTTGAAGAGGGGAGTTTGTTGCTTATACAGTTGCAACAATGGGAAAATAAGGGGTTGGTGTGTCTTGCTTGTACCTGGTATGGGGGGCATTTGGAGGGGTTTGTTTGAGGGGAGGGGCTGTTAATTATTTGTATGTGTATGTACAGATGGGGGAAGAGTTTGCAAAAGGATGGAAGGGTTGTTTTGGGGAAAGGGGCCCTGCCTTGTGTTAGGCCTGGAGACGGTCTGTAGGGAATAATGAGTTTTTCTGGGATATGGGCTGGAAAGCAGAGAGGGGGAAGCCGGGAGCGGTGTTGGGGGGGATCATTCTCCGGCTGGAAGGGGCACGTGGAGCTGGGAAGGAAGGGTGTCCAGGATGTGGTGGTTTTCCTGGGGTTTGAGTGGGGGCAGGGTTGCGAATGCTGAGGGTTTGTCTAGATAAAGTGCCGTCCTAGAGGATTTGGAGCTGCTTGGGCTGGAAGGGGTTGCTGATGAAGTCTGGCCAGGGCAGCGGTAAAGAAAGGGCTGATGGTGCCGAGGGTGTTAGGAGTGACCTACAGGGAGTGGTGTACTTACTGGGAATGGCTGTGGTTTGCTGCCTAGGGCGTGATTTGTTGGGTGAGGAACCCTCGTAATTTAGAGCTGGAGGTTTGGGATGTGGGGCACAGGCAAGGCTGCGGATTGGGAAGCGTTACAGTGTGGGGATCATCCTAGAAGTGGCCTCTGCTCAGCTGCGGTGATGGTTCCTAATGGTTCCTTGGTGTAATTAGTCACAATCTGCTTTATCTCTCAGGGCAGCTGTGTGCTGGTTGGTTTGTGTGAGGAGGAGCAAGGCAGAAAGTTGGCTTTTAAAGGCTACTATATAAATGGAAACTTGCTTCAAAACTCCCAAAATGAACCCGTCAGGGTCTGACTCAGAACTGCAGTTAGTGTTTAAAGAAGAAAAAAGATAAACCCACCACTAGCAGCAGCCAGAAAACTCTATCTCGTTATGACTCAACATGTAGAAGTACTTAATGAACTCAACTGTTGGAAAGAAAAGATCAGAGTTAAGGTAGGAGTAAGGATCCCTATGGATGCACAGCCAGGAGGGTTTGCCTTACTGCATAGGGATTGTGAACAAATGAGATTGACGTAAGGTTTAATCACCTGTAAATAGCCATCGGTCTCTTCCACGCAGCAGTATTTAAATGTTCTTCCTCTATCAGAGTGGAGCTGGACTGTGATCGCAGCCGGTTTCCTCGCTCCTGCTGCTGGACTTTGCCCGGCGGTGCAATGCGTGCTGTTAACTGTTGGGAGGCTGCGAGGGAGAGCGGACGGGCGTGAATCTGTCCTCGCTTTCAGGAGGATGATGCACAGCTGAAGACGTGGCCCTTGTGATAGCGTAGTGCAAGCAGATAATTTTTGTAAATGGTGTAGGTTGTGTGTTTTGATTATGTCTTTATAAGAGGAAACATGTTTTTGGTGATGGACTGTTACTGAACTAGCTCCGTGCTGTCTGTTGTATTTGGATTAGTTTGACAGCTTATTTGCCTGTTAAAGAGTTGCAGGTTTAAAGCAGCTCTGTCTAAACATTGAAAAATAGACCTAATGGCCTGAGATTCTGGCCTAGAAGTTACTCTTTTTGGCACGTATGAATTGCAGTGCTAGATCAGGCTGGCACCTCTTTAGGCCAAGCTGATGCATATCATAAAATAACTTAGAGTGGCTGTTGACTTTGGTATCATCTTGTGTCTCATTTTGCTAATTGTGAAAGGGTAATGGGAGTCTTAAATCTCTTGATCCTTTTTGCTGTCGTAACACTCGAGATGCTGGGTTGCCCTCAATCCAGGTTGCTGTTACGTGTACCTCTTTGTTACCCCTTGTTTCTCTCTGTTTTGTACTAAGAAGTTAAATTCTTTTTGGTGCCTTACACTGGAAGTCTAGCTCTGCTCAAAATAATGGACTGTGGGTTTGAACAATAGAGACTTTGTGGACGTGCAGTGAGATTTATCGGTGAGCTTCGGTTTCAGTTGTCAGACTGAATTCAGGTGCCGCAGGAGCGTGGAACAGGAGCCAACTCTCCACTAAGTCGGTTTTCCAGCAGACGAACATGGCAAATTCAAATAAGTCAGATGAGTAAGATGCAAGTAATTCAGCTCCGTGACTTCATAGAATAATATCCCTGTTGCTGTGTGATTTTTAAATTGCTTTTAAGTCCTGCTTGACTTGTTAATGAGTTTTTGGGTATTTTTTGATACTTCATCTTAAAGTGTGAGAATATTCAGTCTGAGTTGTCGGTGAAGCTGATGATCCAGCAGGACCGTGTTTTCCAAGACCAACAGCTGATACAGCTCAGACAACTCAGCATTCTGGCTTGTAGGAATCCGTTATTAGTGTCATATACTCGTGGCCTGTTCTCTAAAGTAATTTTGGATTTTACTTAAATATAAGTCGGAGACTTAAACAGGGTAATAGCTGAAATTTTCTTAGCAAGGCCTTTTGGTTTTGACTTCACACACTTTTAGTAACTCTAAACTTTTTGGGCATGGTATGCAAATAACATTCAAATGTGTCCTCTGAAGGGATTTTAAAAACCAAGTGGTGGGTAGGGAAGGCGTTCAAAAAAATCCAGAGTGTCAGAACGGTGTTTTTAACTGTGAAGCGGGTTCTGTCTCAAGGAAAGGAAGGTCTGTAGCGTAAAGCACGCGTGCCTGTCAATTCTTTCTGCAAGAGGCAGCGCAATATCTAATCCCGCCAGGATGCTGAGCTCTGTCCATCGGTGCCTGTGTTGGATGCGTAACGGTTTGACCTCACCCAAATTGAGGGGATGGCAGCTACATTTTTTTGCGTATTACTCAGTGTTGAGTTTTGCTGCAGGGTTGTTCTCTCGCTGAGTAGTCTCACACGGTACATTTGACAACTCTTTGGGTTTCCTGATGTGTCACTTTTAAGTTGAGACTTCTTAAATCTGGACTTTTTTTCTAGCAAAGGCAGATCTCTACCTCCTGCCCTCGGTTTTATGGCCTAGGACGGAGCGACTGGGTTAGAGCGAAAGGAAAGGAATGAGTCACCCGCAGAACTTGTCAGCTCCGCGCTGGGGAGGGTGGAACAGCACAATTTCTGACCTCACCGCTCCCCAGGCACGTGCCGTTCTGAGCAAGCTTCCTTCAGAGAGCGCTCGAGAATTTTTTCCCGAGAATCTTAGTTCCAGAGTTCTTCTCTGTATACTAGGAGAGTGTATTTTAGAAAAAGATGGTTGCTTTGGTTCTTGCTAACGTGTGTTTTTGCTGCTTCAAGGCTCATTTTGGAGGTCTTGGTGAATTCTTTCACTTGTAAAGCACCTTGTGCTCCTACAAAACAGGACGTTTTGATAGTGAATGCGCAGAATGTGGGTCATTCAGCGGGGCAATGCAGGACGGGGAGGTGAAATATGACGTACACAGTGACAGGAAGAGCCTGGCTGGTCTGCCATGTCCTACCAGGGTGGCAATTTCTATGCGATCGAGTTGTGTATCGTCATTGTCCTGTGGTGCCGGTTTCACACGTGTAAATGCGAACAGAACGAGGTTTTATAAAAGAGGAAAAATTCAACAGCTTGTGACCTAACTTCGTTAACATCAGACGTGGGTTCCCACTTAACAGGAGCAAAATGAGCTGGTTTCAAAATCCTGCTTTTCAAAACACTGCAGTGTTCTTTTCAGACTGACTGACAAATTAGCGGGCTCTGCTGTGCATCCTGTGCGCTGGGTTATTTTGAAAGCTGATCCCGGTGACCTTTCCAAAGGTGTCCCTGTTTTGCAATCTCTGGAAGCTGCAGCTGTTCCAAGCTGTTTCTCTGTCTCCGCGTAGCTAAGACAGCGCTTTTCACGGTGTGTTTTGAAGGAGATGATGGCACTAGGAATTCTTTTGGACGTTATTACTTGTTTTTCATTAGGCCTGTCTCCCTGGACTCACACAGGCTCAGTGCAGGAGAACAAGCGACTTGCTCTATTGAAATACTTAATTTAGGAGTCAATGTGATGATAGACGAGGCAGCCACTGGAGGTGAATTGAATATTGTAGGTGTGTTGGATTTTTATTTAAGGCAGTCTCCAGCGAAGTTTCTGTCAAGTCAGGAATTCATTTAACTGTTCTCTCTTAATTAGTTAATCACCCTGATGTATTTGTGCTGGTTAATAGGGGTGCGCCTTGCTTACATTTTAAGCACATTCTTGCATGTTCGTAGCATTTTGAAAGACATTCTTCTCAAATTGGCCTCATTAGGCTTTGTCAAGCTCTTGGCTGTGTGAGCATGAGGGATGGGGAGCTCACAGTGCTGTTAGTTACACTGAAATTAGTCCTGTCTGTAGGTGCAGAGACCATGCAGCTCGCTAAACTTGATTGTATAGATAAGACATCTCGATTGATGATTATTCCCTGATAATTAATGAAACAGCATCAGGAACTGTCCCAAGCATATCTAGTTCTTTGCAGGTGCATGAGTGGCTCTCGTGTGGATTTTTTGTGCTGCTTTCTCTGCTTTTTCTCCTCCTCAGGTTCCTGCTGGATCTATTGCGCCTCATTTGTAGCGTTGACACGTTGGATGCTTCTGCTCCCTTTCTGAGACCAGCCACGTAAAACATGTAGTAACTTTTTGGTTCCTCTCCATGTGCTATCTCACTTTCTAAGTATAAAAAGTTAAAAGTTAATTGGCTGAAAAATGGTTTCTTGTTTTATGTTGTGCATAGGCCTGGTTACTATTTAGTGTCCGTTTGATAGCGCTCAGTTCTCTTGGGATTTTGAAGAGCAGATTTGCTCGCTAGCACAGGGAGAAAGAAATTCTGAAGTATTTACTTGGGGAGATCAGACATTGTAGACAATAGGGGGCTTTTCTGTTTTTAATTTTCTTAATTAGAAGCCTGTTTTTTAAACTTTAGCCTAACAGTGAGCAGTTGAAAGTAATGGGAGGAAGAGATGTGTGTGTCAGCAACCAAACTTAAAGTTAGGGTTGTGTGCTACCTAAATTTATCCTTCTGGGAATCACTTTTCAGACTTAAATACAGTGCTTAACGTTTTTAATCACTCCTTAGCTATTAGCTAATTAAATGCTTCAGTAATATTCCTTTGGGGAAGGCAAGACAGTGTCGTTCCTGTTATGCAGATGACTTGAGCTTCTGGAAGTGGCTTGGCCAAGGTCAGGACTGGAGCTGGTGACTCCTCCTGCCACACTTAATTTACAGGAGCTTGTCATCCCCATGTGTACTTCCTAATTACTTGGTAAATAGTTTTTACAAAAGACTTCTAAAATAATTGGGTTGAAATTCCCTCTTTGATTTGGTTGAGGGAGGAGAAGTGTAACGATAATGATACAGCTCACAGTGCAAATAGCACTGGTTGAGGCTCTTCCAACCCAATTATTGGTGCTGAAAAGAAAAATGTTTAAAGAATTTGTTTAAATATGCCACGATAGCTCTTCCCTTTGTGACAGTGTACTTTGTAATGCTGTAAGCCTCTGGTACTCCGGATCCAAGTTCTGATCTCCTGTGCCAAGGTCTGTTGACCGCTTTTGGTTTTTGAATGACCTTCTTAGGTCCTCAAAAGTTGGTCTTGAAACTGCTCTGTGATGTGAGTCTGCAGGACCGGGTTGGATGTTCAAACAGGGGGAAAACAGGCCAGTATTTGCCCGAAAAACACTTTCTTGCATCAGGTTTTACAAGCGTTGAACACATGTGGATGCTGTAACTTTAGTCATTCTGTTTGTGGTACATCGTCGCTGTAGCAGACTGTAATACATTTCAACACATCCTTTGAGTTTCGGTAGTATGTATGAGAAAATGGTGACAAATATGCAAGAATTGACAAGCGTAGGGACTTGAATATGATGTTTTTAGATGGGAGGCTTCCATCTGGAGTGAGACTTAATCCTGTAGTCATTACACTGATCAAATATTCCAGGATTCATTTTTGAAATTTGTATTTCAGTCACTCAGAGGAAGAACTGCGTTGAGGTCGGGGGAGGTTATTGAAAACATCTTTGTTCTTGCCTCTGGCAACCTAATTAATGTATTCTTTTGGCATTGAAAGCTGTTCTTTAAGGAAATAATTGCTGTTCTTTGGGTGATTCTTGACTTCATGTCAGTGAAAAAGATAATTTTGTAGTGCTTAATTTGACTGTTTTAAAGTGAGGATCTCATTAAAGTGTTGAACGCGCCAGCAGTTTGGGGTGTGAACTTCCATGTATGTGTGTTTTTTTCGCTAATTGTGCTCACGCCAGTGTGCCACGGTGACCTTTCTGCTTGAGTTGCAGGTTTGTGACTTCTGGCTGCTAGTTCGGATTTTATTCAGCTGATTTAAAACTTTTTCCGTGAAAAAGAAGTGGCAGTAGTGATTCTTTTGCTTCGTGCTTTTTAAATGCAGTGAAAAGCCATGTTTTTTCTTTAGTATTTCAGCCTGGACAGCAGGGTGACCATGAGCCAGCACTGGGCCCTTGTGGCCAGGAAGCCAATGGTACCTGGGGTGGGTTAGAAGGGGGTGGTCAGTAGGTCAGAGAGGTTCTCCTGCCCCTCTGCTCTGCCCTGGGGAGACCACACCTGGAATATTGTGTCCAGTTGTGGCCCCTCAGTTCCAGCAGGACAGGGAACTGCTGGAGAGAGTCCAGCGCAGCCACCAAGATGCTGGAGGGAGTGGAGCATCTCCCGTGTGAGGAAAGGCTGAGGGAGCTGGGGCTCTGGAGCTGGACAAGAGGAGACTGAGGGGGGACTCATTCATGTTTACAGGTATCTAAAGGGGGAGTGTCAGGAGGATGGAGCCAGGCTCTTCTCGGTGACAACCAGTGATAGGGTGTCTCCCTGCTGCTGTTGGGAGTTTGGTGACAAAATGTTGGTGAAATTTGTCTGCTAGCAAAAGCTCAAATAGATCACAGTTATACTCTTACTTCTGCTTGTACTGCTTATTTTGTTCAGAACATAAAGCCATACCGACAATATTTCGTACATATTTGGGCTTAAGCCAAACAGGTATGACAGTCCCAACAGCCGCTTTGGAGTGTGCACTTGGCTTTGGGCTATTTTATCCTCTTCTAGGGAACCTGTTTGGGAGGGAGGGGCTGTGGAGAGCACAGAATGGTTTTCCTTGTTCTCTGTTCCGGTGCCTGCCAGCCAGGAACAGCACATACAACAAGTCCCGTGTCCTTGGGTTAGAGCGTTCTCGGTGCCGAAAGAACATTTGGGATTGCTCCTATTGGAAATCCAGTGAAGGCTGATTTTTGCTTGCTTTTTTAACCGTAGTCTTACCTATGAGTTTCTCCAGGAGGGTCAATATTTGGTGTCTTTGGAAGCAGAAGCAACAATCCCCCTCCTAAATGCTATTTTTTTCTTCTCTTTAGGTGTTCTGTTGGAATCTACGTCACACATTTATGGCGATTCTGAGCGTGAGGGCAGACTTCTGCCAGGCCCAGCACAGCACCCTGGCTGACAAGTGAGCTGAGCACAGGGGGTTCTACGTGCCATAATTACTTTGCCTTGAAGACTCCAGACACAGCGAACACACTCAAATATATGGGATATCTTCTGCACATTGGAAGCATATTCCTTTTACTGACTCTAGCAAAACTAAGCATCAAGAAAACAAAGTGGAGAGAAAATCCGCCCTTACTTTTTTGCCTCACCAGTGCCTAAATGTAGAACAGGCTGCCTAGTCTTGCATGTAGTCAGAGTTTTTGGAGTCTGAAGGATACCACCTGCAGTAATTGAGGCCGAAGTTGAGTTTAAGTAGATTCTGAAGCAAACCTGCTTTTCTAGAAGTGAATTCTTTAAGGAACAAACACATCAAAGCAAGCTCTGATCAATCCCAGGCGTTTTAGTGGTCTTTTTAATGTTTTCTGCTGTGAAACGTCTCCAAGGCTATCGATTTTCTTTTTAACTTTGTTTTTTTGGCCCCTTACACATTTTGTTTGCCATTATGAACCGTCCGGCCCCCGTGGAAATTACTTATGAGAGTATGCGATTCCTGATCACTCACAACCCAACTGACGGAACCCTCAGCAAGTTCGTAGAGGTAAGTCAGCCAGATACAGTACCATCCTTCTTTCCTGACACGCTCATAGTTTCTGTATTGAGTTTTCTGAAACAGTGACAGATGGTATCCTCAGAGAAGCAGCAGTACAGCGTACTGCTGCATTCTAGTTTGCTCCGGACTTCCTGTATCTTTGTGCCCTTATATCTTAGATCCAGAGGACTTTTATCTTGCATGTGCAGATCTTTTTCATTCCAAAGAGATCTGTTATCTGATACTGATGGCTGACTGTGGCTGTGAACACACTCCATCATCTACCAGCGTGCTCTTCCCCATGAGTCTGCTCAGATATTAGTGGTTAATTTTGTATGAAAGCCACATTCTTTTAGTCTTTTTATTCCCACCCCATTGTTGTGGATTGTCTTCCTTTTTCAGGAGTCTTGACTCTGGAGTAGATATTATTGCTAATTGTTAGAAGTTAATAGTTATTCAGTCCAAACATGAGAGGAAATTCTGCTTGCGGTATGAGCCGTCAGAATGAGCTGGAACAGCTTTTGTTTGATCTTCTGTCTATTTATCTAGCACAATGTGCTACTTATAGTGCATTACAAGGAAGCTGGAGTATGGTGGGTTGTGTGTGTTCTGTTCCTCCCTGCCTCAAAATGTCAACACTGGCTGAAGCAAACAGCTCCAGGCTTCTATTTAAAGAGAAGAAAATGCATGGAGAATATAAGCAGCTATTTTATTTTTACTTTTATATATGCATTTTTGTTTTCCACCTTGGCATTTCCCTGGAGAAGAAGAATTCAGAGGCATTTTACATTTATTCCTGTCACTTGTAACCCTGGTCCTAATGCTGACCATAAACCATCCTTGCTCCTTTGTTGTGTTGTCACCTTGGAGCTGTGCAATAGTCACGGTACCACCAACTGTGTAAAATGTTGAGTTTCGTAGCTGATGAGAAAGTTCTTTAATTCTTTACTCTGTCAGTGTGCTTACGTGTTTTCCATCTTCTTAAAGGAGCTGAAGAAGTATGGAGTGACAACCTTGGTGCGAGTTTGCGATGCCACTTATAATCAAGCTCCCATTGAAAAAGAAGGAATCCAGGTTCTAGTGAGTTGCCTTTAAAACTGTCTAAAAATGAGAAATCGCTTGTCTGGAAGTGTGGGGGTGGCCTTGGAGCTTTGGGCAAGAGCTCACGACTGGTTCAGATTGGCCAAAAGCGATATGATCCCCTGTGTCAGATAAAGCTGGTGTTGAGAAACTCGCTGTACTTCTGTGAAAGGTACTTGTTGATTTATTACTGTTGCCTGAGCCCTTAGAAGTGTCTGTTCTGGAATTTCTGGATTTGTTGAGGTATTTTGGTTGCCTTTAGTGACTGGGTCGATACTAAACCAATGTTCAGCCTTGAGGTTCGTCCAACTCTGTTCAGTCCTTTTCTGTAGGAACAGCACTTCTTGACTGCACTGTCGACCTTCTCAAGATGCAGATAAAACTCTTTTCTCTCAGTCTTTCAAAGAATGCCAACTCTTGAGCCTATAGCTGGTGTTTTGATACAGGTTCCCACTGTAGCAGGATGGTGATTGCAAACCTCATCACTGGTCACCCCCAAACGCAGCCCAGCTGCTGGTGGCTTCCCTGGTCAGCAGGTGGAATTCCTGAACTGCCACTTGGAGTTAACTTTAAGCAAGAACTGTCTGACCATATCGTCTAGCATTGCTTAGTGTTTTAGGGGAGGTTTTTTTAATAGGTGTGTGCTCATACTAAGCTTGCAGGCAGTATTTTTCCAGGCAATACTTCTGAATTATGATAGTGTGTCAGATATCATCAGTTTATTTTATTGGAGTGAGTAATACTCTGTTATGAGGCCAGAAGCTGCATCTTACCTTCTTGTTGCAGGTAGTCAGTCTTCTATTGCCTCTTTTTATGGCTCAGTCAGAGGAAAACTTCTGCAGTTTTCCATTAGGAGAAGAACTTGTATCCTGGCATAGCTGTGAAAACTCCGAGTACAGGTCAGTCAGGTTCCTTGGCTCCAGGCCCTGGTAAGCATTTACTGCAGTTCCAGGCAGCCACGTGGGCCTCGGTGTTGTTGGAAAAATCAGTCATTACGGGGCTCTTGGTGCTCTCAGAGCATTTTCACCCACTCTAGAGCTGTCATGGACTTGGGCATCGCAGTATTTTCAGGCGTGCTGCTGTGAAACCTCTAGCCGTGATACTTCTGAGGGTGCCAGAGACTGGAAGGATTAAACTTGTGGTGTGGAAGCCCTCAGAGCCCTGATTTAAGCTGGGGCTTAGAGTATTTTTGTGTTCCTGTGCCAGAGCTGAGAGCTGAGCTCTTCCTAGAAGACTCAGGGCAGTTTTGCAGGTGCCCGGTCTGCTGGGGTGGCTGCCCTGTGAGGCCGGGTGACCTCAGCTCCTGCAGCTGTGGGCAAAACTCCCCGTCTCTGGTCATCTCCAGGGCAGCTGCAGGAGCCGGGGAGTCCTTCTGAAACAGCTTGGGGGTTTTGGTTCTCAAGGAACTGTAAAAGCTTGCTGTTGGCTAGGTTTGAACTGAAAGCAGTTTTTTGAGGAAGCCTTTCTAAAACCTGGAAATGGTGTTTCCGTCAGCTCTGCTGAGCACCGTTCTGTTGGAGAGCCTTTTGCTTTGGGTGACACATGCGCAGGTCTTGTGTCTGTGCATGTTTGCCTCTGCTAACCAGCCTCTCCGTGTTTGGTACATACCGGTTCTTAGTATTCTGCTGCTGCAGGAGCCAAAACAGGAGAGAGGGAAATCCATCAGGCATCTGTGAAGGGTAACAGAAAGCAGGAGGTGACAGGGAAGGTTTGCTGCTAATGCCATCCCTGATCCTGATGATCCCAGTCATGATGTTGTCTTAGTAATTTACTGTATTGCAATAGTGTTTTGATATTTGAGATAAGTTTTAACTGGTCACCAATGCGACCAGCTCCTGTGAAGTTTCTTTCCTGCGAATGCACTCTTTGTCAGAACAGAGTCCCGGTGCTGCTCAGAAACGTATTGAATTGCCATCTGGCTGAGGAAAATAACACGTCACTATTTAAAGCTAATATTTGCTTGCAAAAATAACATTAAGATTAAAAACACAGCCTGAGAGAGATTAGTGTCTATTTTAAAACGGTTGAGGTCAAAAGCCTAGTGAAACCCTTGAAAACGAGAGCATTTTCGCAAAGCCTGTTCTCATGCCATAATAGAGGATCATGTGCTGGCAAGACGGGTAGAATGTGGCAGCTCGAGAGCTGCTTTGGCAGATGGCACAGTGAGAAAGGGGAGGTTTAAACGTTCCGTGTTTGAAGTAGTACTATTGCATGCGCGTGTTTATCAACAGAGATTAAATCCAGGAGGCGGGGATGGATTTAGTTTCTGTGGGCTTCTGCAGTTCTTGTGGTTATGTTCATGGGTGAGGTCTCGTAATATAAAAATGCCACATTGCAAAATCTGGTAGTTTTTTGTTTTTCTGGAAGTATTTTTGCACTGGTTGTCAGTTGAGGAGGCCATGATGGTTTTGTTCATCTTCAGGGTGTAAGATGTGTTTCGTTGTTCTTCTGTTCCTCCTTCATTACCGTTCATCCCTGAATCAGACTTTACACTTGGGGCTCTCTGCAGTGGCCACCACCCGAATCACAGAATCACAGAATCGACTGGGTTGGAAAAGCCCTCAGAGATCATCGAGTCCAACCCTTGGTCCAACTCCAGTCCGTTTACTAGATCATGGCACTAAGTGCCATGTCCAGTCTCAGTTTAAAACCCTCCATGGCCGGTGAGTCCAGCACCTCCCTGGGCAGCCATTCCAATGCCTGACCACTCTCTCTGCAAAGAATTGCTTTCTCATCTCCAGCCTCAATTTCCCCTGGCAGAGTTGAAGCCCATGGCCCCTTGTCCTATTGCTGACTGCCTGGAGAAGAGCCCAATCCCCACCTGGCTAGAACTGCCCTTCAGGTAGTTCTAGAGAGTGCTGAGCTCAGCTCTAAGCCTCCTCTTCTCCAGACTGAACAAGCCCAGCTCCCTCAGCCTCTCCCCATAGGGCTTGTGTTCCAGTCCCTTCCCCAGTCTTGTTGCTCTTCTCTGGACCCGCTCCAGCACTTCAATCTCTTTCCTGAGCTGAGGGGCCCAGAACTGAACACAACACTCCAGGTGTGGCCTCCCCAATGCAGAGCACAGGGGAAGGATCACTGCCCTTGGCCTGCTGACCACGCTGTTTTTGATACAGGACAGGCAAAACTTTGCTGCAATTGCTCCTCTGGTCACAGAATTATTCTTGTTCCTCCCTCTGGGCAGCATCCCATGCAGCAGCGTTTTACCAGTGCTAATTTAATGGCAGTGCTGTGCCATTCCTGGGAAGGTGATGAGCTGTGGGGAAATGACAATTGTCCTTAATTCGGGCCAGCACAGGAGTTGTGTGGACACAGCAGTTACCATGTAAGCTAAAGCAGTGCATGACCTGCATTGGGTCCAAAGGCAAGGATTTAATTTAATCCAAAACTAGGCCACAGAACTGACATGTAAATCCTGTTCTTTGTGATGCAGTTTCAAATGAAAGCATCTTGCAGTGGGTAATGCCTCTTCTCTTGGCAGCCCATAATCTCTTCCCGGGACAGTGGATGACACTGGGCCTAAAATAATAGAGCTCCCAGTGTGTGATTGAGTGGAAAATCTCGTAAAAGCCTTTATTAGAAAGAACAAGTTTTACTTTAGCATCCTGTTCCTGTGGTCTTTTATTTTGCTGCGTTGCCCCAGATATTTTTCATTTCACATTTGCTGTGAAAAAAGAGCTCTCTGCATTCTTCAGACTTTGTGTATCGTTCTTAATTAAACACACATAATGTTATTTCAGTAACCTAAAGCTTTTTGGGTTTGGAGGTCCGAGATGCAGCTTTCCATGTTGCAGCTTTTCGAAGCGCTGATGTGTGATGTCTGTGTGAAGCTGCACTTGCACTCAGGAAGTATTGGGGTAGCAATGAGTGCATTTCAACGTTTAAAATGTCCTTCTTTTACCTTTGGTTCTACACAGAGTTTGCATGTGCTGCTTTCAGGCTTCAGACAATATTACTTCACGTTAATCTGTTCTCAGGGTACTCCATGAAAGACTCATTTCTAGACAAAGAGGGTTCCTTTCGAAGCAGTTGTGCCGTTTGGGGAGGTTGAACAATCTGAAGCTCTGGCTATGGGTCTCTTATAAAATGTGTTGCAGTCGTCTAACGGAAAGTGCTAAATAACCAGAGCGTGGGTTTTTTCCCTCGCATCCAGGAGCGCTCTTTCCGCAGCACTCCCTGTGTCTGAGGAGGTCAAACAGCATGTGATGTTATGCTTGGTGTTGCATTATAGGACATGTAGTACCCTGTTTAGCTCGGGTTCCAGGAGAGAGCTGTGACCTCGAGAAAATGGCACCTTCTCGCATGGAATTCTGATTGACGGCCGGCTTGCTGATCTTAAATGTGGCCTACAGGGTTTAAGTGTTGGCTACCCCTTGAATAGCCAGAAATGTGATTGTAAATGCTGCTTCGTTGTTGACTGTGTCTAAGCACTCTGCTTTTTTGCTTGCGAATGGGTTTTTTTTAATATATATTTGAAAACAGGCAGGTAATTTTAACCGTCCTGCTTATTGGCAGCTGGGCAAGCGGGAGCTGTGAAATACTTTGTCCTCTCCTGATCCCCTGAATTGTTGGGAAGCAGCTTCTCCTCTGTTCAGAGTCTGCGGTACAAATAGTGTTTTAAAGAGGTTGACGCAACTGCAGGCAAAAGTCTACAGAGTTCTCATCTTTCACGTGTTTATTTGAAACGTCTATTGATTTTTTACGTGTTTTTCATAAAATGGGATTTCAAGGGCAGCTATTTTTCTAAAAAATTCTATACTACAAAGGAGTTAGTGTTGAGTTTTATTGGGATTTTATTGAAAAGTACAATTAAATGGTTGTTAAACATTTAGTGTTGCATTATGATATTGATTTGCAAACTTCTGTGCGACCAGAAAAATAACTACAGCACTGTTAGTGTAATAGGCGCTTGTTGCTGAATGCGATGTCGTCCTTCCCCGGTTCTGCTCGCGCATTGAAATCCATGTTGCTAATGTCTGTTTTCCTTCCAAGGACTGGCCGTTCGATGATGGAGCACCACCCCCCAATCAGATAGTGGATGACTGGCTAAACCTGGTAAAAACCAAATTTCGCGATGAGCCTGGATGCTGTGTCGCCGTTCACTGTGTTGCAGGGTTGGGAAGGTCAGTATTCTGCTGTCTTCTTGTAGTTTAATTTATTTGCTTGGGAGGCAGGTCATGGAAGGTGTTAAGAAAATGCCAATTTCTCTGTTTTCTCCCAAACGTTTTAAAGCAGCATCAAGTTTGTGTCGTTAAAGGAAGAGAGACTTATTGCAGCTTAAAAAGCTTTAGTCATTTCATAACTCTAATCAAGGATAAGAGTGAAAACCTGGGGAGATTATTCAGAACACCTCTGTCAATCATGAACAGCAGCAGTTAGGGCTGCTGTTAATTTCCAAGTATAGGTCTTTGTGCTAAAACACTAAAATATGTGCTTGAAAAAAATGCAGCCTGCCTGATGAGGCTGATTCCTTAGGCTGTACAGGTTGGTTTGGTTTGGTTTGGTTTTAAATTTCCTCCTGTTTTCAACTGGTGATGGAAACAAAAGCATTTAGAAAAACTGGTTCAATTAGTTTCTTAACTCTGCAGTGGCTTCACTTCAGTGGTACAGAGGTTTCGGCTCACTGGTGGTTCTGTCCTCACCACTAAAAGTGTAACTTCCTTCTTTGGGAAGAACTTCCTTTTGAGATGAAATAAAAAAAGGACTGATTTGGGCGAGTTTAATGCTACATTCGTATTCCTTAATGTAATCTCTGAATGTTATGTTTATTTTATGGGCTAAGAGGAAATGGAACTGAAGTGTTAGTATTGCAATAACCTTGGGACTGTTAATATTTAAGGATATGAATAAGTGGGCAAGAAAGGTGGATTAAAGAAGTGAGCACGGAGCTGGAGTGCAGCAAGTGCTTAAATTTCCACCTCTAGAGGAGACGGGGGAATAAAAAGGTGGAGGGAGAAATAGCCAATATTTACATACACAAGAGCCATAAACTCAAGGCAGTTAACATTTGTTTCTCCATTTCTGCTCTATTTTTATCTGAGGAACATCCTTAGGAAGGTGTAACCCGATTTTCAACTCTCCTGCTTGTTTCATAGTGTCAGGCCTAAGGGTGCCAGGAGCATCTGTATGTCACACAAACTCGTGTCTCTGTTCCTCACAGAACAACCTTAATCTGGAAAACTGTCTCCCTGTACTGGGGAACTGAACTCCAACTATAGTAAGAGAAATGGGTGGTTTTTTTTAAGTGACTTTTGAAGTTTTGAATTGTTGCCGGGTAACTCTAGACCAGTCAGCCTCACCTCCAGCCCTGGGAAACTGATGGAACGACGACTCCTTGGTGCCATCTCAAGGCACATCAGGGATAAGAGGGTCATTAGGGGCAGTCAATGTGGCTTCACCAAGGGGAAGTCGTGCTTGACCAACCTCATTGACTTTTATGAGGACATAACAAGGTGGATGGATGATGGCAGAGCGGTGGACATGATCTACCTTGACTTGAATGAGGCATTTGACACAGTCTCCACAGCATCCTCACAGCTGAACTGAGGGAGTGCAGACAAGGGGTAATGGGTTCAAACTGGAACACAGGAGGTTCCACTTAAATTTGAGAAGGAACTTGTTGGGGGTGAGGGTGGCAGAGCCTGGCCCAGGCTGCCCAGGGGGTTGTGGAGTCTCCTTCTGTGCAGACATTCCAACCCGCCTGGACACCTTCCTGTGTAACCTCATCTGGGTGTTCCTGCTCCATGGGGGGATTGCACTGCATGAGCTTTCCAGGGCCCTTCAACCCCTGACACTCTGGGATTCTGTGAAAGTGAATAACTGTGTTTGTGCAAGTGCAGCATAGCAGTGCCAGTTGTTTCTCGTGAACGCTTGTTTTGTGTAGCAACGAGTACAGCTTGTCTGTATCAGTCATCTGTTCAGTGCTTCATAAATCTCTCATGTAGCTACATCTACAGTGTGATAAGATGCAAAATGAGTGCAAGAGGTATTACCTGTTTTAGCAAAGGAGAAAATTAGGTTGTAGTGAAATGAGAAAGTGTAAAAATCTAGAATTATTGTTTCATGCCTCGAACACTAAGGAGCTATTGATTTTTGTTTTTGTGTGTGTGTTGAAAGCAGAGCTGTCTACTAAAAGAAATTTCACATTAGCTACTCAGCAGACAAATGTCTTTCTGTAGATAATGCTTAAAGAGAAGATACTTCAGCTATTTGCTTAGAGATTAATTTGCTGTGTTTTGAGGGGTTTGATATATTGTTTCTCCAGATCTTCCTTAAGTACTGTTGGTTTTTTTTCCTGTAGGGCTCCTGTCCTGGTTGCACTTGCTCTCATTGAATGTGGAATGAAGTACGAAGATGCAGTTCAGTTTATAAGGCAGTAAGTTAAACTTCCCCCTTCCCCAGAATCTCTCAGTTTATGTTGTGTTTGAACAGCACGCGTCTTCAGAAAAGTTGATTAGATTTCTGATTGCTTTTCTGGTGGATATATCCTGACAATAACAGGCATGACTTTGACATTAATGCTGAGGCTTGTGCCCTTTCCTCTGTTTAGAGATGAGGATTAGGAGTTGATCTTTTTTATTAATATTAGCTTATATATTAAGCCGTTGACTCAAAGATTTTGGGGAGAAAACAAAGTCTGGGCTGGGGCTGTAAAAATTGTGTATTGACATGGACTAATTGCTCCTAATTTAAAAAACTGAACAAATTGGAGTGAGGTCAGGGCCCCATGTAGAGTTTCTACAGCAAGTGGCTGGGGGCTCAGAGGTGGTGGGGCTGGGGGCACAGGTGGTGGGGCTGGGGGCTCAGGTGGTGGGGCTGGGGGCACAGGTGGTGTAGGTGAGTGTGGAATCCACGCAGGTGATGTTAGAAACCTGTCTGGAAAATAACAAAACTGGTAAAGGATGAGCCTGCAGAGCTCTGTTGGTTTAGTGATAACATCAGATCTTGAAATGAAGCCCAGCAGGTAAGATTATGTTGAATGAGCTCTGCCAAGAAAGCGATTCATCCATTGATGGGTTCCCAGGGTCTTCAGTTATCTTTGTAAACTCGGTTGCTGTCAACAGATCCTGCCGAATTTTTGCTTTCTTAAATTCCTTTTTTCTCCTCCTGGGTACAGTAACTTTTATACTCAAAGCTCTTTTCTGAGAACCTCTTATATATTTGTCTGAATGTCACGGTCTTTATTTCTTAGCTAGTAAGTAGCACGTGTATCTGCAAGGAAAGGGCGACCTTGATGTTGTTCAGTGACTAATGTTGATGATGGAAATAAACTCTCCCAATCCAAGAAAATATGCTGAAATTTGCTCACTGCATTTTGATTTTTAATATGGGCATGTAGGTGATGGTCTGGTTTATCCTCAAAGTGTGGATGGATACAGAGCCAAATCAAAATGCTTGTTTATGTACAGAGAAAAGCTTTGAAACAAGGACTATTCAGCCTTAGAATGTACATAGTGCTGGAAGCAATACTTTTTCCATTGATACTAGCCTTCGTTTTCTTTGTTTTAGGAAAAGGAGGGGAGCTTTCAATTCCAAACAGCTGCTTTACCTTGAGAAATACCGACCTAAGATGCGATTACGCTTCAAAGATGCCAACGGTCACTGCTGTGTTCAATAAAAAACAAGGTCTCAACCGAAGGCAGAAGTTAGCATGGCTGTTTGCTGGACTCTTGGCACCTGGAAATGTGAATCTGGAATCAAACTACGTCATCAAATGAGTGGTGGAGTCATTGCTCCTCAACCTCTGTCCTAATGGTGGTGATTGAAAAAACACACAAAAAAATAAACACAAAATAAAGTGCAACATTTCAGTGAAGGATTGTTTTCTCCTTGAGCTGCAGTTTGAACATCTGCAAGGAGAAAATAAGTTTCTGAACCTTCTGTATTTTTAACTTTTTAAGAAAAGAAATAAATTTTATGTCTAAGGAAAACCAGCAGAGCATTGGCTTGTGCAGAAACGATCTTCTTGGTTTGAGGACAGTTCCCCCAGTTAGGGCCTGATCCATTCGTTCCCATGGGATTCCTTTAAATGGAGTTGCCTTTATTGTAACCCTGGGGGGCCGTGGCAGCTGGTGCTGGGGGGAAGCGGCCTGACATTATCTGGTGTCTGTGCTGGATGTTTTCAGTGTTCAGGCTCTGCAGGTGGGGGAAAAAGCTTCTGGTGGGTTTTAATGGAAGACTTGCTGCCTAATATCTGTGCTCAATGTTCCTGGTTGGTGGGAGATGGTGTTTTTAACCATGTGGGAGTGTGTGTGTGTCTGCACGTGTGTGTGATTTTGTGTGTGTCAGGCTTATTTTCCCAAAGAATTTGGCTGAAATGTTCATTGTCTTTCTGTTGGAAGTTAGAAATAGCTATCCTGGTGGAAGATTGATGTTCAGAAGTGTCCTGGGGCAATTCAGATAAGGACTTTAATTTCTCATAAGGCAGAAGAAAAGGCTTTTCGCTGCTGTCCAGTTTCTCTGCCTTGCTGAACTCAGTAAATCAGGATTTTTGGGAGGGTCTCATTTGTATCACACGTGAGGTAACAATGGGACACACACACATCCATGAATAACATCCTGGAATGGGGATTTTCCCAGACCAGCCCTTGTGTCCAATTCTGTTTAACCACAGATTGCCTTGTTATTTCTTAGACTCTTTAGGAGGGAGAATCTCTAGTTACACACCAACATGCCTGTCATGCGTTCGCTGTGGACAGACCATAAATACACTGATTTGTGGAGTGTGGGCTGGCACTGTGTTCTATTTGTAGGGCCACTGCTTTTGGCAGTGAATTAATCAAGACGAGTAATTAACTCAGTGCCATGTCCAGCAGGGACCTCGTATTCTTTCAGCTTGACGTTATATCTGTAAAATTCAGCCATTCGAGGCTTTGAATACAGGTTTAGGGTGCTGGGGTCTCCTGCTCTGCAGCACCAAAGGCTTTTGTTGCAGGTGCAAACTGGTACCAGTCTCCTCCCGATACCTGAACTGCCTTCACGGGATTTCTTCCTGTTTTGGGTCTGCAGCTTAACTGTGCAAACACTTTCAGAACGCAGGTAATGGCTTTTTTTGGGATTCTATTCCTAGAAGGGATTTATAAATTTAAGCAAAAGAGGAATGGCACTTGTCAAGCCCCAGATGTGCCAACAGATGTGGTCGAGGTGAAAACACGGCGCTCGGGCTGTGCCCTCACTCGAGCTGTATTGTTGTACCGAGTTCCTTCCTCCCTGTAAGATGTGTAACGTTTCTGATTTCTTTAATAGATAAAGGAGCCGCGCAAGTGTTTGCAATGTCAATGCCTGCGTTAGGGAAACAGTGGATCTGGTGGTGTCCGGGTCCCTGTGGGAGGGAGATGATGCTGAAGTTGCCTAATTCTGGCCTTTATCTTCCCCTCGCCAGCTCTAAGCCTATAAGCAAATTAAAAGTTCTTAGTCAAATGAAATGCTGGTAGTTAAAGCTGATTTGAGAAATGGTGGAAGTCAGATTGGAGGGGAAGGTGTTGAGCTGGGTTAAAAACCAAACCCCAAGCCCTTCTGAAGAACAATTAGAAAATCACATGCTCTGTGTATAACTTTGCATTCTTCCCCCTAGTTTTACTCTGATTTGTAATGTGCTAATTCTCATATACTATAACTCTGCAGCCTTAATTGAGGGAAAAGAGAGAAAAGCGCCGACTGTCCTGCGGTGTAGACACGACTGGGGGAGTGTCAGTGCGACCCATGTCCGGTGGGCACGACACTTGGTTCAGCACTTGAACGCAGTGCAATAAAGTTCTTGCAGTAAAATGTCTCTTCCCTCTGGCTCTTGATGGATTTATTGCAGCTCATTAACGTTTCATGCTCTTTAATCTGGTTTGTAAAGGCCTTTGGCCAAGTCCGTGCCCCTCGCGTTACTCATCACTATGTGGCTTGGGTTTGCTGGGGACTGCGGGCAGGAACCATTTCCTTACTTTCAAATTTAAAGCTTGTAAACTTACCTTTTAAAGAAAAAAAACCCCAACAAAACAAACCCCCAAACTATGTCCCAGCTTAAACTTTCCCAAGATCTGTTGCAAAACTCTCTGTGGGGCCCAGGACAAGAGGAGACGCTGTGTCCCCTGGCACAGCTTGAATGGGGCCGTTGTTTTGGGGTAAGAATGAGGGAGTTTTGATCTGGAGTCCCACATCCCAGTTGCTTCCCTGTCCATGGAATGCCACTGCCTTGGTTTGTATAATCCATTTAAATAATATTAAGGTGCTACTTTGGGGACTTCACAGTCTCTTTCTGTGAGAATATATATTGTTTAACACCAAACTCTTGCTTGTTTTTCCAAGTTTCTACCTTCTATGTTACTGTGCACGAAAAGTAAAACATCTTGCTAATTAGAGGCGTTTTTTATACTCTGTATAAAAAATACGATGCGTTTAACTGGAAGTGTGATATTCCTGTGTGAGTTACTTGTTTCTCTTGTTAGGTTTTTCACTGACATTGAGGCAGCTTTAGATACTGGTACTTGAACTGGAGATAACACTTAATCACATGTATTTCTATCACTTAAGATGCTGCTTTTAGAGCAATTAAGAGTGATAAGCCGAGTGGAGCGACTCTGCATGGGGAAAGAAACTGTTCTGACCACTTCTTTCTTAAATCTGCTTTTTACGCTGTATACTTAGTCTAGATCCTGCTGGTGGGACATCAGAAAGCAAGCCAGGCTCTCTCACAGAGATATTTGCCATTTGAGAAGGTAGTTGGTGCAGTTGTAGAAAGTTTCCTACATCCACCCATGGTCAGGAGCTCCTCGGTGCAGGGCTGGGGTTGGTACCAGCTCCCTGAGCACTTTGGGGTGTTAGTAGTGTAATAAGGAGCTTGAACAAATGTGGGTGAGATTTAGAGGCTGCTGGAGAAGCTGCTTTATTTTGGCGGTGGCTGCGGCGATCCTGGCAGGACGGCTCGGATTTGAGGTGTCTGTGCCCTTTCTTACAGGGCTTGACTCTGTAGATGGAGACAAACGAGGGACACCGGGAGCCACCGCCAGAGGAAAATCCCTGACCCAGCTCTGCGGGTGGATTAGAGGAGCTCGAGGAGGGGCAAAGAACCAGGTAAGGAATCGCTTCTCTGTCCAGCGTCGAGTCATAACTGAGTCATTTGGGGCTGCACAAAGTCAACAGAGCGAGCAAATGGTCCCGGGGCACGGGGCGTCCTGTGCGGTTCCCAAAGCCTCTTCGCTGGGAAGCGGAGCTGAACTGCAGCTTCACTGGAACCATTCCCTCTCTGACGAGCACCCCGAGGGGCAGGGAGACGTGAAAGGGCCCTGCTGTGGTGACACACCCGCGGTGTTGCGCCAAGGACAGAGCACAGCGGGGTCCTCTGGCTGGAACGACACTGGGGAAGCCCTTGTGCTGTCCCTGGCAAGGCCGTGCGTGTGGAGCTTGTGACCTTCCTGCACTACTGTTTCGTTTGTTTTCTGTTGTCCCTGTTGTCCCTGGGGCTGTCGGGTCGTTAGCTTGCTGGGTGGCGCGGGTTTGCTGAGCTGGTTATTCCAATTGACTGGACTTAGCGCTTTGGGCTGCCTTTCGCTGTGGATAATCCTGCTCGCAGGCCGACTCTTGTGCTACTTTGCGATTTATTGCCATTTCAATTTTGGTTTCCAGCGTTAAAAGGGAAGGGAACGTTCTCACGTGGAATATAAACAGCTCTAGGACCGAAAGATGAGATTTCCCTCGAGAAAAGGGCAGCAGAAGCCATCAGGCCGATGCTGAGTGGGGTTGGGGGGAAATATTAAAATAGCAGCAGTTGGTTGACAACTTGGCCCCCGAGCTTGGAGGGTGCGGGCAGAGCCTCCTGCTCTTTTGAGAGCAATGATGGGATCGATACGTTCCTGCAGAGCGCTGCAATCCCATCATCTCCGTGTTTGGCAGGGAGGGGAGCATCTGTTCTGCTCCAAGATCTTTGACTAGTCCTATAATAAGGAGAGATGTGCTTTTTGATTTCTGTGGCTTGAGGGCAGCAGGCGAGTCATTGGGTCTCCTGCTGTCAGATCAGGCGCAGGGGAGATAAAATGCAGATTGGATGGGCTCCCTGGGGATGGAGGAGTCAGCTGGAGCGCATCGCATCGCGAGCACCTACTGTGTGCAATAGCTGGTGCTGGGGTGGGGATAAACCACAAATTTCTTCCCTTTTCTCCTCCCTAAACGTGATGAAGGGTAATAAAATGTCAGGCTAATAGAGGAAGAGCTGTGTAATACAGAACTTAATGATAATCGTTATCTTCCCAAGTTTAGCTCATCCGCCAACCCCACCTGCAAGCAGCACAGGACTGGGCCCTGGGGGCTTTTGGGGTGTTCCTTTCTCTGTAGCGCTAATTCCTATTAGTGGCATCTTTGCATCTGGGATTCCAGTCAGGCCTGAGTTTGCAGCCATGGAGTGGGGCAAGAAAAAGAGATTCCATTTAAAAAAATAAGAAGAAAATGTTGTCAAGGAAACTGCTCCGGCAGTACCACTGTGTGCAGCCAATGAGGCACAAAGAGAAGTCTCCCCACAGCGGAGCTGTGCGGGGTGGGCTCCGCAAACGTAATTGAGACAGCAGGAATTCAGTGCTAACTACAAAGCCGTGTTTTGATTACCGCGTGGACTCCATCCCAACCTGCCGCGGCTGTTCTTTGTACCTTCGTTAATGAGCCGGTCGCGCTTTCCTTGCTGTAAAGCTAGCCAGAAATTTTAAACGGGAGAAGAGGTCAGGAGGAAGGTGACAGAAATTACAGCAGACTTGCTTTCTGTATCTTGCAAGGATAATTACTTAAAGCAAGGAGAACACTCTGAATTTCAGTTAACTCCTCTCCAGGCTGTGTTAAATCCATTACGGGATGCCTTGCGTTTGACATTTGCGTCTTAGTCCTTAATGATGACAGTAAATTTAACCACCCCAAAGGGCTGCGGGTGGCTGCAGAGTCTCGGGATGCTGCTGCTGCTCCGACTCCTTCAGCATCGCCCCACGGGAGCGATGGGGGGGCTGGCGTCTCCCACATACATCACGGCGAAAGCTGCTCTCGGAAAAGCCGAATGTGACGCTGATAAGCAGCAGTTGCTTCCTGGTTACTGGGTAATAGCACCGTCCCAGGTGAATCCTTCGTGCCCACGAAGGTAATTTATCACACGGCTTTTCCTGTTTGTGTTCTGCCGAGCTGAATCCGAGCCTCACATTTATTTCAGGGCCTCGGTAAGAAATCAAAGCAGGGTTGCCAAAGGGCAGCGGAATTAAACTGTTCGCCTTTGCTCGGAAGTGGCTTTGCATTAATTCTGGTGCTCGCGGAGCCGAGGCTGCTGGTGATGGCCGGGTTTGCAAACAGCACTTGCACTTTTCCGCAGCTGTGTGATAACTGACACAGCTCCAGAGCCCCCCCAGCTTCTCTAAGTTGCAGACGTGCATTAAACTCCCCCGGGAGTGAAGTCCGAGTGCCAGGGAGGTCTGCGGGGTCCCCGTGTCTGGCTGCTGCGAGTTCTGCCCCTGGCTGCTGCCAGTGATGGAGCTTTGCTGTGAATCCAGGCTGTTGTCGCTCCTAAACAAAGCGGCTCTCTTAAGCCAGGCTTGCAGGGCTGTGAGCCGAAATGCCATCTTTCCTCCCGCTCTCATGTTTATGTATACATGCTATATACACTTCTATTTTTCCACCTGTTTGATGATAATGGGTGTTTGGGCTAGAGCAGCTGCTCAAGTGGCACACGGGGCGGATCGGATCAGCAGGTGACATTTTTCACTGGGTTTATCTTTGAGAACAAGCCGGGCCTGCTTTCAACTGGCTGCTCCCTCATTTACGAGAGGACAAAGCTGCCATTATTCAGGACCAGAAGAAAGCGAAACCCCCGGGGATGAGCTGAGTGCGTGTGCGATATCCCCGTCTGCTGGCATTAATGCGAGGACTCAAGGTCAGAGGCTGCCCAGCTCCAAGCCGGAGGCAGAAGGGGCCTCCAGAAGGAAGAATGGTTTATTTCTTTATCTCATGAAGCCCTGCATCAATTATCCGTGACGTTGAACAGCCTAGGAAGGAACAGATCTTTCTGCGCTTTAAGAAAGGTTTTGCATGCCCTGTTCGTTTGCTGGGCAGCGAATTTAGACTCCGTGTGGCTCTCGAGGCAGGAGGATAAAAGCAGAGATGTGGGGTAGCGTATGAAAGGGGAAAACCCAAAGGGGAACAGCTTTCCTTTTAATCTCAGGTGCTCCTTTTGTGGCTCATCAGGCAAATGGTGCTGATAGTGTGAATTAGGGAAATCTGCTGTGCTCTGTTCTAGAGGGACTGCTGAGAAATTGAAGAAATTACCAGTCCTGCGCAACAGAGAATTGTGGCAGCGTTAAAACATAATCAGATCAGCTCAAAGCCAGAGGAATTTAAAAAAGCAATTTTGTGCTTTTATGATGAACGGCTCGCTGCTTGTCTCTGCTGCGATATCGTATCGTGACATGGGGTTTCCAGTTTGCAGAGTGGTGCTATGTCCTCCGGAGTGGATGCCGGTGAAGTGATGCTCCTGCACCTCCCCTGTGGTGAGTTTTGGGAAGGCCCGGCTCACCGCAGCCTGACAGACCAGCAAAACCCACCCTGCGCACCTGCGAGCTCCAACAGAAACAGCGTTTCTGAGCGGAGCGGGTGCTGAGCTACATCCCAGCTCCGGACGCAGAGGATCTTTGGAATACAAATGGATCTTCATCCCGCGTGTCCCTCGGCCCAGCTCAGCGAGTGCCAGGGCCAACTTTCCCTCTGGCAGCAGCGCTCGCTGCTGATCCCTCCTTGTTCCAGGAGAGAAAGCCCTGGGCAGGAGAGGCTCCGAGCGGTAATTCCTGCTCTCTCTGGGATAACAAACTGTTTCTACCTTCAGATCAATTGAAATCAACTCCTTGTTTTGGGGAAAAAAAAAAAAACACATTGTGTTTTCACTGCCTCAGCAGTGAATTGATTGCAGGAGGCGGTTGCTGTAGCATGAAAGAAATGCCTCTTAGCTAGAGAGCAAGGAGGAGGTTTGTTTTGCTGGCTCCGCGATGCGCGGGTGCCCTGCTTGCCACAGCAGATCAAGGCAGCGGGAAGTGCTCCAGCAGTTTTCAGCCCTTTGAGCCCCCTCCCCTGCTGCCTCCTGCCCCTTCCAGCTCGGCTTGTTGAGCTCTGGAAACGTGTTTGTTTGGAAGCAAAGCGTTGGGAGTGTTTCAGATCAGAGAGATGGTTTGGACAGTCACAGGGAATTATTGCCTTCAGCACCACCCGAAGTCCGGGGTTCACAGAATCCCAGAGTGTCAGGGGTTGAATGGCCCTGGAAAGCTCATCCAGTGCAATCCCCCCATGGAGCAGGAACACCCAGATGAGGTTACACAGGAAGGTGTCCAGGCGGGTTGGAATGTCTGCACAGAAGGAGACTCCACAACCCCCTGGGCAGCCTGGGCCAGGCTCTGCCACCCTCACCCCCAACAAGTTTCTTCTCAAATTTAAGTGGAACCTCCTGTGTTCCAGTTTGCACCCATTGCCCCTTGTCCTGTCCCTGGTTGTCACCAGAAGAGCCTGGCTCCATCCTCCTGACACTCCCCCTTTCCATCTTGATCCCCATGAATGAGTCCCCCCTCAGTCTCCTCTTGTCCAGCTCCAGAGCCCCAGCTCCCTCAGCCTTTCCTCACACGGGAGATGCTCCACTCCCTCCAGCATCTTGGTGGCTGCGCTGGACTCTCTCCAGCAGTTCCCTGTCCTGCTGGAACTGAGGGGCCACAGCTGGACACAATATTCCAGGTGTGGTCTCCCCAGGGCAGAGCAGAGGGGCAGGAGAACCTCTCTGACCTACTGACCACCCCCTTCTAACCCACCCCAGGACGCCGTTGGGGTTCCCAACATGTGTCTCTCTGCAAGCACCAGTTACACCCCCTTGCTCTTCTTCACACCCTTCCCTGGATTTCGTTCTTTTCTTTTTCAGTTTTACTTCTTGCAATAAGCCTGCAAAATCCCGGGTGACGGGACATCCTCCGTCCAGTGAGATGGAGGCCTCAGATCATGAATCTCTTGTTTTCACCACCTGAGTCCTGCGGTGGGAACCAGCCTCCCCAAGTCTGACATTTGGCGTAAGACGGGAGCGGGTTCTTTGGAGGTTGGTCTTTAACAGCAGCACAGGATGCGAGAGCTTCCTTCAGTCCATCGTCTCTTGACAGCCCTTCAGGAGTTATTATCTGGCTGTGTTTATCAGGTGCTTTGTAACGTAGTCTGGCAGCTCCCTGGAGAGGAGCATCTTCCCTCCCGTGCGGCGTGTCCTGACAGCAAAATGATGCTCTCCCCGCTGCTTTGCCCCATTTTGCCGGGTTATTTGCAGATCTCCCCGCGGTGCCCTTGCTGGCTGACCGCTGGGGCCGTCTTTTATCCCGTTAGCAATTTTTTGATGATGGGAATAAATGTAACCTCTTAGAGATCACTCTCCTATTGAAAATGCAATAACACAGAAAGCGATTGCTCTTTGAGTCAGGCTTTGAGGGCTTCTGACCACTGTCTGCCGGGCTTAATGCAGCAGGGAGCATCTTCCTAATTGATGAGAGCTCCGGGTCGCCAATATCTGATCGATACGTTGTAGAAATGGAGCAGTGTTAAATCTGTGCCTTCTCAGGACCTCCCATGGGAAGTGGAAAAAATATAGTTGTAGGCTGGTAAGGTGATTTCCCAGCTGGAGACGGAGCTCTGCAGCGCTGGCTTCCGAATGCCATCCGTCGCACGCTCCCGTCGCTCTGCCGGGTCTCCCATCGCTCTGCTCTATCTCCATGCTTCATAAAACCTGCATTATAAACTTGAGTCTCCCTCCTGTTTGCTGCGTAGCTGAGGCAGAAAACGGGTGAGAACAGCTCTGGGAGCAAAATGCTGGGGAACGTTTGCCACTCGCCTGGAATCCAGCGCTGCCTCTTCAGTGAGAAAAGGGTCATAAAACACCAGGGGTGTTGATTTAATGAGTGTTTTGCGTGTGCTGCGAGACAAAGAAGGGATTTTTTGGATGGATGCTGTGGCAGAATTCAGGCAGGAGATGATTCTTGTTCCCTTGATAAGGATGTTTCAAGGGCAAACGGTGGTGCTGAGCACAGTGACCTTCTCGCTGTGCGCTGTAACATCTTGGGTATGTGCAGTTCCCCACAAGTTATGCTCAGGAGGAGCTCTGGCTGCTGGCTTTGCAGCAATGGGCTCCATGGCCGAGCATCTCCCCATCCCGTCGCTCGTGATGCTGTATTGAGGCCATGGGTGCTCTGTGGGGTTGGGCTCTCCGGTCACCTCGTATGGCAGCGAGTGCTGGGGAGAGGTGAAACGATCTAATCCCCAGCAGCAGGACCCTCTGCTGCAGACCACCCCTTGCAAAATCCCAACTTTCACCGTTAAAATGGCATCAGCTCCTTCCTGTGCTGCCAGGGTGGCCGCAAAGCCAATGTCATTGCTGCTAGAGGAGAGGTTTGGGGGCCGCCTTCTCCTTTCAGCAGGGTGCTGACTCCTCCACACCTTCATCTTTCAAACCTCCCTTACGAGCCACAGGAGACGTGTTGCAAATCAAAAGGTGTTTGAACTTGGCTGCCTCTGTCGCCCTTAGACTTAGAGTGTAATTAAAAATATAATCCATCCCCCGTACGCCAGGTGCCATCCCCGCCCGCCGGAGTTCTGCAGCTATATTTTGTGATTACCAGCGATGCCGATGCTATTCCCGGTTCAGCGGCAGCCTGACTTTCCCATCTGCGATCTGCCTCGTGCAAGCTGAATGCAGCCCCGGAAGGGGACGGGACGTGTTTGTCACCTGGCTGAACATGACAGGTCCAGCGTACCAAGGTCTCTAGATGTCCCTTAGCGAAGTGTCCTTGCTAAATAAGAGAAGTGAGATGGACGCAGGGGTGGCAGAGCGCAGCGCGGGTGAGTTCCTGGCCGAAAGATGCGTGTCCGTAAATACCTTCCCATCTTGGTTGCGGTCCAAAATGATGTATATCAAACAGAGACCCTCGTGTGCTCAGGCTTCTTGGTTTTTGATGCTAGATACATCCTTAATGTTCAGCTGAGTTGTTGCCATCTCATAGAGCACCTGCGTTTCCTTTGCCAAGGAGGGAAGAGTGGATTCCTGTGGTGTGGTACCCTGGGATTTATACCCACGGTTCTGGGGGATGTGGGGACTGTGGTGTCCCCAAGGGATGGAGGGGGATCATGAGTGATGGCCCAGGTTGGGCAGAGAGGTGGTAGATGAACCATCCCTGGAGACATCCCAGGCCAGGCTGGACGGGGCTCTGAGCAACCTGAGCTGGTGAAGATGTCCCTGCTCATGGCAGGGGGGGCACTGGGGGACATTTGAAGGTCCCTTCAGCCCAAACAATCCTGTGATTCCTAAAGCGTGGGTTGCACTTCCCAAACGCCAACCGAGGGAGGCTGAGCTGCTTTTCCACGTGCTCGAGCAGACTGCTGATGTGCAAATACCTTGCACAACCCCTCGGGGATGAAACTTGCGGGTTTTATGACTCCCCGCTTTTCCAGGAAGGTCTTTGCCAAGGCAAGCCTCGCTGCGCTGCGGTGAAATGGCATTTTCCAGATAACAGCCGTTTTTCTCCGAATCTCCTGTCCTGGGAGAGAGGAGCCCAGCTCGCCCGCGTGGCCACGCTGCAGCTCTCCGGTTCCTCTGTGTTCCTTCCTCCCAGCTAACTTTGATATAAACCTGTTAAAAAGCACTGGAGCGTTTCTCAAGTCGCATCATTGTACTTCAGAGAACACGCGGGAGAGTGCGTCAGCCTGCAGGCGCGATGGGAACAAATCCTGAAGAGCTTTTGATGTGAGGGGAAGGAGGGGAACTGGCCTGCGTAGGAAGGGTCCTTGGCACCGAAACACAGAGAGCCTTTAATATAAAGAAAAATCTGCAATTTGTTTAGCTGTTTCCTACCCAGTTTTCTCACATTCCTAGAACTGACTCATAAACCTGCTGCTCTGCGTTTCTGATGCTGAGCCCGAGGGCCGGATTCGTGCGGTACTTGGTGTCTCGTAGCTCTCTGTGCTGTCCCAGTGCACATGGGGGAGCTTAGCACAGAGTGCTCTGCACCTCATAGGATTAATCTTAGAGACCCCGGTCTGTAGGAAAGTTCTTTTTGGCTTGGAGACGGCTGATTGCTGTTTAATTAACAGCAGTTAGCGTGTTTGAGCGCTTGGGATGTGTCCGGAGGAGCCGTGTTCCGGGATGCTGCTCTCTCTGGTTCACCCCAGCGCTCGGGCGAGTTGTTGATGAGGATTCAGACGCTGCCCGGGCTGGATGTGTGTGTTGAACTCCCCCAGCAGAGGCAGAAAATACGCTTTGAAAGTTGGCCTGGATAATCTATAAATACAGTGGGGTCAGAAACAAATCCGTGACATTTCGCATCAGCGGGGAGAAAACAACATTTCATCCGAGATTTTATTCAATAGAGAAACTGATAATAAACCTTCCCTTCCTCCAAACGGTCCATCGCCATGGCAACCGGCGTGACATGCCAGGATGCAGGGATGGATGCAGAGTGTCACCGTGAGGAGGGCTGATGCCTTCAACGTGGCAGCGTTAATTGGTGCCTTCGTTAAGGCGATGAAGGAGTGGGGCAGCAGTGGGGTGTGTGTCCAGGTTCCCTCCAGCTGCGTTTTGCTCCCATCAGCAGAGCTTCGAGTCAGCCCGAGGAAGGTGGGGGCAGGTCGGGGGAATATTGATTTTTGGCTTAAAGCAGCGAAGTGCAGCTGGACAAGGTTTGGGGAGTTCGATTTGCAGCAGCCTGGCAATGGCAGAGCGGCCGTTTCCCTCCGTGGTGGCTGTCGCTGTGCGTGTCCCACCCCACGAGAGCAAGAGACCTTTGTTTGCTGCACAACTCGGCCAATTACTGCCCCGGTGCAGCACTTGCTGCTGTCTGCTATGGTTCACAGCTGAAACCCGTGCAGGATCGAGCAGAGGACGAGGCACCTGTGCGCAAACTGGTGAGGTTACTTATAATCTCTGTTCCTTTTCTGTCCAGCAAGAGAAAGGGTTCTTTGGTTCATCAGTCACACCTTGTGCAACCCGTGTGTGACGTGTGGTTCTGTTGCTTGCTGGCCTTTTTCTCCACCCTCGGTAAGAGCAGGCAGCGGTGCTTTGAGGTAAAACCCAGCACTTTAAAGTCTTATCCCCGTGAACAAGAGCGATTTGACTCCAAGTCACGCTGAGCACTTGTCTGGGATGTGGATCCAAGTCCCTGCGGGGAATGAGACCCAAACATGCTTGGCAGGGCAGCACTGCTGCTGGGGACTCTCTGTCTTTGTGCCCACAGCAAACAGTCACGAGGTGGGGGAGAGCTTTGCCTTGTAAAGCGGGGAAAGGCTTTAGGAACAGCTTTCTTATGCGGGTATTCCCCGGAGGTGGAAGGACGCCAGCCTGGACCTGCCTGCCCTGCCAGGGACTGGGGAGGGCAGCAGAACTGAGCCAGCCCTTGGCATCCCTGGAGGGGACGCAGCTTTTCCCTGGTCCTTGTTTTTGCAACATTCTGCACGTTAAAACCTCCCAGTTTCTCCCGCAGATCACAGAGCTGGAGGTATCACCTATGCCTGTCACCTGCCCGCTCCAGCGCTTCGTGTCGGTCACCGAGCAGAGAGCGGGTGACTGCAGACATCAGGATGGAGAATAAAAGCTGCAGGTTGAATTTCTGCCTCGCAGGTGGAAGTTGTAGATCTCCCGTCTCCTGGGGGCGCGTTGATGAATGTGGCAGACGTTTCCTGGTCATTATTTCATAGCCTGCGGGCCTCCTTGTGACAGCGGTGTCCTTGTTGGTCATCTGCTTCGGAGAGCGAATCTTTGTGCTCCCCAGCGTGCGGCGGGGAAAGCGCTTTGCAGAGGAGTTGTTTTATCTCCTGCAGAGGCAGGCGCTGTCATTTAGCCAGAGTCAGGAGGGAAAGCAGATGGTGACCTGTTTTTGCCAGTGAAAGAATGAGGCTGGAAAGGCACCATTGCAGTGAGGACATGGGGAAGGGGCTGCCCGGCAGCCCCTTTGACTTCATTTTAGCTGCCCTGTCCCCACGCTGGAGGTGGAAGAGGTTCCCTTGGTGATGGTTAAAATGCAGATCTCCACAGTCCTTGATTGTTTTAACCCATGATGTTTTTCCCTCTTCAAAAGATGCATGTGCTAGGACGGGAAGAACTTGTCCATGGTGTGTCTGGCCTCCAACCACTCACTCCAAGAACTCCAGCAGAAGTGACCCTACATTACACAGACCCCGCTATTAGTGTTTCAGCCTCATCCCTGATAAAGATGCGTCCAAAGCAGAAGGGATGAGTGTATTTTTCCCTTTGTTTTCATGTGTGCAGTTAACTGCTGGAAGATGATTCACTGTTATGCATATAAACATATGCTTCTTCTTGGAGTGTTGCTAATTTCTTGGCTTCAGCAGCTTCTTCTGGGAGTTTGGCCACATTTGGTTCGTGTCGAGCGAACAAGTGTTGTTAATGCCTGTTGCTTTGTGCGGGGTTCTGCTACAGGGGAGTTGTGAGTCAAAGCTTGGTCCCTGCTCAGCATTCATCCCTTGCCTTGAAGATAACTTAATCCCTGGCAATTTCTGCTGGAGCAGAAGGTGCCTGAGGCAGAGCGGGTTGCCCCGAGCAGGAGAATTCAGAAGTGCAGAGCTGGGAGACGCTGGGTGAGTTACCATGGGAGGGTTTTGCTGATTTTTGAAGCATTTTGGGTTCTTTGTCCCTTGCAGCGACGTGATCAGCAGCGGAAGGCATGGCCGTCACTTCCCCAAGGTGAATATGAAATAATGGAGAAGGGATTTGGAGGGCGGATGAATGAGCCCTTTGCCCCCACCCGGGAGATCCCAGCTCTGCTGGAACCGGCCTGGCAAGAGAATGGGTGTCCCTGTACAAAATGTGATGCTGTGCACCAGCCAGGGATTTGGGAGGTATTAATGGGCAAGAGAAAGTGTTTCCAGGCCTGGGAGAGCAATAAAACGAGCTGGAGTGGTTCGAGACAAAATGTGGATGCAGAGGGAGATGCCACGAGCGAGAGGCTGGGGAGCGTTATGGTAATTAGGACGGGATACAGGGAGGCATATGAGTCACTCGGATTAGGTAAATCTCAGCAGGATTATTGTTATTATTACAAGGGAAAATCCTGCAGATGTTGGAGCTCAACAGCTTGAGAAGTCACCTTGAAAGGGGAACTTTCCAGGGCCTTTCTGCAGGGCTGGGCCTTGGGCGAGCGCTGCGGTTGCGCCTCCTGCTCTTCAGCCCCTCTTGTTCTCCTGCAAGGCTGTGGACTGACCCGGTGGCCACGTCATGGTCTCCTGTTCATTCCCATCCCTCTTTGGAGCTGCTGAAAACATCCCTGAGCAGCAGCCACCGTTTTGGGTCACGACTGAGGTTTGTGCACCAAGACAAAGTGCCTTGAGTGATCTTGCCTTGAGTGATCTCCCGGCGGGGCGACTTTCTGACAAAGACCTGCGCTCGGAGGCTGTGATGGCTGCAGCGATTCGCTGGAGCAGCCTGCGTGCAGCCCGTGACCTCTGCTCGCTGCTCCCAGCCCTCTCAATTAGCAGATCCTCGTTAGCGCTGGCAATGTGTGCCCCTGCACTCCCCTCCAGCTGCAGCAGCGAGGTCGTTATCGCGGTGCGGGTGCGATGCCGGGCGAGCTGGACTCTCCAAGCACCATTAGGTACCAAACGGGCTGCTGGGTCAAACCAAGGGCTTTTCTTCTTGCTCCTGCAGCAGCGTAGGGGTCAAAAAGGGGATTTCTCTGCTGGCCAATGTCTCACCCAGGCTCTGAGAGCGAGCTCTTCCTCTCCACTTAGCGCTGATAATAAAGATGCTCTGAGCCAAGTGGTTTCTGTGCAGCCCACCCTGCCCTTGTCCTCTGTCTTCTGCAGGAAAAATGGGTATAAAATGCTGATTTAGAGTCATGATAAGGGGTTCCCCAGTTCCCTGTGAGCTCTGAGAAAGGGGAGAAAGAGCCGCTGCCGCCCAGACCTTCGTTAGCGAAGGATCCCCATGGCCTGGATGCTGGTGGGTGTAGCAGGGGAGTGACTTCATTTATGTGAGCTGTCTGGCGGTGGGGAAGCCCTCCCCATGGGGGATCACTGACAGCGCCCAGGATGAGCCAAATTTGCTGGCGACGCTCCCGCAGTCAGTCTCGCACCCCGGCCGATGGGTAGGTGACCTTAGTTTTATTTATAATCACAGCCCTGTAATTCCCCAGGTAGCAGATGAGCAGCAGCCCTGTCCTGAAAGCGCAGTGCCTTGGCTCGCTATAAATAGATTAGACCTTAATCCTAAAAAGATAAAGCAGCGCTGGTACTCGGGCAGATTAAGTGATGTCGGGGGGAATTTTCCAGCCCGTGGAGTGGGAGGATGGCGGTGGTGAGCATTGCCGCTTCACCGCAGTCCGCTTGTCACACGAAGCCTTTAATCCGGACCCAGAGCATCCACACTCTGCATTTTGCTCTGTTAAGTGTAATTACGGCCCGTGGTGGCCCAAGGTGCTGGATACCCCCCGGCAGGGCGCGGGTGACCACACTGGGACATGCCCGGGGGACACGGCTCTGCAGTCACGTGCAGCGATGCTCGTGGACGGTGGATCCGCTGCCCTGGAAAGAGATGAAATGATGCGTCTCCGCGGCAGATAAAAGTCTGCCTTGTGTTTGCCACAGGCTGCAGCTGCCTCTAAATGCTGTTATGCAACATGAGGTTTCCTCCCGTGTGGAATTTGACTTTAACAACCTTATAATTTAGCAGAGTGATGATTTTATCTTTTTCCTGTGCCTTTTTTCCCCGAGCTGTCATCATCCTGGGAGTGCTGCGCTGGCTTTAAAGACGACTGGAGTTAATGACAGGTTGGCCCATTCGTTAGGCACAGGGTTCTGCTGGGGATGAGGAATGAAAAGTTTAAGTAAGCTGGCACGGGGAGGAATTCAAATAACGACAAACATGTCTTGGTTGGGCAGGTGGTGGTCTAAGTCCTCCCCTGTTTTCAGCGAGTGCACATGTTAAACAGCCGCCTTGTGCGCCCGCGAGGTCCCTTTGTGCCGCTAATGAGAAGTCGGTGTCATTTACGTGGTGGGCTGGTTGTCTGCACCTTCTGTTGTCTGCATCTTCCATTGTCTGCATCAGCCTGAGCAGGAAAGATGTTTGGGGAAGGCAAAGAAGGATGTTTTAATTGGATGCTGAGGCTCAGACGTGCCTTCAGGAGACCTGAGCAGCACCTTGGCCCTGCGCTCCCGCTCGGAGGATGCTCGGAGCTCCCGCATCCCTCGCGGTGTTGGAAAAAGGGGCTGAGGGGCCATTGTAACGCAGTGAGGATGAGCATAGGACGGGGAAGCGTCTTCCGAGGAAGCTTATGGTGTCTATCAGCGGCAGCTCCGAGGAAGAAAGTTGGATTAAGGACACGAGCTCTGCCAAGGGTGGTGCGGAGAAGGTGACGCGGCTCGTGGGTGAGAATCGCGGGGAAGGTGCTGATGTTTGCTGGGAGCTGCGTGCGATTACCAGGCAGAGTCTCACATCTGATGCCACTTTCCTTAACTACACAGGCAGCGAAAACCCTTCTTTAGGTTGCGATTGCCGTGCTGGCGGGGAGAGACACCTCAGAATGAGCTGTTCCGATACACAACAAACTGATTCATCTTTTCTCCAGCAAATCGGCTCATTCCACGACGAAGTTATTGTACCTTAAACTCTTTGGAGCCTTCATCCACTTCTTCTTGGAGGATGAGGCGAAACTCCTCACCCTGTGCCGTGTTGGTCCCTCTCTGGTGCAGGGAGATGGGGATCAGCTGCTGGAGGGGTTTTCCCACCTGTGAGGTTTTTCCCTTTGTGTGTCTCGCTTTGAGGGGCTGGGAGAAGCCTCCCGGCAGTTTGGGTTAAGAGCATTTCACTTTCCAGTGTTTGTTTCTGGTCTGAGAAATGCGAAGCATGTGCCCTAGCCCGCAGCAAGGCCGCTTTGTAAATGTTGGAAGTAAATAATAGAGATTAATAGCAATAACAGTCTCGGTATCGTGTTGCATACATAGGGCTTGAGTAAATCTGAAGGTTATCAAATAAATAATAACGATAATCTTGTGTATTTTTACTCTTTCGGCTTTCAAAGCTGGCTTTCAAAAGGTTTTCTTAAGCAGGTTTTGCCCTGTGGATGCAGTCAAGAGGCTGAATTCTCCCCGAGGTCGCCTGGGATTATTTGGAGAGCACAGGCCCAGCCAAGACTGAGGTTTTTCCTTCAAAAACTCTTGATTTCCGTGCTGGGAGCTCCCTGGGGCAGGAGCAGTGATGGGAGCGGAGAGGGCCGGTGTGCCCCGTGTCACCAGGGACGTGACCTGGGGCTGGTGTGAATTTGCAGTGTCTGTTGGCACAATTATTGTGTCCAGTTGTGGCCCCTCAGTTCCAGCAGGACAGGGAACTGCTGGAGAGAGTCCAGCGCAGCCACCAAGATGCTGGAGGGAGTGGAGCATCTCCCGTGTGAGGAAAGGCTGAGGGAGCTGGGGCTCTGGAGCTGGACAAGAGGAGACTGAGGGGGGACTCATTCCTGGGGATCAATATGGAAAGGGGGAGTGTCAGGAGGATGGAGCCAGGCTCTTCTGGGTGACAACCAGTGACAGGACAAGGGGCAATGGGTGCAAACTGCAACACAGGAGGTTCCACTTAAAGATGAGAAGAAACTTGTTCCTGGTGAGGGTGGCAGAGCCTGGCCCAGGCTGCCCAGGGGGGTTGTGGAGTCTCCTTCTGTGCAGACATTCCAACCCGCCTGGACACCTTCCTGTGTAACCTCATCTGGGTGTTCCTGCTCCATGGGGGGATTGCACTGCATGAGCTTTCCAGGGCCCTTCAACCCCTGACACTCTGGGATTCAGTGAAATGCTCAGCCCCAGGGTCGGGTGTTTGCTTTGCGCGAGCAGGAATAACGTGCAGGGCTCGGAGGCCATCGGGTGGGTGACCAGGTCCCCGTGGTGAGGTGCAAAATGCTTTTTGCAGCAGCTAAAAAATAACTATTGACTGTTTTCCCCAGGAGGGCAGAAAAATCCCCTGCATTAACCAGGTGGAGGCTGTGGCCTTGCTGGAAAGGCACCTTCTGTCCCCATTTGGAAACAACAGACTGCTGAGAGGAAGGGATTTAAATTTTAATTACACCTGGCATGGGCGCAGGTTGAAGTTTCGGGCTTTTAGTAGAGTGGATTTTTCAATGATGGTTTTAGTGTGGAGACACGAGATAGAGGTGGATTTGCTGACTTGTGCAACGCGATACAGCCCTGAAGGTTTTAACTTCGTCACTGAGCACACAGCACTTTCCTGGCGGTTCTCCCACCTGGGGGCTGGTTTTTGGCTCTGGGAAAGGTCGGTGTGAGCCCACGGGATTCACCTACATGATGGGAACCCCGGGGGGTGAATCCCGGTGGGGTTTGCAGGGCTGTGCTGTCACCTGTGTGCGTGGGCAGGCTGTGTCCTCAAAATACCTGGTTTTGGAAGAAAACTCTGGCACTGCAGCACGACAGATTCATTTATTTAGAAAAGACCCTTAGGATCATCAAGTCCAAGCATTAACAACCTTGACGTACAGCTGCTCGCCGGAGCACGATGCGTCTGGCAGCCTTTTATTGCTCCTGCAGAGGAGGTGGGTTTGAGTCCGGACAAGGTGTTTCCTGGAATTGCCTTGGAGGTTTTGCCATTGAATTGAGACGTGAGAGGTGGGTCCGGCAGCCCCAGGACTTTGTCTCCTTCCCGCGGGCGCCCAGCTGCCTCTGGACGTGCTGGGGAAACTCTGCGCCTCTCAATTTATCTCATTTCCTTGTACAGGATCCAGATGGCACTGAGCTCCCTGTCCTCTCGTAGTAAACACAGCAGGCAGCCTGATGGTGCTGGAACCGCTCCGGCCGGGCGTTCGGTGCTTCTCAGCCGCCGTCCTTGGCGCGTTGGTCCTGGTCTCCTTCATCTTCCAGCTCTTTGGAGCCCCATGGCCGGGCTGTTTGAGCAACCGGGGGTCCTGACACCCCCGTCTCGCCGGGGAGCAGCGTTAGGTCCCGTTTGTGTGTGTTATTGCCGGTGCCGCTCGCAGGGGTTTGCAGCCCCAATGAGGTTTTTCCCAAAGCCAAGGGGTGCAGTGCACCCACTTCCATCTTATTTGGCTGCGGGTCTTGATTTTTGAGCGTGAAATGAGGGGTTTGGAGAGAAACTTGCGGCCCCAGGGAGATCTGGCAGGTCTCTGGCAGAGCTGGGGTCTGGTCTCTGGGGTCCTGAGCCCCTTTTTGGCCCATTTCCCCAGTACCTGCTGGGTGTCCTCGCACTGCTGGGACACTGTCACCTTTAGTGTCACCCAACCCAGCAAATATGGGGTCTATGTGCCCGTCACACACAGGCAGCCAAGCTGGGAGTTTGCAGTTCCCAGTTCAGCAGAGGCCAGGAGTGATGGGGAGAGCTGCCTCAAGTCCTGGGGTGACAAGTGCTGGGGGTCCCCAAGGAGGATGTGGCTCCCAGCACCTGGGACCGGTGGCCCCGTGTCACCAGCCCTGGGAACGGCAGCATTTTGCTGCCCTCTAGTGAGGTTTGGCAGCCGGGTTCCCTTTGGGGTCCCCACAGCACTGACACCTCCCTTTGGGGTCCCCAGGGCAGGGGCACAGCCTTTGGGGTCCCCAGGGCAGGATGCATCCTTGAAGTATGGTGGCACTTTGTGGTAGGAGCTGCTGTCCCTGGGTGGCTGCGCCATGTCCTGCTCCAGGAGGAGTCACCAGCTTAAAACTAATTGACCCCCAAACAGCTGGGCTTGTCCCCCACTTCTCACAGCCTCTTGGGGACCCCACCTTGTCCCCCTGCTGTGCCCTGGGCTGCAGGCCGCTGTCCCCAAGGTGTCAGCACCCGCCACCCACTTCCTTTGGGACCTGCTCTTTGCCAAGTGCCAAGGAGACATTTCCCCTGACTTCTGCCTGGGCAGCTGTTGCTGGGTGTAAATAATACAAATTAATTAAAAGGAAAATCAGAACTAGGCACATTTATAATTAGATAATCCACAAGCCCCTGGTATAATTAATTATGTTAATAGGGCCGCCTGCACTGTGAAGGCTTGCAGGGGGACAGTGTGGTCGCTGCGTGGGGTCGAGAGCAGAGGGGATATGTGGTCCAGCCCTGCCTGGGTGGGGGCTGCAGAGCATCCCTGTTGCGGGGGGTGCAGAGCATCCCTGTCCCAGGGGGGAAGAGCATCCCTGTCCTGGGGTGCAGAGCATTGCTGTCCTGGGGTGTTGAGCATCCCTGTCCCAGGGGGGAAGAGCATCCCTGTCTTGGGGTGCAGAGCATCCCTATCCTGGGGTGTGGAGCATCCCTGTTGGGGGGGTGCAGAGCATTGCTGTCCTGGGGTGCTGAGCATCACTGTCCCAGGGGGGAAGAGCATCCCTGTCCTGGGGTGCAGAGCATCCCTGTCCCAGGGGGGAAGAGCATCCCTGTCCTGGGGTGTGGAGCATCCCTGTTGGGGGGGTGTGAAGCATCCCTGTCCCCTGCCCGTTGTGGGCAGCCCTGTCCTGGGAGGAGGATGTCCCTGGCAGCAGTTTGGCGCGGCAGAGGGCAGCAGCAGGCTGGGCACGGCGGTGCCCACTGCAAGCAGCTGCAGCGGTGCCATGCAGGCTGCGCCTGCGGGGGTGCAGGGCCAGCACCCCGCTGTGCGCTGGGTTTCGGGTGCTGCGCAGGCTGTGGGATGCAGGGCGAGCACCCCAAGATGCGCTGGGTTTTCCATTTCTGAATCCCGGCATTGGAAGTGGTGCAGGGGGATTTGTAGCAGGTGAATGATTCAGCTTAGGGGAGCACAGCACTGCAGGAGCACGGCTGCAGGAAAACAAGGGTTAGAGCTCCCATCTGCCCTCCCCTCGGGGTCTGATCCATCCCCTTTCTGCTCAGGGGACAGCAGGATGTGCGGGGGGGCTGTGAGGCTACCGGGCTCTCACACCGTGTGTGCTGTGTCTGTGCATGCGTGCAGGGGCCGTCTGTCTGTCCGGGTGCCGAACTGGGGTTTGCAGCCCTGTGCCATGAGGAAGGGTCTGTTGCATCCCCAGGAGCCCCCAGCAAAGGGCCAAGTGGCTGTGGCTGGCAGGTGATGCTGCCCGGAGGCAGGTAGGTCTGAGGGCAAGATGGAGCTTATTAACAGGAGGATTAATAGAGGCTCCTTCCACAAGTACCGTGAATCCGGGTGTTAAACGGCTGCTGTCAGTCAAGATTAGGGCTGACACTTAGCGCCTGACAGGGGGAGAAGATGTTGTTGGGAAACCTGGCGATGTTCAGGGTGTGCGAGTGAGTGAGTTTGTCTTTCGCAGCGATACAAATCCATCACTGCCCGGGAAGCGCCTGGTTGATAAGCACAGCGCTGGCTGCAGCTCTTCCCTGGCAGCGGTGCCCATGGAGGAATGTATGGGCATGCACAGCATGTGTACACACCTGTATGGGCATGCACAGTGCATGTACACACACGTACAGGCATGCACAGCATGTGTATGCATGCATATAGACATGCATGCCCCGTGTACACACATGTACTGGCATGCATAGCATGTGTATACACCTGTATGGGCATGCGTGCCCTTTGTACGTGCCTGTACTTGCATGCACAGTGTGTGTACACACCTTTACAGGCATGCACAGCATGCATACACACCTGTATGGGCATGCATGCCCCATGTACACACATATGCATGTGTGCACACCCTGTGTACACACATACGCAGGTGTACACACGTATGCAGTTGTGCACACCCTGTGTACACACATGTACAGGCATCCATGAGGTGTGTACGCCCCTGTACAGGCATGTATGCCTTGTGTACACACATGTACAGGCATGCACAGCATGTGTACACACTTGCATGGGTGTTCAACACATGTACAGGAATGCATGATGTGTGTACACATGTATGGGCCTGCACAGCATGTGTACACACATGTACAGGCATGCTCAGTGTGTGTATACACATGTACAGGCATGCCCAGTGTGTGTACACACATGTACAGGCATGCCCAGTGTGTGTACACACATGTACAGGCATGCCCAGTGTGTGTACACACATGTACAGGCATGCACAGCATGTGTACACACTTGTATGGGTGTGTACACACTTGTATGGGTGTGTACACGTGTACAGGAATGCATGATGTGTGTACACATGTATGGGCCTGCACAGCATGTGTACACACATGTACAGGCATGCATAGTGTCTGTGCACACCTGTACAGGCATGCAGAGCATGTGTACACACATGTATGGGTGTGCACACATGTACAGGAATGCATGATGTGTGTACACATGCACGGGCATGCACAGCGTGTGTACACACCTATAGAGATGTGCCCTTTCCCTGGAGCAGCCCGCTCTGCTCCATCCCTTTGCCATCCACTCCCCGCGTGTCGTTTCCTCCAGGGCTGAAGCTCCTTTTGAACCCAGCGACTGCAAATCCTCCCCTGGAGCCGCGACCTTCCTGGAGCAGCTCTGCCCTGAGCGGGCCCTGATTAAATGGGGTGTTGGGGAGCGCAGCGGGGATCCCCTCCTGCCTCTGCATCTGCTTTCTCAGTGCTTCAAAACATCCTCAGGTGTTCCGAGAACCGGGAGCAGTGTGAGCCCTGGGGACACCTTGAATTAAGGGGTAATTGTTCCATATTTTCTACCTAACTTTAAATAAAATAATAAAAATAACCCGCTACAAACTTAGCCTTTTGCACCAGCCTGCCAGGAGCTTTCAGCGCGGGGACTTTATAGTCCAAAACACCATAAAACGGAGCCTGAATTACCTCGCTCTCACTTGAAACAATTACAGTTTTTATCTATGGATATTAAAAGAGATGATTGTTCAGCATAGTTAAAAAATCTTTTCCTTTTTCTCTTTATAATTCAATCTTTATGGTTGCGGAGGGAGCAGGTGTGCGGCTGCCCTGCCAGCTGAGCTGGGGCTGAGGGCCGGGGAGGGTTTTGGGGGGTTTTGGGGGATTTGGGAGGTTGCTGTGTGACTGTGGTGATGCCAATGCACGTCCTCGGGGTTGGGGGAGCATTGCGGCTTCTGGTTGAACAGGGCAAGGATGGCTCTGGGTGAGGAATCCCTGCCCTTTGGGGCTCCACTGACTGGTTTAGGGGCATTTGCTCTTCTACACCTTCCAAGCTCTTCTCAGAATTGGGGGAGAAAAGGGCTGGGACAAAGTTTTGGGGGTAGGAAGGAGCCTCCCGAGGCTGCCCAGGCGCCGCCGCCGCTCTAATCCCAGGTAATTGGATTTACAGGGAGTGCTGTATCCAATTACAGAAATCCTAATTAACAGACCCAACTTACAAGCGCGATGTGTCTTGCTTTCAGCAATTATGATTAATTTTGCCAGAATACACACGCAGACATTGATTACAGGATCCGCGGGCAAACAGGAGCTGAATGCTGATAATTGAGCCGTCAGCGAAGAGGCAGATCGGGGGCTCAACCCGCCCACAGCCCTGGGATCCCTGGAGGTGCCCCGGGGACCTTCCCCTGCATCGACACACCAGACAGGGGAACGGGAGCAGCATCCCTGGGCTGCGCATCCCCTCGCTGCACCAACACGAGCCCCTCGCTGGGGTTTCCCACTGCAGAAGCCGCTCTGCGGTGTTTTATCGCCTTGTTTTATCGCCTTTAGGTCAAGAGAGGTTCTGCCCCTCTGCTCTGCCCTGGGGAGACCACACCTGGAATCTTGTGTCCAGTTGTGGCCCCTCAGTTCCAGCAGGACAGGGAACTGCTGGAGAGAGTCCAGCGCAGCCACCAAGATGCTGAAGGGAGTGGAGCATCTCCCGTGTGAGGAAAGGCTGAGGGAGCTGGGGCTCTGGAGCTGGACAAGAGGACACTGAGGGGGGACTCATTCATGTTTACAGATATCTAAAGGGGGAGTGTCAGGAGGATGGAGCCAGGCTCTTCTGGTGACAACCAATGATAGGACAAGGGGCAATGGGTGCAAACTGCAACACAGGAGGTTCCGCTGGAAGATGAGAAGCAACTTGTTTGGGGTGAGGGTGGCAGAGCCTGGCCCAGGCTGCCCAGGGGGGTTGTGGAGTCTCCTTCTCTGCAGACATTCCAACCCGCCTGGACACCTTCCTGTGTAACCTCATCTGGGTGTTCCTGCTCCATGGGGGGATTGCACTGCATGAGCTTTCCAGGGCCCTTCAACCCCTGACATTCTGGGATTCTGTGTGCCGGGCTCAAACGGCTCCGTCTCTGCTGAGGGCTGGGGAAACACCAGCCGCGTGTTGCCTTGTGTTCAGCTGGGAAGCTCCATCACGCCGCTGCTGCAGCGCCAGGTGTCTGCCCTGCGGCACGAGGAGCTTTCATCGCATTTTCTCTCCTTTGAAAAAGAATTAAATAAAACGCACCCACTGTCCAAAAGTTACAAGTGCTTGAGAAATCTCCATTGCTCCAGCAGCCCCGGGCCTTTGCCGGCGCCTGAGCACTTGCTGCAGTATCGAGTATCCCACCCGCCCTGTGCCAAGGGGCAGCCGGCGTGATGTGATTCCCTGCCTGGCATCTTCCTGGCATCGCCAGCAGCCTCCCTGGCCATGGAGAGCTCTTCCCCGTGCCGCACCGTGCCTTATCGCTCCGTTTGCTCTTGCTTATTATCTTGTTCTCAGGCAGCTGCGAGCCCCCGGCTCGGGATATTAATCCAGCGCGAGCCAGAGGCTTATCCAAATATGGAATCTTCCTTGGTGATTTTTAAACAAAACTTGATAAATCCTTTGTAAAAGAAAAAGGGCTTTCATCTCCAAAGGGCCCATCTCGGGAGCTGATGAGTGATAAACGCTCTGGCACTGCACATCTTCATTTGCTGCACGTTTTTTCCCCGGGAGCCCAGGCTGTGCACATTTACTCTTCTCACCGTATTTTTTCCTTCTGTCACGGCTCAGTGGAGAGATCCCAGCCCCGGGACTGGCCGTGGGATGCTGCACCCCAAGGCCATGCTGCTGGTTTTGGTGTCCATTATGGGCCAGGATTTGGTGTTTGGGCTGGCAGGGGCTTGGGGACCTTCCCTCCCTGTGCACCCACAGACACCCTTGGCTTGTCCCTTCCTGGGATCGTCCCTGTGCTCTCCGCCTCCTGCCAGCATGGAACTGGGGACCCCGTGTCCCCACCCGCTGCCCTTCCTGCCCAGCCTCAGCCCCCTGTGCCCCCCACCTCTGCCTGGCCCTCTGCAGTGCCCGGATTTGGGGACAGCTGGGATGGTGCAGCGGTGCTGAGTGCGGTGACGGGACATTTCTTGGCTGCCAAGGGTGGGGGGCAGCAGGGAATCTCCGAGTGGAGCCTCCATTCAGCGCTCGGAGCCACATCTCCGGCTTCTCCACCTCTTTTGTTCCCAGCCTTTACTCCCTCTCTCCCCTCCCTCCTCTTCTCCCTCCAAGCCCCCCAGCTCTTTTGACGCTCACACAGGGCTTTGATCTCCTCCGGAAAGCCCCTTCCTCATGCCAAACCCAATGCAGCGCCTCGGCAGAGACTTATTAAAATAGATGAAGAGCTCTTTTTGATCGCCGCAGTGCTCCCGAGACCTTTCCCCACTGCAAGGCTTCAAGCGAAGCCGTTCTGCCTTTCATCCCGGCGCCGGCGAGGAGCTCGCCATCCCGGAGACCGGGAGCTGCCGGGGCCGCCGCTCGCCTTCCAGGGAAAGCCTGGGGGATCCCGGTCCTTGGGGAGCCCAGCGTGGATACAACGGGGCCACGGTGCATCCCTGGCAATGCGGTGCACACCGGAGAGGGATATTGGGGCAGCCGGCAAGGACACGGACATATAGAGACGCACCAGGGAGAAGCGTTGTTGAAACTCAGGGGAAAACAGAAAGGAAATGAGAAGGTGAAGATAAAAACAGTCCTGGGGAAAAAAAGAGAAAGGGTTAGAAAGCAAAAGAGAAGGCAGCAAGGGCAGCTGCCCCCCTGGGCAAAGCGAGAGCTTGTTAGACCTTTATAACGACGTGTCTGAATTTGCTAAAATATGAATAATTAATCTTCTGCCCCTCCCCGTGGATTGGGCTCTCAGCGTGCTTGCTGCACTGTGTGTTTCTGCGGGCGCTGAGCTGCCGCTGGGCTGAGAAATGGGGGAGCCCCCACCCCGTGTGGGGATGTGGGGTGTGGAATGCAGGGATGTGGGATGCAGGGATGCAGGATACAGGGATGTGTGACACAAGGTGTGGGATGCAGGGATGTGGGACACAAGTATGTGGGATGCAGGGATGAAGGATGCAGGATACAGGGATGTGGGATGCAGGATGCTGGGATGCAGGGTACAGGGATGTGGGATGCAGGGATGTGTGACACAAGGATGTGGGATGCAGGGATGCAGGATACAGGGATGTAGGATGCAGAGATGCGGGATGCAAGGATGCAGAGGGGGAACATTAGGGACCACATGTAGCTCCTGTCCTTTCCCACACCAGCTCATCCAGCTCCATCCCCACAGGAGCCAGCACAATCTGCAGGGAGCCGGTGTGCCAGTGCTCCCTGGGCAAATATTTGTCCAGACTGTGAAAATGAGGCAAATCCTGCTAATTACAGCTAATTAACTGCCAGGCGGGCAGCCATTGCCCTGCCTGCCATGGCCCTGCCACGGGCATGCTCAAACTCAGAGCAGGCACGGTGGCTGCTGCCATTCTAGTGGGGTCTGTCCCTAAAACCTGGAGCTCTGCGTGTTGCATCTGCCCTCCTGGGTGAACGGCAGCAATGAGGATCGCACTGTGCCACCAAGGATCGCACCTTGTCACCAAGGATCACACCGTGACACTGCTGAGTCCCGTCCCACCTCGGTGACGAGCCTCCACCGTGACCACATCGTCCTCTGTCCCACCACAGCCCCGTATGGCAGAAACTGCGCTGAGGCCTTAATAAGACGTGATTCACACACTGTGCTTAATTAGCAATTCCGTTAACGGTTTGTAATTCAGGCACGACCCTGATTGCATCCGAATGCTACTTTATTTCTTCTCTGCTGCTTGCATTCTGAGCACTAATTATGCCTCTTTGGATGCTAATTGCTTCCCAGCCCTCTGCCGCTGTCTTTCCTGAGCAACATTTATTTTTCATGCGTCCATGTGTTTAAGCTAATAAAAGCTTGTGGGGGGATAAGGGGGGAGCTGCGTCGGTCCAAGGCTTCGCCAAGATCAAACGCCCTGGGAAGGTGAGATGGGACGTGCAACCGCGTCTCCAGTGGGGAGGAGGGAGCGTGGGAAAGAGCTGGGCTGCTCTCCTGCCTTCCTCCTCCTCCTCCTCCTCCTGCAGCCCCGGCTCTACCCTGCACCAAACCCCTCTGTCCTCCACAGGTTCATCTCTCTCCTCCGTGGGGTGGCTGGACCGGGGGGTCCTGGGGCAGGCAGGGATGCTGCTTTGTCACCAAAGCTGGTTGCATTGTCACCGAGGCTGGGTGCTCCCCACAGGCTCCCAGTGTGGATGGGAACAGCAAGGGATGGGGTCAGGCTGGGTTAGGGACGAAAACACAGACCCATTGACCCCCAGACCCTCCTCTTTGCTGCTGGGGGGTTTCCAGCACCACAGCTGGGTGGGAGCTGAGCCCTGTGAACTCATTGCACATGTGCTGATGGAGGTATCAACACCAGCTGTGCGGACCACACAGCTGTGTCCGGAGCTGCTGGGGGATGGCTCTGGCAAAGGGGAGGTCCCACCAAGGGGACAGGGACCCCCAGGGCTGGCAGTGTCCCTGCAGAACCCCACTGAGGGGACCCAGCACAGCCCATGGCTCCCTGGAGCCCACCTGCACCAGGGCAGCTGTGATGGGGGTGCCAGGGTTAATTGGGAGGGTAATTAAGTCTCAGCAGGGCCAGAGCCTTGTGACATCTGCAGAGCAGCAGGATCGGTGACCAGCATGGCCAGGAGGGGTGAATCCAGACCGCTTTGTGATTCTGTGCCTCCGGTTCCCTCTTATGCACCCAAATACTCAGGCTCCCCAAAGCCAGGAGGAACCTCCCATTGGAGGCAGGGGGCTCAGAGGCAGCTTTTATTGTAATGACTATATCACTAACGGCTGTTTAATTAGCTCAGCCACTCTCATTAGTGGCATTGCAGGGCCCTGAGCCGTGGCTGAGCTGCTGAGTGCAGAGCGTGGGGGTGTTGGGTGCTGTTAAACCCTTTGCAGCATCAAAGAGGATGTCCTCTGCAGCTGTTTGTACTTCTTGCCATGGCTTTGGGCTGGCCTTGCCCCGCTCCGTGCCTCAGTTTCCCCAGAGCACAGCCATGCACAGAGGTGTGTTTGTGTTGCGGGGCCGGCTGGTGCTTGTGGTGAGAGGTGCCGGTGTTGGATGAGCCACGGGCCAAACCTGTTGGAATTTTACCTGGCGTTTCATGAATAACAACACCGAGGAACCCACAGGAGGGCACACAGCAGAACTGGCAGCATGAATATTCATCTGCTCAGGGAGATGCGGCTGAGTGGCAGCTGTCAATCTCCCAGCTCGGGTGGGGGAGCGGGCGCTGTGGGACATGGGGCTGGGGTCCCGGGAGTACTGCTGAGCTCCCCCAGCACCACGGTGTGCCCAACCCATGGCTGTGGGGCAGGAGGTGGGCACCGACCTGCAGGCACCAGGACTGGGAGATGGGATTTGGGCTGATTGGCAGCTGGAATTTGGGTGGGTTTGGAGCTGGAATTTGGGTGGGTTTGGAGCTGGGATTTGGGCTGGTTGGGAGCTGGGATTTGGGCTATTTGAGAACTGAGATCTGGGATTTTGGGCTGGTTTGAAGCTGAGATTTGGGCTAGTTTCAAGCTGAGAGCTGGGATTTGGGTTGATCTGGAGCCTGGCACTCGGCTTCGAGTGCAGAGGGAGATCAGCGGCCGTCGTGCCGAGGCTGGACACGGCTCCATGCAGCCGGTGGAGGGTTAAATCCCCGCTTGGGTGGGAGATGCCGCCTCTCGATCAGTGTCTGCATTGCGGGACATTAATGCCAAGTGTCACTAAGCAGCTGTTTAGGCCGGGCTGGCATCGGCAGGGCCTGACACTGGGGACATGTGCCGAGATACCGAGAGGTTCACAGCTACCGGCAAAACCCCTGCCTGGCTTCACCAGGACTGGTTTTGGGCTCATCCCACCCTGGTTTGGTTTTGGGCTGCAGAAGAGCCCATGGGCGGCGGGGCCGTGTGTGCACCTGCGAACCTCGGAGCTGGGGATGTATTGACGCAATCATGTTTATTTATTTAAAGTATTTGGCAGTCGGGGAGTGAGCAGAAGAATGTAAAATCATATTTGCATTGGATTCCTGCTGGATGGCCCCGCCGCCCCGGCAGCCGCTCGCCAATTAAATCTCCATCAGTAACAAGGAAAACAAACTCACGGATCCCTAACACTCCACATTAAAAGTTAATAATACAGCCAGCACCTGCAGCAAGAGAGACAAATCACGAGCAACACTTGGAGTCACACAGTAAACAGAGGAGGGAGCAATTAACAACCAGAAAAGGATGAAGAGAAACAATTGGGGGGGTGGGATGTGCAGGCACATGTGCGTAAGAGCCACCGCGCCACCGATAGAGCTGAGACGTCTCCCCAAGGTGCCACCTCGGGTGCTTTGGTTTGCCGCTGCCTTTCCCACTGTGTGGGGATTTCTGTGGTGCTTTGCTGGGTCCCTGTTTGCAACCCCATGGGGTTTGGGGTAAATCCTGCGTCTTTCCCAATACATTCATGTGATGTGCCCGGTCCCCACCTGGGTGACCGCAGGGACCCCCGAGCTGTCCCCAGCTCTTGCACATGCAGGAGTGACACCAGCAGCTCCACTAATCGCCGCCACTCCCCTCCCCTGCTCGTATCGATCCAATATATTAAGCTATTAAATTATTTTGCTGTTTCAGAGCTTGGTCAATAAGCTCCGAAGCTATTGGAGGGAATGACCTTTCCTGCGGGATGCTCTTGGGCACAAAATCTGCATCGCCATTGACCGGTGTGGGCTCCAGACGCTGCTTCGAGACCTCTCCTCTCCCACCTTGTTTTGGGGTGTTTCCCCTGGGTTTGCAGTGCCAGGTTGGCTCGTAGCCACTGGTGGCATTGGGCAGATGCTCCCAGTCCCACGTTGGGCACAGAAACAGCTGCAGTGTGACAGGGTTGGGGACACTGTCCTGGGGTGTGGCGGGATTTGGGAGCCGGGAGCTGATCCTGGCGCCACCAGGCGCTGGGGTGTCTGTGCCTGAAAAACATACACCAAGAGAGAGAAAAGGGGGTTATTTTGCTGCATTCACCTTAAAAGTGGCGTGGGAGGAGGAGGATCAGGAGGGGGAGCCTGGCCTTGCGTTTGCACTGCGACCGTGGCACTGATTTCCCAGTGTTTTGCCCCATTTTGATGCCTGGACCATCCACATCCCAGCGATGGGCTGGGACCAGCCCCAGCCTGCCTGTGCCACTGGGGAAACTGAGGCACGATAAGGGGTGGGGGGCGTCTCCCCCATTTTGGGAGCAGTGTTGGGGTTTAAGGGATCTGCTCCCGGGGGATCGAGCCCCCGCTGCAGCCCGTCACCCTCAAACATGGGGGGGTTGTAAATCTGGGCTGGAAGAGAAGCAGATGTGACAGATCCCAGTGACAGCAGAGCTCGGTTTTCCAAGAGTTAGTTCAAAATGTGATTTTTTGGGTTGTTTTTATTTAATGGGTTTTATCACAGTCAAAAAGGGAAAGCTGGCATCTCTGAATATGCGGGAGAATCCTTCCTTGCAGGCTTTAAACAGAAAGTGAAATGTTTTAACTATTACAATAGAATATTATTAGAACGGCACCGGCAGGACGGAGACATCGCTGCTGGCGTAGCCGCAATGAAAGAAGAATAAAATCGAACCCTGAAAGCCGCCCGAAAGCTCAAAGCCAAATGGCCGCTTTCAAGCTCTGACTTTTTCCATTACAGATATATTTTTGGAAAGCAAAAAATTTCCATTTTGGAGCATTTTTTTGGATCTGACAGATTACTAAACCCCCTGATTTTGGATGAGAGAAGTGAATATGTATGGGGGGTTGGTTAAAATAACCCCGGTTGCTCCAGCTTTCACCCCAGCCCGCGGGAGCCGTGTCTCCATTGCAGACCCTGCCAGGCTGGGGGGAGATTGGCTTATTAATAAACTTAACGAGACGAGTAACATTGGCGGCCGCTAATAAAACGAGAGCAATTCTCCCATATTTCACTGCTGGAATCTGAATTACTGTGTATCGCCACCACTTACCGTTCCTGTAAAGCTTTATATCTCCAGAACGCTGTAATGTCATTAGCAACTAATTGATTTTTTGCAACATCTTGGGGAGATATAGAAGCAGGATCCTCGTTTCGCAGCCAGACAAATTGACTCGGCCGTGCGGCTGAGTCGGTGCCCGGTGTTGCCAGTGGCACAGACCCTTTGCTGCCTCCCAAATCTCAGCTTTTTCTCCCAATTTTTTGGGGATTCCAGCATTATTCAATATATTCATCAATGATTTGGACGAGGGAATAGAGTGACTGTCAGCAAGTTTGCTGATGACACCAAGTTGGGAGGAGTGGTGACACTGGAAGCTGTGCTGCCATCAGAGACCTGGACAGGCTGGAGAGCTGGGCAGGGAAAAATTGAATGAAATATAACAAGGGCAAGTGTAGAGTCTTGAATCTGGGCAGGAACAACCCCAGGTTCCAGTGTAAGTTGGGGAATGACCTATTAGAGAGCAGCGTAGGGGAAATGGACCTGGGGGTCCTGGGGACAGCAGGGTGACCATGAGCCAGCACTAGGCCCTTGTGGCCAGGAAGCCAATGGTACCTGGGGTGGGTTAGAAGGGGGTGGTCAGTAGGTCAGAGAGGTTCTCCTGCCCCTCTGCTCTGCCCTGGGGAGACCACACCTGGAATCTTGTGTCCAGTTGTGGCCCCTCAGTTCCAGCAGGACAGGGAACTGCTGCAGAGAGTCCAGCGCAGCCACCAAGATGCTGGAGGGAGTGGAGCATCTCCCGTGTGAGGAAAGGCTGAGGGAGCTGGGGCTCTGGAGCTGGACAAGAGGAGACTGAGGGGGGACTCATTCCTGGGGATCAATATGGAAAGGGGGAGTGTCAGGAGGATGGAGCCAGGCTCTTCTGGGTGACAACCAGTGACAGGACAAGGGACAATGGGTGCAAACTGGAACACAAAAGGTTCCACTTAAATTTGAGAAGAAACTTGTTGGGGTGAGGGTGGCAGAGCCTGGCCCAGGCTGCCCAGGGGGGTTGTGGAGTCTCCTTCTGTGCAGACATTCCAACCCGCCTGGACACCTTCCTGTGTAACCTCATCTGGGTGTTCCTGCTCCATGGGGGACTGCACTGGATGAGCTTTCCAGGGCCCTTCAACCCCTGACATTCTGGGATTCTGTGATCCTGCCTGTGGGTAGATGGCCTGAGAGGGGTGGGAATCATGTTGGATTTTACAGCTCTGGTGCTGGGAATGGGGGTCAGGGCTTGGCAGGGAGCAGCCGGCCCTCTGGTATATGACGTACCACGGTTTCTGTGCCCCAAATCCAAAACCACCTTGGGGATGCCCAAAAACCAGTACCCCAGCATCCCTGGTAGTCGCCTCTCCTCCGGTACCCGGATTTATGCCAATGGACCAGGAAACTGGAGGGAGAGATAAATTAGAATTATTTTTAATAAAACGGGGATCATTTTTAATCACGTTTAAGTTATTTTTCTTGAGCCACCTCGTGCCGTGTAGATTTCTCTGAAAAATGGGGAACTTTCATCTCTCGCTGCTTGGAAATTAATTCCTCCCTGACAGCCGTGGTGCTTAATGTAGATAATAACTATTAGTTCTACCCCAGACAGCACACTCCGTCCTGCGGGGCCGGGGCTTTCATTTTTCTCCCTGGATTAGACTAACTCCTTCGACAGGCGGCGAAACCCTTGAGCAGGAGGGGCTGGGGGGACACACGTGTTGTTAAGCCATACGGATGCTCCATCCCTCTCCCCATCCCCGTGTTTCGTGCTGGGTTTTTTTAGTGCTGGTGGTGGGTTCTGGTTCTGCAAACGGCAGGTTTGAGGTTGGTTTTTGGGGTGTCTGCTGGATCGTGTGTTGCCGCCGTGGGCATCCCCCACCAGTGTGACAGAACAACGTGACCCGCGTCCTATTGAAAAGGGGCTGTAAATATGAAGTTAACGGAGCCTGAAAGCCGGTTCCTCGGCTCGGCTCCCTGGCTGAGATATTTCCAGGCTGGTTTGTGAGCAGCTCTGGGGATTTTACAGATATATAAAGGGTGAGTGTCAGGAGGATGGAGCCAGGCTCTTCTCGGTGACAACCAGTGACAGACAGGACAATGGGCAATGGGTTCAAACTGGAACACAAGAGGTTCCACTTAAATATGAGAAGGAACTTCTTAGTGAGGGTGGCAGAGCCTGGCCCAGGCTGCCCAGGGGGGTTGTGGAGTCTCCTCCTCTGCAGACATTCCAACCCGCCTGGACACCTTCCTGTGTAACCTCATCTGGGTGTTCCTGCTCCATGGGGGGATTGCACTGCATGAGCTTTCCAGGGCCCTTCAACCCCTGACATTCTGGGATTCTGTGATGGGGCTGAAGGGACCGTGCCCACAGCAGCCCTGGTTTGGTGGTTCTCATGTCCTCGTGGCATGCCGAGAGTGTGGGGCCAGCTGGCAGAGAGCCCCTTTTGCCCAATATCCGCTCTTCCTGGTGACCCGGGAGATGCTCAGGGGCCACTGGGGCCTGGTGACCCCAACATTGCCTCGTCCATCCATCCCCGATGGCTGAGCCCATCCCCGGAGCATGAAGTTGTGTTTTTCCCTCCCTGGAGTTGCCGATCCCCCCATCACTCAGCACAGATAATCTCCCTCCATCAGCCGGAGCCCGTGGGGCTGCAGCGAGAGCTGCTTTTAGAAGCAACACAAAGAGGCCGGCGGTAATTTAGGTGCAATAAGGGCTCTTTGCTGCTTTCCCCGCGATGTGCCGTCCTCCCCTCGCATCCTCGCTTCGCCCACATGCGGCTGGTAATCGCTGCTCGCTCCTGGGCTGGTGTGCAAAGCCGAGTTTGCAACAAACCTCTCCTGGCCCTCGAGGCTTTGCTGGAGCTGGTTGTGCTCTGTGAGCAATGCTGTGAGTCAAGGGGAAGGAAAAGCCCCTTGCTGGAGCCTGGAGAGTCCCAGTGGGAACAATTTGAATCATATTGGTTGGAAAAGACCCTCAAGATCATGGAGTCCACCCCTGTCCCTGCCCCATGTCCTGAGTACCTCATGTCCGTCTGTCCAACCCTCCAGGGATGGTGACTCCAGCACTGCCCTGGGCAGCCTGTTCCAATGCCCCACAGCCCTTTGAGGAAGAAAAGGTTGAACTCTATGATCTTGAGGGTCTCCTCCAATCAAAATGATTCTGTGGCTCTGTGATCAATGTTCTCCATCCCACCAGTCTGGCTGTGGAAGCACCGGGTGGGCTGTCCTGGCACCGTCAGTGCCCGCTGCGTGGTTATCACCATCACAATTACAGCTCTGGCGCTGATATGCGGATCACAGGGGCTTTGATCCAGCGTGTTGTTCTTTTTTGCTGCAATTTTGCATTCATTAGCTGCACCATTTACCTACTGAAAACACTGAAAAACACACCGAAAGCCCTCATGTTTTGTGTAAATGACAGCCTGCCGAAAGGGACGGGTGATGACACCCCCGAGACGGGTGCAGAGGGGATGCAAACAGCTCTGGGCTGGTACAGAGCCTGGATGGTGCGTGATCCCCCCTGTCCCCTTCGGGATGCTCTCGCTGATCCCTTAATTAATGCTCGCAATGAAGATTCAGCAACTGGAGCCATCGGTCCCTAAATCGGTCCCCAGCCAAAGCCAGAGGCATCTCTGCTCCCCCCGTGGGGTCCGGGGGTCCACGTGATCCCCCCGCTGCCACGGCTGGAAAAGGTTCTTTTAATCAGGGGTAATTTTATGCATAATTAATATCAGGCCTGATTATAAGGAATGAAAGTTCAGCCGAGAGAAAGATGAAAGGAGGCAGCAGCCGTCCCCTCTCCCCTCACTGTGCGGGGTGTCCGGGGGGGTCCGGAGCTTTGTGCTCGGTCACTCTGTGTCCCTCGTGTCCCCGTGTCCCCTGGGAGGCTGGTCTGGCCAAGGTGACAGGGAGGACCCCGTCCTTTGGGGACCCTTTGGCTGGGGTTGTTCACCAGGAGCTTGGGGACAACGCGAGTCCCTCGATGCCGGAGCGGCGAGGGCTGGGGGACGGCAGCGGGATTTGGGGGACAGAGACAGGAGGGATTATTCGCTTTTCTTTGTTAATACCATTTTATGCCTGTAAAGTGCTTTTATAGCCTCTCCTGCATCAAAGGATTTTATCTCACAGGCGACACATCAAACACCTTTCCTTGGAGAAAACCCCCGTTTCTTCCTCCTCTTCCTCACCTTCCCCTACTTGCTTTCCTTCTGTGTGTGGGTACGGCCATAAATTAGAGGCTCCGTGAAGAAAACAACATCTGTTTATTCTCCTTGGGTGTGCAGCTTATAAAAGGAGAAGGAGAAAAGGGTGCCCTGATAGGTTATTTCATTATTTATCACCCAGTTGCTCCCGGGCATGTGGGTCCTGGACGAGGCTCCGCGGCTCCGGGAGATGGAGAGGAGCAATTCTCATCTGGGGTGTTGAAGGGATAAAAAACGCCCCCAAGTTTTATTCTGTGAAAGGTGCAGGATATAAAATCTAAATGCCAAAAGAACCTTTTAGTGACGAGGTGTAAATTTATGAGGATTCACCCCAATAAAACCTGGATGCGAGTCGCTGCTGAGAAATGTGTCTGTGTCCCTTGGGTGTGAATTGTGATGGAGAGACGGTGCCGGGAAAAGGTTTTGGGGAGGATTTTGCTGCTGGGATCTCCCAGTGGAGATCGCACGTCCCAGGGAAACTGCAAATCCCCCAGTGGGGAAGCGCTGATGAGCACGAAATAAATTAGAGCTAATTGGATCAAAACATCTCAGCGGCTTCGTTTCCTCAGCGCCGGGGTGGGAGCCTGAGCGTGGCTGCGTCCTCAGCTGCCAGGTGGGGACTTTGGTGACACGGGGGGGCCGGGGCTGTGCCACAATGGCTGGATCTATGAGAGCTGCACAAGCTGCACCGAAATGTCACGTTAGTCAGGTTGCAAACGTTAATAAGGTGCATGTTTAATTAAATACCATCTTTCTCCCCCTCGTCCTCCCCACCTCCTCCTCTTGTCCTTTCCCAAGGAAGCGGCTGTGATGGAACATCTTTAACCACCAGCCCTGAGTTTTGGAGGAAAGTACAGAGAGCCCAAAGTTCCCCTCTAATGTTAACTGTAATGAGATAAACGTAATTGAACAATTTTACGATGTCATACTCATTTCCCTTTTTAATTAGGTCCTTCTTCCATAACAACACGAAACCGTATGATTGTGAACCTCCACGAGCAGTTCGTTAGCGAGAGCACCAAGAGCCAGAATTAGTGGGAGGGTTTGGACAGAGCGAAGCGGCTCCTTGTCGGGGCTTTGGGGGACACGGTGATGCTGCGATGGGACACGGGGACAAAATCCCGATGGTGCCAGTGCTTGCGGGGTGGCAGGAGGTGACATGAGCCCTTTGCTGCTGGGTGCTCTCCCCCATCACCGCTGTCTCCCAATCAGGAATTAATTGCACTTAGCAATATAAACACACTAATGAAAAAAAAGACGATGAAAGATAAGCTACAGCTTTGATTTAATGGCCTGATGGATAGGATTTGCTGGGAATTCGTGGTGTTGGGCTGAGTGGGGACAAAGGGGCAGGACCCCGTGCTGGGGGGGCTGTGGGTGTCTCGAGTGTCCCCTCGTCCCCAGCACATGGTCACGCCAGGACCCACATGGGCACAGCCACCCCATCAGCAGCGATGGCAAAGACCGTGGCGGGTGAACCTCATTTCCCTGCTGCCAAAATCCAGATATTCGGCTTGTTTTTCCAAGCCAGAATTTTGAAGGATTGACTAAAGGGGCAGGAGGTGGATGCTAAAGAGGGGGCAAAAGAAAACGTGGGGGTAACAGTGCGATTGCAGATGGCCAGACTCCTTGTATTTGCTGGGGGTCAGCACCCATGGGTGGGTTTGGTGGGCTTGGTGCCTCCCCGAGCACCCACAGCCCTGAAACTGGGGCACGGCACAGGTTTGTGTGCAAGGTTTGCACCGCGGTTGCTCTGCGGTTGCTTCGCTCCCTCCGGGCTTTGAGGAGGTATTTTTGCAGGGGAGAGCACTTAGTGCATTAGCAGCAGCTTCTCCACGCCTGCACCCGGGCGGTAATTAATCATTCATACAGCTCTGGGACCCCTGGCATCGTTCGGAGGGAGTAATTACACCTCTCCCGCTCCTCTTCCTCGCCGCAGCCGCCCCGCTCCCCCAGCCCGGAGAGCGGGGAAGTTTTGACAAGGTGATCAATGAGGTCTGCAGTGCTGGCGGGGGGGGGTGTGCGAGAGGGGAGGTAATTAGAGCAGAAAAAAGGGGCCTGGAGGAGGGAGCCCTACCTAACGGAGCAGCCGGGTTGCGGCATGCCGGGATAAAGGGGAATAAAAGCCGGAATGTGGCCACGATGCTGCTGACCCTTTGCCGAGCTCCTGGTGGAGACCGCGCCGGGCTGGGGGATGCAAAAGGTTGGGTGGGCTCCTGGCTGGTGTGGGGTTTGTGTGGGATCAGGTGTGGGGCTTGTGGGGTGCCTGTATTTGCTGCCCCCGAGATGGAGGTTGGGACCAGTTTCGCTGTGGGGCGATCCCAGTATCACCAGTGCTGGATCTGCTGCTGGCCCCAGTGATGCTCTGCATTGTTCCGTTGCGCCGTGGCTGTGGTTTGTCCTCATTGCAGCCGGAGATGGGGGGGAAAAAGGGCAAAAAAAGCACAATTTAGGACTGAATTTAGGTCCTGGGCTGGGCTTGGGGGGGACCACACACCCAAGGGGTGTTGGGGACAGGAACCACTCAGGGAATCAGGTCCACAGGCTGTGTGCGACACGGTTGGGGTTTGAAATCGCTTGTCGTCTGCAGAACATCGCCAGACAAAAACCTGCGGAAAAAATCTTGGTCCTTAAAAATGCAAATAACATGGGATGCTGAATGTCCTTGTTTGTGTGTAATTGCAAAATTCTTAGACTCAATCAGCCAAAGATAAACTGTGTTATTTAGGAGCAATTTGAAAGCAGACGGATTGAAAACAATGGGCCGGATTCGGCTTTCGGCGGCTCAGGAATGAAGCCACAATCTCGGGATCAGCCTGGGCCGTGTGGGATTTACGCCCCATGGATGGGGAACATCACAGTGTCCAGCATCGCTCCCAACAGACACACAGTGGGACAGGGACCTGCCTCCTTCTAGTGAGCCTCTTCCCTCCGTAATTCCTGGGCATTCCCAAATTTCCTGCATTTGCAGCCTTAAAACACCTTAATAGCCACAAACGTCCTCCTGGCTCACCGGTGGCTGTCGGGACTGGTGTGTCCTGCTCCCGCATCCCCTGTGTTTAATTAATATTTAGGAAAGAGAAGGCGCAGGGACTGATGAGGGTGCAAACCGCGGGTGTGCGGCTGCTCACACAGCCCAGCAGGAGCGGAGCCAGCGGCCGGTGATTTATAAAAGACAATTTTCTTGGCTCTTACGCTGCAGATAAATCACTTTGGGGAGCGGCCCCGAGCGTCTCTGCTCGGGCGAGCTCTGCACCAGCCGTCACGCCGAATTCCCCCGTAGGAAAGTGCCGCGGTTGTCTCGCCTGCGCTCAGCTCTGGTGGCACCGCGTCCTGCTGCTGTCAGCCGGGTGACAGCTCGGTGCTCGCAGCTGTCCCTGCTGCCCAGAAATACACGTTCGCTCCCTGGGAAATGGGAGTTTGGGGTGGTTGGTGTGCACCTGCATTGCAAGCACTGCAAGGAGGGCAGAGCCTAATGCTGCCGGTGTCTGAGCCCCACCGCTGTCTGTGCCCTGCAAAGCACCTGCTGCCCAACAGCGGCTGGGTGCTCGCCCTTCCATGGGTGCTCGTTTTTCCATAGATGCTCATTTTGCCATGGGTGCTCATCCTCAGATGGATTCTCACACTTCTGTAGTTGCTCTTCTTTCCACGGGTGTTCATCCTTCAATGGATGCTCATTTTTCCCTGGGTGTTCACCCTTCCATGGATGCTCACCTTTCCTTGGATGCTCTACCTTCTATGGATACTCATCCTTCCATGGGTGCTCACCCTTCCATGGGTGCTCATCTTTCCATGGATGCTCACCTTTCCATGGATGCGGTCCCTTCCCATGAATGTTCACCTTTCCATGGATGCTCTACCTTCTATGGATACTCACCCTTCCATGGGTGCTCACCCTTCCATGGGTGCTCATCTTTCCATGCATGCTCATCTTTCCATGGATGCTGTCCCTTCCCATGGATGCTCTACCTTCTATGGATACTAATCCTTCCATGGGTGCTCTCCCTTCCATGGGTGCTCAACCTGCCCTGGGTGCTCTTCCTTCCACAGGTGCTCATCCTTCCATGGATACTCATTTTTCCATAGATTCTCATCTTTCCATGGATGCTCTCCTTTCAATGGATGTTCATTTTTCCGTGGATGCTGTCCCTTCCATGAATGCTCATTTTTCCATGGATGCTCATTTTTCCCGGGGTGCTCTCCCTTCCCTGGCCAGGGTGCAGCACCCAGCACCCTGCACATTCCCAGCAATCCCAGCCTCAACCCTTTGCCCAGCTCCGGTTGCTCCAACAGGGTTTTCCTGGGGGCCGGAGGAGCCGGGGGAGCACACGGTAATACAGAACACAGAGGTAATGATTTTTAAACAATCACATTTCCCTTTCTGTGCAGACCTACGAGGATGTAAACAAGATACCCTTTAAACACATGCTTCCCGACCATTCATCACCCCATCCCGACTTTATTATGCTCTACTCTATATGTTATAAATTACATTTTAATGATACATTACGCACTTCTAATGCAAACTGCAACCTCCTGTTGTCGGTAAAAACAATAATGGGTTTTGTAGAAAGTGAAAATTGGGAAATGCATATTTATGAGGTTGGACAGTTTGGGGGAAAAAAAGGCAATTGTTATCTGAAATATTTGGATTTATGAATTACTTCCTATTTTAAAAGGCCTCTGTGTCTTCTTACGCTCAAAATGTCAAGTCGTTAGAGCAGATGAGGGTGGGAAGCGCTCGCTGCAGCTCCTGCCTCGTGTGTTTGGCCCCAGTCTGCTGGGCAGACTGGGGTAAAGCCTGGTCCTTAATGGGGTTTAACGGGATGATAAATGCCAGGGGATGCTCCAGCATCCTGGGGCGATAATGGCCATGGGAGGGGGCTCGTATGGAAGTGGGGAGCCCCAAAATGCGCTGCAGTGGGGCTCAGGGCTTGGGAAAATACCCACCATTTGGGGAATAACTGGGGCAGCATCCAGGGAAGCATCTTTTCGGCAGCCAGAGCTGAGCAGGGGAGGAAAGACCCCCCCCAAAGTTAATTTAACCCTGTCATGGTGGAACACTGCTGTAATTAGCCTTCCCGTCACGGTGCGGTGGCTCTGTCAGGCAGCCCTAACGATGGCGGTTAATTAGGGGCTGCCGCTGGGCAGGGTGCCCTGCGCAGGTGCAGCCAGCCTGGGGCTGTAATTGGGGGGAGGCTCGTTTTGAGGGGGAGGCGATGGGGGAGGCTGCGTGTTGCAGAGCTGTGGTGCAGCGAGGAAGAGGAGGAAGAAGAGTATTTGGGGGCAAGCAGCAGCATCTTTGCTCCCTCTTTCCTTCCCCAGAGCAAACCACGATTCCTCTGTGCACCAGCAGCTCGGCAAAGGCATCTCCCTGCCCAGATACTCTGTGTGTTGCTGCTCTGTGTCAGTGCTAAAATGTGGGAATTGTTTTAGGCTTCAGTATTCTAGCTTGAAATAGTATGGGGGAATACTTAATCTACTACTGTAATCTTGTATTATTTACTAGTTACTAAGTCATCTTTTTATATTTCTTGTATTTCCAAGTATTTCCTCGTGACTGCTGTGCTTTGAAGGATACAGTCTTCAAACATGGGATGAACAGATGAAATATTTCATGTAGATGAGGTTCTTAGGCACACGGTTTAGAGGTGGACTTGGCAGTGGCAGGTTAACGGCTGGACTCAATCTTAAAGGCCCTTTCCAACCAAAACCATTCTGTGATTCTATGATCTGCCAGCTGGGGCTGCATCCTGCACAGCTCAAGCTGTTTGGGAGTCGGGACAAGGCTGCGTTTGGGTTTGGCTGGAGAAAAACTGCCCTTGTGCATGGTGGGACACAGGGATGCTTGGCCAAGCGAGGAGCTGGTTCCCGGTGCTGCTGGTGCAGTTGTCCGGTGCTGCCGGTGCTGCCGGTGCTGCCGGTGCAGTTGTCCAGTGCTGCCAGTGCTGCTGGTGCAGTTGTCCGGTGCTGCTGGTGCTGCCGGTGCAGTTGTGCGGTGCTGCCGGGGCTGCAGTTGCCGCAGAAGGAGGGGGTTCAACTGCCAAGCGGGTGCTTTTGTCTGCACATCCATTACTGGAGCAGCTTTTAGAGTTCAGCAGAGATCGTGTCTCTGGCCTTCAGCAAATGGCTTTTTTCAAGGTGAAGAGCAGCTTTCCGCCAGAGCCGAAGCTTTTGGGAGCTTTTAAAAGAGCATCTTTTATTCGGCAGCAGCAGCAGCTGGAGTCCCTAAGTGAGATCAGGGCCCGGTGGTGCGAACCCCTCGGCCCCTGCCTGGAGAAACTCCCGGGCAAGACCAGGAGGCAAAGGGGAAAACGGGATGTGGAGGAAAGTATGAGGAAGGCAGGAGGCACAAGGGTCGCGAGGGGATGCGGGGCTGTGGCCATGGGGCCATCCCACCCCATTGTGCGTGACCCCAGCTCTGCGGAGAGGAAGGGGCTGTGGATTTTGGAGATGGTTGAGGGGGCTGTGCACACCTGGACAGGGGACTGGGGGACAATAAGGACAAGGACAGCATGAACCGGTGTCTGAGATGTTGCTCCATCCCCAGGACCGCCAGTGCATGGGGTGATGGAGAGGTGAGAATGTGGAGATAAATGAGTGGCAAGCACAGAAACGTGAAAGTTTGACGTTGGTGATGTCGGTGCCACTTCCTCAGTCCCCTGCGGGTGACAAACTCTTCTTGTTCCCCATCTCCATCGGGCACAGAGTTCTGGGTACCAAACCGATTGCTCCCGGGCCTGGGTGCAGGAGAGGATCATGCAGGAGCACTTAAAGGGCTCACGCGAGAGCACCCTAATAGTTTATGCATGATCACCCGTTCAGCCCATGCACGAGCGCCCATTTAATTTGTGCATGGCCACTCAAGCCATCCATGCACGATCACCCTGTTAGCTCACGTGTGGGTGCCCAACCACCCCGCCCAGCCCCTCGCAGAACAGAGTGCTGAGAGCTGCAGTCAAAGTGGGGAGAGGCCATTCTCTGGGTGCTGGGGATGAGCCAAAAATCCTTCACCAGCTGTTGGGGACAGGAGGCACCTGGGGATGTGCCGAGCCAGGGACGAGCTCTTGTCCCATCCCAGCCATTCTCCCTTCCCTCCCATCTCTCAGCCCCGGCTCAGCCTCCAAATTCGCCAGCGCTTTGGGAAGCGGGAGGTGAGAGCGAGCGTGCGTGGCGAGCTCCGCTCTGCCTCTTCATCCTCCTCTGCCGCGGCTGCCAGCCGCACGATGCCGGCGCTCGCCGCCCCCTCCACCACTGGGTGCGGGAAGTGTGTTCCTGGCTATTTTTGGGTTGGCTCCCCGTGGCGGGGCAGCTGCAGGGGATGGATCCATCCATCCGTCTGGCTGCCTCCCCAGGGTGCCACTGGCCCCTGCTCTGCCGAGGCTCTCGCATGGATGGGAGAGGTGACGCTAGGCTGTGGGTTGGGGACAGTGGCGTTTTGGAGATGGGCAGCTGTGGGTTCAGCATCCTGGGGTGACGCAATATGGACCACACCGGCCAGGTGTGTGCCAAGCATCTCCCAAGCTGGCTGCGGCAGGTGGGACGGCAGCACCTGCCTGGCTATATTTAGGAGGAATGTAGGGCAGGCTGGAGCACCCCCGGCAATCGCCCTCCCGCAGCCGCTCTCGCCGGTGCGGCACACACCACAGCATGTGAGGGCTGGAGCCGGCGCTGCCCGCAGGCTCTGCCAGGCGAAGGGGGGGCTGGAGAGGCTGCCGTGCCCCCGAGCAGATGGGGGTGAACGATGCAGCTCTGGCCAGCTGGTAAAACACTCAGGAGATTTCCTCCAAAAGCTTTTTGCCATGGCTGTGGTGCACCCGCAGCAGATGAGCGCCTGGTCCTGGGGCTGGGGAGCACTCGAGGGGTGCAGGGGGGTCCCCACCCCGGGGGGGGTCTCATCTCACTGCCCCATGCTTCTGCTCCAGCGGCCGAGGGCTCTTTATCCGGCTGGCGTGTCGCTGGCAGCGCGCCGTCAGCCGCGGTCACGCTGATCTCCTCTCAATAGAGGCCTTTGTTCTGCTGCACAGGAGATGTTTAATTCCTATTATTGCCATTAGCATAAAAGTACAAAGAAAGGTGAAAAGAGAAAAATCGCTCCTGTCCCCTAATTCCCCGGGTCTCTGCAGCACAGCAAGCGGGGCCGGTGACGGGAGGGACTGCCAGACACTGCCCTGGTGTCGGGCAGGATTTGGCACCTGGGAAGGAAGAACCCCTGTGGCTGGGGGAGCAGGGGGTGCTGCGGGCACTGCTGCCTGCTGGGCACCCCCCACCCTGCTGCCATCAGCCCTGGGTGCTCCGTGAGGACAAGGTGCCCTTTGCCGGCCATGGTGGGGCCTTCCCAGCTCCCCCAGTCCCCCCCTGCCATGAGCAGGGACATCTTCACCAGCTCAGGTTGCTCAGAGCCCCGTCCAGTCTGGCCTGGGATGTCTCCAGGGATGGTTCATCCACCACCTCTCTGGCCAACCTGGGCCAGGCTCTCACCACCCTCAGGGCAACAATTTCCCTGTTGGCAGGGACACACGCTCTGGGGCGGTTTGGAGCCATGGCAGAGGAGGGGTGATGGTGTGGGGGGTTGTCACCAGAGCTGAGGGACACATGCCACCCGGCAGAGATGGGCTGTTCCCTGCCAACGCCATGGGAGAGAGAGGAGAGGAGAGCTGCCGGAACGGCACCGGGCTGCTGCCAGCATGGATGGGAAGTGCTGGGACCTGAGCTGGGTTTTGGATACAGGGCCCTTTGCCAGGGCTCCTGGATGTTGAAAGCGGCTTCGTGCTGCTGGCCCGGTCCTTAAAATTCCAGCGAGGGATTTCATCCCGCCTGCCCGTCCCCACCTCTGCGGGCCCCGGCTGCTGTTGAGTGGCCAATGCAGATGCTGCCGATTGGGGCATTAAATTTAAAGAGCTGATTAAGTGCAATGAAAACCGTGTCAGCTCGTTGTCAGCGAGGAGAATGCATCAGGGCTGCGGATTAGCGGCTGAGTGACGGCTGGGGATTGCGGGCAGACAGCCCATCCGTCAGCCGCCGGTGCGGGAGGAGGCAGCTCTGGGTGCTCAGGGGGCTCCACCCCTGGGTGCTCATCTCAGCATCACCTTCTCCCACTGTATCCGAACCAAATCCGCTGGAAAAGCTCCAGGCATGGCCAGCTCCGGGAAAAGACATTTCTCAACCTCAAGCAAAGGAGCCGGGGGTTGCATTTGGTTGCAAATGCGCAGGATTCAGCCCACACTGAGTTGTCTCTTGAAATGAGGGGCTCTGGCCAGGCTTCTGTGCCCGCGGCTGCTTGTGCCGGCTGCCGCAGCACCATCGCCACCAGCGCTGCTGGTGATCGCTGTCGGTTTATCGGCATTTCACACCCTCCCTTCCCACCCTGCGCCAAAGCCGGGATTTCTCACACGTCTGCGAGGTGGGAGCAGCCACAGTGGGGATGCGGGGGACGGTGTGGGGTTTGGCACCCCCATCCCAGCCCTCCCATCCTCCGGAGGTGCTGGTGGGGCTGCAGGAGCTGCGCGGCTTCAGCCACCTCCAGCTCTTTCCGTGCTTCATTACATCACCTGTATAACAGGATGGGGAACCGGAGGCTGCCGTTCTGGCTCAGCCCATCATGGTGGACTCGTGGCTCTGCTCCGCATGGCCGGAGCAGCCTGGGGACGGGCAGCGCCGTGGCTGGCCTGCCTTTAATTCTGGTATAAATACATGTAAAACGATCATCTGTTCTTCAGGGGGCACCCAGCCTTTCCTCTCTTTCCCTTGGTTAATTAATTTAATGGTTTTATGATTGCAAAGAGATTAGCTAGGAGATATATAATCTATATATAGAGGTATAGAGGGGACTATAGATAGCACATAAAAGTGAGAACAACCCCCACTCCCCTTGAATTGGGAACTTTTGAAGCGAAGGGGAGGCCTTGCCGGAGGACATTGATGGAGTGCCTGGATCCAGCCGGCTCATTGCAAATCACCGGAGACGCTGGCCGGGATTTAGCGGGGCCGGTGCATGCCGGGAGGAGAGCGAGGGGGTGGGAACCCTGCAGCGCTGGCTGGGGGCTGCAAATGGCTGGAACTGGTGATGGATGGAGCAGAAGGATGGGAGGGCAGCGTGTCCTGGACCCCACAGCACCCCTCTCGTTGGGGTCCCTGGTGTCCCTGGGATGCCCTGGCAGGTGTGGCTGTGCAGAGATGGGTTCTGTGAGGGATGGAGATGCTCCCAGCTCTACCTCCCCTGGGCTTTGGCAGCTCTGGTGCCATCCCCATGTTGTCACCATGTCACACAGCCCAGCCTGATCCCTCTCCAAGGGCTCCCTCATGGCTGCAGGGCAGGGATTGGGGAGGACGTGGGCAGACGAACTCCACAAAGGGACTTATGGTGCATTTTCGTGCTCCAGAGGCTCAGTGAGGACCAGTGATTGCCCTGGGGGTGCTGAGCCCTGTGCAAGATCTGACCTCCAGCTCTTCCCCATCTCGCCCTCTGTTTCCAGCTCAGCCCAGTGTCACCGTGACGGTGATGAGCCCCGTCCACCGTCCCTCCGCCTGCACTGTCACCTGTTCCCTGGCAGCTCCCTTTGTGTGGGGAACAAAGCCGGTCCCTGAGCAAACACAAATCTATAGCAGGATCGGCAGCTGTCACGGAGGGAACATCCTGGAGCCGCCACTGTCCCCATCCCACAGCCCTGGGGAGGGAGCTGAGCATCACCAGCTCGTGACATGCACCATGGGCGAGTACCCAAGGGCTGATGCTGAAGCGGGGGGTGATACTCCTGCACTTGCTGCTTGGAAATAGCATTTGGTCCCGTTGATGCTTCTCATCACCCCAGGGATGTCCCTTGTCCAGCAGCAGGGATGGGGGGAGCCACGGAAACCTTGACCCTGTGGCACCCATAAGCTGGTGGCTCTGTCCAAGGATTTATAGCCCGGGGGTTGAGGGTGACAGGGGGTCACTGGGATGGACAGAGGGTCCCCAGCACCCGCCCAGCTCCGTGATGCTGCTGGGGGTTGTGCCAGCGCTGGGGGGGCAGCACCAGAGCGATCACCCCTGTGTTGTTGAGTCTGAATGTCGCTCTCATGTTGGGATCTCCGGAGGCAGCGAGCTGCAGATTGACTTTGACAAACACGGCCCAGAAGCTGCATCTTGGCGGATGCAAATTATTCAGCACCTCCCGGGGAAAAAAAAAGCCACGCTCCCCGACAGCACGCCGGGGGGGAACAGGCTGTAACACCCTGTCACATCCCACGCCAGCAGCAGCTGCGCCCTGTCCCACCCCCCCACCACCCTCCCGCCAAGTGGTGGGGGGGATGTGTGTTGTCACGGTCCCCAAAGGCGGGTGGGTGGGAGGTTGGGGAGGTGACACCGGGGGTTTGGCCAAGGGATGGAGCTTCCCCGGCCATCAGAGCGGGCAGCAAAACTCCAGACTGTGTGTGCACTGAGGAGCACACGTGCATGTGTGTGCATCTCCAGCCACGCGCAGAGAGATGCCTAAAGCATCCCAGTTCATCCCAGTTCATCCCAGTTCATCCCAGTTCATCCCAGGATTGCGTCTCGCTGGGGCGGGTGTGAGATGAAGCTCCGAGAGCAGCTCCAAGCTGTGTCGGGGCTGTTTTGAAATTGGCCGGGAGCTGATAATCGAGGAGATGAAGCTCTGGAAGACGTCTCCTGGGGTCACTTTACAGATCTGATTTGCCAGCCGCCGAGCAGGTAGATCTTGCGGAAAAGCCTGTTGTCAGCTGAGATTCAATTCACGCTCGGAAAATAAGCAGCAGCGAAGCTGTTCCTGGCTGCGAGCCTGGGGCAGAACTGTCCCCAGGGCTGTCCCCAAGGGAGTGACATCTTGGATCGGACACCGCAGCCTTGTCCGGGGTGAGCTGCTACTGACCCAAACAGGTGTCATTTGCATTAAGAAATGGGATTTTGTGCCTCTCCCCTGGTTGCAAAGGTGTCTGGGCAAATCAGGCTGTGGGGACACAGCGTGGGAGCTCTGGGGTCATGGGGGGACCCAATCTGAAGCACCCCATGGGCGTTTTAAGACCATCCCCAGCCCTGGTTACACACATTTTACCTCTCTCCCAGGTGCCACAAAGCCCAAAGCTCTTCTGAACTCCAGGGATCAAGGTGGCGAATCCTTCAGAGGAGGATGGGAAATGAATGACAAGGAGAGAAGATGTTTCGAGCCAATCCCTTCTGGATTGGTGGCATTTGAGCAGATGGAGGAGTGGAGCAGGAGCTGTCTGAGGAGGATGTGATAGAAATGTGAATATGGAGAGGATGCTCCGGCTGCCTCCTGGGAGCTGGTGCCCTCTGAGACCTTGATAAAACACCAGCCAGCGGTCACTGACCCACAACCAGCCCCTCGTATTAATGCTGCCAGCCCTGCAGATGTGGCGGGGGTCACTTTTGAGGCTCATCAGGGCCCCAACCGTGGGCTGGAGGCTGCTGGGGTCCCTCTGCATCCCGGGAGAGAGATGGGAGCCAGGCGGTTCTGGGCAGCATCACTCACTGAGCGCTTTGAAAAGGCTTTCGCTGCCCTCGCTGTGGCTGCCCAGGTGCAGTTGGGATCTGGCACAAGCGGCGCCACCGGCTATCGCTGCCACCTCTCGCCAGGACAGGAGGAAGCTGCAAGATGCTCGTGGCTGGACCAGGCACGGGGGAGGTTGCCGTGCCAAGCCCTCCCAACACCAAGCCATGTTTTTATTCCTTGGCATTAATATTTATCTATCAGCGGCTTGTAATTAGGCCTTTCAGTGATGCTCCTGTACTTGGTTGAAGTAGATAAATGCAGATGATCTGTGAGCGGAGCGGCAGCCTTGCTTGGGTATGTGCTTGGCGTCTAGATCAATAGCGGGGCTTGGTTAAAATTTTCCATGATGCTTTTCCGTGTGCTGCCGGCTCTGCCGCCTCCTCGGGAAGGGGAGAATTTTCCCTCCAGGCGTTTTCCCACATTTCCAGGGCTTAGTGTGTTGGTGCTGCGATGACAGCAGGGATGGGGATGAGCCATGCAGGAGGGAGCTGGTGACACGGTGCAGGGACACGGGGGCTGCCAGAGCAGGGTCAGGCAGGACGGTCCCTCTTGGTGTCACCCAGGGAGGGACATCTCCCTCTCTGCATCCTGGGGCACCCACAGACCCCTAACTATCAGAGTGTCCCATGCCATGGCCATACGCACATGTGGCGTCTGCTGATGCTTCCTCCAGTGGCCCAGCATGACCGGCCAGGGCTGGGGACGCTGGATGTGGCTGGGGACGCGTGACACCGTGGGCATCATCCCAGGCATCGTGGGCAGCATCCCAGGCCCCGTGCAGCTGCTGCTGTGGCAGGAGCCATTCGGGTTCCTCTCGGATCTCACTCCGTGCTGCTTCCCATCTGCTGTATTATTTCAGCATTTAATTATTTACCGTGGGCTGTGTGGGCGGCTGTACAGAGGCAGTTATTGCTTAATTGAGCTACTTGACTCCAGCGCTGCCAAAATAATAAGAAGTGTGGAAAAAAAAGATACCCCCCCGATGAGCAGTCCAGGACAGGGGCAGATGTGCCCCGGGCACCCCCTGGACTTCCAGGGAAGGTTTGCGGTGCTCAGCACCCACCCCTGCATATGCAGCTTCTCTCCCCGTTGGCACCGACGCAGAGCTCAGGGCTTCCCCTCCAGCTGGGCTGGAAATGGAGAGTTTTGCAGCATTTCCCTGTTTCCCAGAGGGAATCCATCCCCGGGCTCTGCCTGCCCCTTCTGTGACCTCCCCATCTGTCACCAGGCTCAGTGTCCCCAGGAGCTCCGTGTGGGACATCCCACCCCTCTGGCTGGTGGCAAAGAGGCTCCATCCATCCCTGTTTCCAGAGAACACATGGCTCCGTGGATGAAAGCTCGGGGTAATTGATATGATTATTGAATCCAGCAGGATGCAGATTGTCACAGAGCAAACATCTGCCCGCTGCTCCTCAGGGAGCCTGGAGGAACGGGAAGGAGAGGAGACACCGCGGCTGCTTGTGTCTTCGGGGGATGTGTGATTTTGATGGGACGAGGTGGCTTGTCTCATCCAGACGTGCACAGGACTCGGGACAGGGACGCGGAGCCGGCTGGACCCAGCGCCTTTCACCAGTTGCTGCCTCCCGCCCACTCTCTCCATGCTGTCACATCAGAAGCGGCAATTTATCAGCATCTAAAGGCCACTGGGACTGCGTGTCCCTGGAGGTGACGGCTGCTGGTGCGTGAGGGACGGCAGCTGTAAATGTGCTCCAGGACGCTCCTCGCCACGGTAAAGCACTGAGGTGGAGACCTTGGTGTCTGCTCAGCTCATCAATCACTTGACCCCGAATTGCAGCCTCCCTGGGATGGGGATGGGATGGCTGCAGTGGCGGGGACAGTGGGGACAGGGGAGAGAGAAGTTGCAGCTCAGCCTCTCTGGGTTGCTCTTTCCCCCAGTACTGGGTGTTCCCTGACCATGGTGGGCTGGCAGCAGAGCCACCAGCTGGGGTGGCCCTGGTGCTGGTGTCATGGCACGGCTGGTTTGGCATTTCGGAAGCTCCGGCTGTCACCGCCAGCTGCCTTGCTACTGTTACTAGTGTGGTGGGAGAAATCATATAATTTATAGATGCCTTTTATTTCCCTCCTGCTGTGGCATAAATACAGCTCCACCGGCCGCTGCAATGCTGCTCTCCCCATCCGTGCCCCTCATCGCCATGCACAGAGGCAGCCCCGGGATTTTCATAGAATCACAGGATGGTTTGGGTTGAAGAGACCTTCAAATGTCCCCCAGTGCCCCCCCTGCCATGAGCAGGGACATCGTCACCAGCTCAGGTTGCTCAGAGCCCCGTCCAGCCTGGCCTGGGATGTCTCCAAGGATGGTTCATCCACCACCTCTCTGGCCAACCTGGGCCGGGCTCTCACCACCCTCAGGGCAACAATTTAATCCTCATGTCCAGCCTGAACCTCCCTCCTTTAGTTTAAACCATCACCCTTTGTTCTATCACAACAGACCCTGCTGAAAAGTCTCTGAGGTGACCCTGCTCATGGCAGGACGGTTGGAACTGGATTATCTTTAAGGTCCTTTCCAACCCACCCCAAACTGGTTGAGGGTTGTCCCCGAGGCCCCATGGTGTCACTGAGCCTGGCCATGGTGTCTCCAGAACCACCCTTTGAGAAAGACACATCCCATCGTGTTCGCTGCTGGTTGGGAAGCAGTTGTATGCAAAGAAATAAATTAGTTAAACCCATCAAACAAAGCAGCACAACAGCCCCGATGGGATCACAGCTAATGCATTCACTGGTTGCATTTAGGTATTAACACCCTGACAGGAGGGCTTTAATTATCAGCCTTTAAGCCTGGTTTTCTCCTCCCGGTGTGGGTCCCCCGCATCTCGCTTGTCAGCTCATGTTGCTCTCTGGGAACATCCCTGCTCCTCGCCGGGTACCCGCGGCCCCATCCCAGCCTTCCTCCCGCAGTCATCCTCTTGCTGCCGCTCCGCCGGGATCCCGGCCAGCGAGGATCAAACTGAATTAGTGTGAAGCTCTTGCGTAAAGATCCAGCAAAGCAAAGCGATTCCCGCCTGATCCGCTCGTGCTGCAGCAATCTGTGCCGCCGGAGAGCTGGGGGCGGCGGGGAGGGGGGAGAGCACGGCGGGGCTCGGCGTGGGGAAAAGGGCCGACGTGTTGTGGTTTTTGATAAATTGTTGATAATCTCGGCTGCTGGAGGAGCTCGCGGGATCTCTTCTTTATTCAGAAACAAGAAGGATTCGCGAATCTTTGAGCTTAAGCAGCCCCAGCTGTCTCGGTGCAAAACCCAGGGAGGTTTTCTGTTGGGTTTGTCGTGCGAATGGTGTCACCGTTAGCGCCGGTGGTGGGGTAAAGCCTGGCTTTGCCTCCCTTGGCTCTCTCCGTTCTGCCCTGGGTGTGAGCCTGTGGCTGGTCCCCTCTTGTCCCCGCAGCCACAGCCCGTGTCCAGATGCCACTGTGCCCATCCAGCCCCGCTCTCCTGCCTGCAGCTTTGCCTCCTCGCAGGATGGGATCCACCAGAAGGACATGGACAATTTAACCAGTTATTACAGGCTTAATAACACAGTCATTAGGAGTTTAGAAATTAAAAGGGGAAAACCAAACAAGTGCTGCGCTCAATACGCCGGGTGCAAAGGCAGAGGTGGCAGAGAGGTGCTGGGTGGGATTTAGTTAAGTTTTAGCTGATGGAAACCTCACCCGGTAGGGGAAGAATGTGGGGTGGTGGAGCAGCTCAGGTGCTGTTTGGGTGCTGGGGGTGCTGCTGGTCTCCAAGCCCCCAGAAGAACCTGCCACCCCCACCCACTGCAGCCCTGTGCTCACCGCTCCCGCGCGCTGCCTTGCGCAGCTAATTGTCTTTTAATTGTAATGTAGCTGTAACCTGTTGTGGTTTAATTAGCCATGTCCCTTACTCACGGAGCTGCTCGTGGGAGCCCAGGGCTCAGCGCTGTGTTTTGGGGGGGCTCATGGGGTACCTTGTGATGGGCGGGGGATCATCGGACTTGCACAGGGAGCGAGTGTTGTTCCTCAGGGATGGTTGTGATGCTGATGGGTGGTGCAAAAAGTATCTGGGTAAAAACATGTGGGTAGTGCTGGAAGGAGAAGAGGGTGCTCATCAGAATCCCAGAGAGCCCTCAGCTACACCAGAGGGGTTTGGTCCTGAGCCAAATCACAGCTGGGGTAGATCAGTGCAAGCATGCCAGGGCATGAGGCGGCACGTTGATGCTGTCCCCAAACTGGTGATGGGAGCAGGGTATGAGCCCGAGCACATCAGTTTGCTGCCCTGATCGGCTCCATGGGCTTCCTCGCAGCTCTTAATTTATTGGGTTCTTATTTTAAATATACTTTAAAGCACAGTGCTAGTCAGAAAGCGACTCCCTGAAGAGCCCGTCTCGGGGTTTTCTCTCCATTTCCCATCAATGTGTCGGACATAAACATGGCAGATTTGTTATAAATCAGCCTGCCGTCCGCCCCCCCACTGCGTACGGCATCATGTTGGGCTATTTCTGACTCCGGCATCCTGGCAATAACGTGTCGGGCACTGAGGCTCTGCTGGCGACTCAGTCACTGATGCACGAGGCGCAGCGAGCACGTCGCGCTCGTCAGCAGCCGCGGGAGCTGCCGCCCGCTCGCAACAGGCGTTTGCTGATGGGTGGGATGAGCGAAGGGAGGACGGGAGGGACGGAGGTGCTGTCACGCCGTGATGGCTTTTCCCAGCACGGCTGCCTGTCGGGCCAGGAGCTGCAGGGTTGATGTTGTCCATGGTGCCTTGGGAAAGCCAAAATCTTCTGAAACCAAGGGGAGAAATCCTGGCTGGCACCCAGGGGCGTTTCCCATGGGATGCTCCAGCCCTGACCTTGCTCCCCATGGGACAGGACCAGGGATGGCCAGTAGTGTCGGAGAGAGCAGCCCAAACCGCTCCTTTCCTCAGAGCCATGCTTTCAGCCTTTCTCCCCTTCGGGTTTCACCCTGGACAGTGAGATCTGGTGCTGGAGAAGCCAATCTGCTTCATTTGAAGTTTTTCCAGCCCTCTTGCTTTGCCGGCTGGTGCTTTGGGGCAACATTTTGGTGAGTGCTGGGCTGCTCACAGGGAGCAGCCGCCCACCCCGAGCCCCCTTGGTGACATATCCCGTAATATTCAGACTTTGGTGCCTCCATCAGAGATGGCAGCATTGGCAGGAGTGGTGGCTGGAGGATGAATTGGTTCCTGCCCGTGGGTCTATCCCTGCAGCGCATTTGCCCAAAAAATAGTTGTCACTCTGGTTTGCGTGCACATGTATTTTCCCACCAATAAACTTCTGCCGCAATTACCCCATTTTTTATCTTTATGGTCTTGGACGCTGCAGGAGATATTGGATCCATATTGGAGCAAAAGAGGACATGAAAAAAAGCTACTAAAACCCAAGAGGAGATCAGTCAAACCGTCAGGTGAAACACGCTATTTTGATTAAGGATTCAGCAGGTAACCTAAACATAATTTATGGGGCTTAAATGGCTTCACGCAGGGTTTTACTCAGCACCGGGAGCCAGCTCCCTTGAAGAGCGCTGGTTTGGTGTCACCCGCTGATGGAGAGCGGGGACAGTCCTGGGGACATCCAGAGATCCTCTCAGCCAGACCTGGGGGGCATTGTCCCCCAGGACTGCAGCGCAGGGAGGCTGAGATGGATAAGAAGCAGTTTGGATGGAAGAAGGTGTGTTATCTGTGCACTTCAACAGAGGTGAAGGAGGCGCTTTCCAGGAGCAGGGATTTAATTGCTGGAGCAAATGGAGCTCCATGGAGGGCAGGACCTGCATCCTTCACTGGGGGAAATGGTCTCACCCCGTGAGGGTTTTGGGGTGCCCAGGGATGGGTATGGATGGTTTTTGGGGAGTGGGGCTGGTGTTCAACCATTGGCCCTTCGGCTGGGACCTCACAGCTCTGTGCCCGCTGTGCCAAGAGGACATTTATCCTGGGGATGCTTTGCAGTTCCCATCCATCGTCTGTGCTGACCAGGGCATTTGCAGCCCCCCTGTCACATGGGTGATGTGTGCGTGCCCCCTGGGCCCTGGCAAACAGCTGCGCTGGGGTTTATGATGTGTATGAAAACCAAGAAGTCGATAGGAGAGGGCTGGGGGGGATGACAGACTCATCCATCACCGGCCAGAGCTGCATCCCAGTGAGGGGACTGTGGAGCTGCCACCGGCTCTGTCCCCCACTCCAACCCCTCGCCAAGGTGCACCGATGCCATGGTGGGGGAGTTTCTCCCACCTTCACTCACCCCACTCCCTCGGCCATTTGTCACCTGGCAGAGGGGACACCAGCACGGCTGTGGTGAAGGGACAGGATTGACAGGCTTGGCTGGGAGGGGGCTGCAGGAGAAGAGGCTCCAGCAGCATCTGCAGATTGGTGTGGCATTTTGGGGGGGCTCCCATGGCAAAAAGGGCGCTGCACCCTGCTCTGATATCCCTTCTGCCGCTGCCTTGAAATGTCTTCAGTCAGAGCAGCACGGAGGGGACACGGCGCTGCCAGACCCGCCGAGACGGTGGTGGAGGTTGGGGAAAATCAGAGAGCCTGAGCACATTGCTGGGACCTGACACCCCCAGCTTGGCCCAGATTCCCCCCCAGGAGGGAGGGTGGCTTTGAAGGTGTCTTAGTGGTGTGAAGGTGTCTGAATGGGGGGGCTCTGGGGACAGCAGAGGCCACAGGTATCCCCACTGTACTCCACAGAGTGCCGTCATTTAACAGCAGTTAATGAGCACTTACAGCCTTATGTAAATTTGCTCTTCACTCTCACCCTGAGGAATCAAATAAGAGCAGGTGCCTTTTCTTTTTTTTTTTTCCCTTTTTTCCTTTCTCTTTTAATCTCATCACAGATCATATTTTCTTTTTCCCCTTTTTTCCTTTCATTTAGCAGCAAAGCAACCGGAATATGATCACACCAAACGCTGAGTTCAAACCAATGTGTGGGGATTTCATAGACGGGCATTACCCGGGTACCATGAGGATCACACACCATTAGCCATCCCAAGACCCCCTTGCTCCACCTCTGCCTTGGTTTTGGTGCTTTACACCCCTCCAGAAAACCTTTTACACCCTTCTGCAAAGCATAAAACCTCTGTTGAGGTGATGCACAAGTATCACCAAATGCAGGCAAAGGCCTGTGAGGCGTTTTTGGAGCTGGGCTCGGGTCGGGCTGAACGCACACGTGTTGCTTCAACCCTTTGCTGTAAGAAAAGCCACTTGGCTTTGTACACATCCGTCTCCTGGAAGTACTTTTTAGCTCCTTTCCTCAGTAATTATTCTTGGGATGATAAAGCAGCTCGGTAGCTCTAAGACCTGGGAGGAAATGTGTCAGTCATATAATGATTTTCTTGATATTTTTCCCCCTTCAAATGAAAGTTGGCTAATGGTTCATTTCGCAAAAAAAATAATTGCTACTGATTTCACCAAATTGCAGAAAATGTATTAATGACACTTTTCAAGACAGAAATAACACAATTTGCATTTAAATGTGCCTAATCTTTGCAAACTCCACTTGGTATTTTCTTATAGACACATGAAATACTGAGCGTTTCAGCACATCGTGTGAGTTGCTGCTGCTCGGAGGAGCAGCCTCGCAGCCAGGGATGCTCATGGGGACAGGGGACAGTGGCAGGAGATGGGGGACGGTGGCAGGGGACAGTGGCAGGGGATGGGGGTGGCGGGGGACAGTGGCAGGGGATGTGGGGGATGGCAGGGGACAGTGGCAGGGGACGGCTCCATCTCGGAGCTGCGGCACGGCGTGGCCGGCTCTGGTGCGGGCAGCGATGTTCACACTGTGCCGGGCTTGCTCATCCATATCAACTCCCCGTGCTGCCGGGAGGGGAACGCTGCTGCGCTTTATTAATAACCTGGCCCTTGATTTTTATTGCTGCCTCATTAGCGAGAGCCCGGGGGGAACTGGTGACACAAGTGATTTATGCACTGGGGCATGAGTCCCCTGGGATGGGTGGGATGGGGAGCCCGGGAGAGGCGGAATGTCCCCAACCTGCTGTGACAGCCCAGAGTAGGGATGGCACTGGAATGTCCCCAGCTCTGCGCTTTGCCCCCTGGTCCACAACAGCCTCTTGTGCTGTTGGTTTGGGTCTTGGCATCCACAAAGGCTGGGGTCACCGGGACCCTTTGCTGCCTTTATGTCGCGCTGGTGACAGGAGGGATGGGGCTGTGTGAACATCCTCTGCCCAGGGTGATGGCCGTGGGGGCTGCTGTGCCCCCCATGCCCTCACCGTGCGCCCCCATTCTCCTCCACCATGGCTGCTGTGGTTTAATTCTGCATTAGGCATAAATGCGTTCAGGTTTAGGAGATCAGGGTGGACTCAGCGCTGTTGAAACTGGACTTTTCCCTGGCTTTGGCAGGGCAGAGCTGCAGCGGAGGAGCTGAGAGCAAATTCCCCCCGGTAGCTTCAGTGGGAGATCAAGAGGAGTCGGGAAATCATGATGAATCCTTGGGCTAATCTTTCTCTTCTCAAATAACGATTGTTCCCAGCTCCTCGTGCACAGGCTGCCTGCGGAGTGCCTGGGCCCTCCCCAGCTGGCAGGTGGGGAAACTGAGGCACAGGGTGGTGGGTCACCAGCCCAATCTGGGGGCAGATGATGGAGGATGTCCCCAGAGCCAGGAGGCAGCAGTGCGGGGTCTCCTGAGGGTCAGAGCCTTTGCAGACCCTGCAGAGACAATTCCCTCTTTGGGGCTGTTTTCGGGAGCATCCCTGATACCCCCAACCCTGTCTCCACAGCCTGTGCCACACCCTGGGGTCAGGACTCATCCCTGGTGTCCCCATTCCTCAGGACCCGTCGCATGCCGAGGGACACAGCGAGGTGAGAGAACAGAGGGATCGGTACATGCAATGCCAGGGTGTCAGGGTTTCTCGCAGAGCCCCGGTGCCCTCGGCACGTCCCGGCAAGGCCAAGGGCAGCAGGGGCTCTCGCCAGCCCCTCGCTCCTCCTGAAGTTATTTCTTCCCTCTCCCCCTCTGTTTTCCTTGCAAACAGCTCGCCTTTGAAATTCAAATGTTGCCGTAGCCCTTTCCTCACCCTCTGCAGGAATATCTCCCTTTTCATCTGAAAATAATTAACAAATGAACAAAACTCCTGTGTGAAATTAAAATTCATGCCCAGAGGTGACCTTTGAAGCCCAGCGCTCGCTGCTGCTGAGTTGAGTTGGTTTTTCTTTTCCCTTTTTTCCTCTCACGCCCTCCCCAGCTTCAGAAGGGCTCCTTTACACCTCCTTTCCCCTCTCTTTTTTTAATTGCATTAAATTGCATTCCTCCAGAGATGCTTTCCCTCCCGCTGCCGGTCCTGCCTGTCCCCATGGGCTCCCAAATCTGTCCCCGGCGAGGGGCCGCGTGCAGCCTGGTGCTCCCCCCGGGTGCAGCATGTTGGGCTGTCTGGCAGATCAATATGGTTATTAAATCCCCACCAGCCGGCCATGGTCAGGCTCCATCTGCCCATCTGGCACCCGGACACCGGGTCAGCCGCTATGGGATGATAATTGTTTGTAATTGGTAACAAAGCAGCCTCGGGCAGTGACTTTGCAGCCGCTTGCCTGTCCCTGTGAGAGGGGTTCCCCACTCGATCCCCATGGGGGTTGAGATGTCTTGTTGTTCATTTTAACTTGATCACAGAATCAAGAGAATTGTTCAGGTTGGAAAGGACCTTAAAGATAACCCAATTCCAACCCCCCTGCCAGAGGCAGGGTCATCTCAGAGACATTTTAGCAGGGTCTGTTGCAGTAGGTCAAGGGGTGATGGTTTAAATTAAAGGAGGGAGATTCAGGCTGGACATGAGGAAGAAATTGTTGGCCCTGAGGGTGGTGAGAGCCTGGCCCAGGTTGGCCAGAGAGGTGGTGGATGAACCATCCCTGGAGACATCCCAGGCCAGACTGGACGGGGCTCTGAGCAACCTGAGCTGGTGAAGATGTCCCTGCTCATGGCAGGGGGAGCACTGGGGGAGCTGGGAAGGTCCCTTCAAGCCAAACTGTTCTGCGATCTTCAACTAGACCAGGGTGCTTTAAGCTCCGTCCAACCTGCCCGTGTTGATCAGCTTGGCCACACACTGGGGTTACTCCATGAGGATGCTCCTCTGGGGCCAGGCAAGGACCCTCCAGCTCCTGTGGGATCCTGTGGGTTCCCATGGGCTCCATCCTACAGCCCTGGCTCTGGGGAGCAGTGAGCAAACAGACCCTCCCCGCAACCCCGTGGAGGCAGCAACCGGCTCTGTAATTAAGCCAAGTGGGAAAGGTTGCCATGGTACCAAAAGCAAAGAAAAGGAAGCTGCACCTTTATTGCTGCTCCTGAGCCTCGGGGCGTTCCCAGCCCCTCTGCCTGGGGGGGTGGGATACTCTGGGGTGCAGAGGACACCCCGGTCCCCCTGCTTGTCCCTGGGCTCTGCCCCATGTCTCCCAGGGGCAGACACATCGGGATGGGGCAGCTGGGTTGTGACATGTCTAGTCCCCTGGGGATTTGAGGTTGGTCCCTGTGGGGTCCACCCTCCATCCCACATTCCCCATGCCCCCACAGCACCCTATGCTAGGGGGCCATGTCCCCATCCATGTAGGGTTCCTGGGTTGCACTTGCCATGGTGCAGGTGGCTCTTGGGGGGCTTTCTCTGAGGGTCTCATATGGACCCCAGCCCAGGGTGGTTTCCCCAGCACCCCAAACCTGCCAGCTGATTGCATCCCCCACAGCCCAACGTCCCCCCGCGATCGCCCTGATGGAGATGGCTCCATCACATCCCGTTGTCCTGGCAACAGGCAAGGATGCTGCTGAGCCAGCCCCGGCCGCTTCCCTCCGGCTCCAGGGGGCTGCCCCCACCCTAAAATATCCCCCCCGCCTGGATCCACGGGTCCTGCTGCATTTCCCAGCCAGCTGGTGAGGGAGGATTCAGGGATGCTGGGGACCATCCTGTTCCCAGCTCACCCCGCTGTCCCTCAATGCACACAAGATGAGGGTGCCCAGTGGCATTTATGTCCCTTTGCTCCCTTCCCAGTTCCTCAGCAGGTCATGATTATTGATGGGGCGGGGAAGCACAGCAGGGCTGGCCGATCAGCAGTGTATCAATCAGTTAATTATCGACAGGCCACCCACCTGGCTCCATTTACTGGAGGGCTCTTCTGGGGCAGCCTTGGGTACAGACTTGAAGCCTGGCATGGAAAGCACCAGCTTTAACCAGAGGGGTGAGCAGCTGTTCAAATTATACCCATCTGGGTGACTTTCCCCTGTTTTAAACCCCCTTGAATAAACCCACTGTGTGTGGAGCAACCTTGCTTTTCACACCCAGTTTAATCTCAAGACACTGGGTGTGGTGAATGGCAGAGGTCTCAGCTGCTTTTGTGTCCAGGTTGGGATTGATTTTTTTAGCCTCTGCCCCACATTCTGAGCTCATTCCTTGCCCTTTCTCTGGCCTTGTCCTCCTGTTGTGTTTGTGCTGCGACAAAAATAGCTGAAGAGGTGCTAAAATAGAATTAAGGCACTGGAATATGTAAATGCTCTTTGTGCTCACCCTGTTGCCTCCTGAATTTCAGCAGGAATGATGCTTTTCTTTCAATCTCAGCGCAAGGAGGTGATTTTGGACCAGGGAGCACCAGGGTGCAGAGCTGTGCCGGGGGGCAAAGAGCTCCCTGGATTTGTGAGCTCCACTTGGTGCTTATGATCCTCTTCCCAGAATAAATGAATAAGTACCAGTTTTCCACCCCAAATCAGCGAGCGTTGGGTGGCGGCACACGAGCATCTTTGGCTTCCCTGAGGGGAACATGGCATCATGGCATGGGGTCGGACCTTTCACAGAGGAAAAGCTTCCCAGCCCGGAGTCGATTCCTCTGTGTGCAGCAAGGGGGGATATTTTGGGAACGCTGCCATGAATCTCGGCTGCTCCCGCTGCTGCCGAAGGGAAGGAATTAAGCTCTTTGAGAAGCTGGCAAAGGTCCCTCCGGGAGCCCTGCGGTGGCTTCTTCAAACCCAGCGTTGTTTTGCCCACCCACTGTTGTTTTTTCCCTCCCATCAGAAGTTAAAATACGTGGTCACTGCTGGTGCCGCAGCCTCCCCATTCTGTCTGCCCTATCCCTGCATCCACCTCGAATCCTGGGGTCAGTTTTGGGCCCCTTGTGACAAGAAAGCCCTTGAGGTGCTGGAGCGAGTTGAGAGAAGGGAACGGAGCTGGGGAAGGGGCTGGGAGCACAAGTGCGGTGGGAGCAGATCAGAGGTTTAGAGGAGGTTGAGGTTGGATCTGGGGAACAATTTCTTCCCCAAAGGGCTGTGGGGCATTGGAACAGGCTGCCCAGGGTGGAGTCACCATCCCTGGAGGGTTGGACAGACAGAGATGAGGTTCTCAGGGACATGTGGCAGTGCCAGGGGTGGGTAATGGTTGGACTTGATGAGCTTGAGGGGCTTTTCCAACCAATATGAATCTGTGATGATTCTACATTCCTCCTGTGAGGCGGCTGAGAGACCTGGGGGACCCTTAAATCCCATCCCACCCCTTCTCCCCGGTGCTCCCTCTCTCCGTCTGGTTTCTCTCAGATGATCATGGTCTGCCTGCGGCTCGCTCTGCACTGGGGGGGCTGGGGCCGTGGGTGTGAGCTCTGCCAGTCGGCACAGATGCTGTATTTGCTCACACAACGGCTCTGCTTCCCCCTCCCAGATTTTTGCCCTGAAAAAACTAGGGCGCAGCCGCGCTGCCCACGGCTCCTAATCCCTCCCCAGCATCTGCTGCTCCTGGGGCTGCGGATGGGGGAACAGACGGGTCCCTCTCGGGGCGCTGAAGGGCTCCCACAATGTATTAGGGGGGTCAGATCCAGGATCATGCTGGTCCCTCTGCATGGTTTCCCACGGCAAAATTTGGGCAACGTGGCTCTTGATCGCGGTGCCATCCCAGGTGTGCAAGGACAACCAGTGCCCAGCTCAGGAAGGAGCATCAGGGCATTGCAGGGACCTCGCTGGAGGTGTTTGCTCCAGGTCCTCTCTCCATCGCTATGGCTTGAGTGGAGCTGTGGGTTGGGGTCCTGGCACGGCCACACACCCTCCGGCTCTGCACCAGGGAGGCAGCACAATCTGCATTTCAATGGGGATATTTAAAGCCGTAGCCGGGTGGGAAGCTAAGGAATCCATTTCCCAAGTGGGATGGCGGGGTGTTATTTTTATATATTATTGGATACGCAGCTTAAATCAGGCCCTAGCAAATGGAGAGGAAACGGGGCAGAGTGGGGAAGGGAAATCGTGTCCTGGCACTATCACTCTGCAGTCGCCAGCTCCTGATGCTCCTGGGGAATCACCCATCGCTGCCAGCCCATGTCCTGCTCCCTCCCTGGCCCGGCTGGGATGGCAGGAAGGGACATGGACCATGCACACCCTTGTCCCCATCGGGTACATCCCTGCAGCACTGGGTGCAAAATGCAAACGGTCAGAGCAAGGGAAGGCGAAGCCATCGGGTTGTCATCAGTGCCCGAGGAGGCTCCGCACAAGGATCCAAAGGGCTCCCTGACCTCACTCCGAGCATCCCCTCGGCTCCAAGCATCCCCGTCAGCTCACAGCCACATGTTTTGGGACGTTGTTGGTCCCGGTTTGGACACGTGGAGTGTTTCCCATGGAGCCATGCAGGCTCCTCGAGCAGCGATGCTGGTTTTTGGAGGTGGGCAGGGGCTCCTTTTGTTCTGGTTGTTAATTAAGCGGATCATTCAGAGTCACTAGTAGTGTAGTGTGTTGTCTTATAATAGTTGCAATTCTGTCCCTGTGCCAGCTTCCATTAGCGACAAAACCCACTTATCTTGTTCTTTCCTATCTCTTCCCTTTATATTTTTATCCTTCCCTCTCACTGCAAGTCTCTCTCTCCTCTTTTTTCAGCCCCAGCACCGCAGTAATAATTCTACCAGTCGTCATCTCGGTTGACAAAACACTGTTGATGTGACAGCTCCGAGCTATGAAATCTCCGTTACCGCTCGATAATTAATTTACTAATTGCATGGCGCTGCTTTGCCACGCGGCTGGGAGCCAGCTCCGGAGCCAGCGGTGCCATCCTGACCTGCGGGACTGGCGGGAGTGATGGGTTATCCCCTCCCTGTGCTGGGGACCATGGGGGACAGGGGGATGAGGTTGGACAGAACGGGCTGCCCAGGGCAGTGGTGGAGTCACCGTCCCTGGAGGGGTTGGAGAGATGTGGAGATGAGGTTCTCAGTGACATGGGGCAGTGGCAGAGCTGGACTTGATGATCTGGAGGGGCTTTTCCAACTAAAATGATTCTATAATTAGCATCAAACAGCCTCCAGACTTGTCCTCCATCTCCTGTAGGATGGGATGGTGTGATGTAGGGGACAGGGGGGGTCTCTCCTCCTGCCAGTTGCTTTTAAACCCAATTCATCTGCCGCCTGCGCCTCCTGCCCGGCTCCATGTCGGGGAGCTGGGGCTCAGCGAGAGCTGATGGTTCCCACATGGGGATTTCGGTGGCTGTGAAATGTTTTGATTTTCCCCTGATTGCAAAAGTCAGAATGAACCAAGTCTGCTGGAGCTGCCGTAACCAAGTGGCATCTCTCATTTCGGCATCGCCGCTTGTTTCCTTCCTGGAGGGAAGTGTCAGGTCTTGCTTCGTTTTGTTGGGTTTTGACGTCTCAAGCCCCAGATGATGTGTTTTCATGTGCAGGATAATTTCTCCAGGTCTCCAGTGAGAGAGATGGGGCAGGACCACCCTGCCCAGGGAGTGACATTTGGGGTTGAACCCCTCTGTTTGGGGTTGTGTGGTCTCTGCCACTGCACGGTGCCAATTGTTGGCATTGGGGACAGACAGACGGACCCTGCATATGTCTCCTTGGGCTTTGCAGCCGGGGAGGTGACAAGTACTGGAATCCTCATCAGCCTATTTTAAGGAGATGTCCCCTGAGACTTGGTATTGATTTGTTCCTCCTGCCTCTACCCACCCGGGCTCATCTGTGGTGGCATGTTGTCACCCACATTGTCACCTGCATTGTCATCTACATCGTCACCCGCCACCAGGACAGATATAAGGATGGGGCAGCTTGAGGGGACCAGCAAATACAGAGGCAGGTGCTCGACTGGGCTCTGCTCTGAGCGCATGGAGGATACAAATAGGGAAGGGAAACTGAGGCACGGGCACGAGGGGAGCTCGGTGCAGGGCTCTGCCCTGGCCCTCGCAGGGTTTAAGAGCCCTGTCCTCATACCAAGGGACCTTCCAGGGCTGCCACCTCTTTACTGGGTAAATGAATAGCATTTCGCTTCCAAAACCACGGGGTGGGTTACGTGGTAATTGCTTTTTGGGAGATTCAATTACCAAACCCACTTTGCTTTAAATCCTCCTCTGCGGTTTGCATTTTGGGGCTCCCTCCTCCCGTGGTCAGGGGGAGGCACCACGCTATGTTTCCCCCCTTGTGTTTTGGGGGCTGTGGCTGCGCTTGGCACCCGTGCCTGGGAAAAGGCTGGTTTGTAATTTGGGATGGGAGAGGAGGGGCCGGTGAGGGGGGGCAGGAGCCGCTGGGAGCTGAGGCTGTTTGGGGAAATGAGTGATGGTTTCGAAGCACGAAGCTGTGGCTCTCAGCAGCTTTTTGAAGCCTTGGGAAATTTGTCTTTTTGACTCGGCAAGGTGCTCAGGCGGGGAGGGAAACGCATTACAAGTCGAAATGCTTGGAGAGCAGAGGGGAAACATTATGTGATTCAAGCCCTGTTCCTCCCAGCAAGAGAAACCCGGCAAACACAATATATCGTATTCTTCGCATTCCTTCGCCTCTCTGTGCCGTGTGTGTAAATGGGCTTGTTCCCCTCCCGGGGTTGCAACTGCTGCTGCAGCACCCGCTGCCCAACTGGTACCCAGCGCATCCCGCCTGCCTGCAGGGATGCAGGGGATGGGGCAGAGCCCGGATCCTGGGCAGGATAAAACCCAGAGCATCCCACTGCTCCCCCAGGTGGGCTCTGGGGTGCAAGGGGGGTCGGGGCCGTGCTGTGCCGAGGATGCGCTGTCCCGCCGGGGAGCCTGGGAGCTCAGCGTGACGTGTAAAGGAGTCGAAAATAGAATCAATGCCGGTTTGTTCATGATAATAAATGGGGAGCAAATCGCAAACAGTGGGTAAGTGACTGGCAAACGCTGGTATTTTAATGTCCTCACAAAAGACCCGCGTGTGAGAGGGACTTTGCATGAGTAATTCCATACATTTTTAATGGTGGACCCTGGGGGAGAATCAATCACGCCGCGCAGTTGAGTTTCCCTAATGCAAGGCACAACACAAAGCAATTTTATTTGATAAGGCGGTGCTGAGAGCGGCTGGTTCCTCGCGCTCCGGCTCTTCTCTCCCTCCAATGACAAAGTCCTCCCGGGGAACATTCATTTGGTAAAGCCTCCCAGAAGTTACTGGTTGGGCTGGGCTGTTACTGGGAAGGTTCCTTTGGCTTTGCAGGACCACGCAGCTGTTATTGGGGGTTTGTGTGTGGAAGAAACATGGCTCTGTGTTATCTGTGGTGTGGAGATGTGGCTGGTGGTGCCGGTTGTCACAGCGAGTTGCTCTCCCTGTGGTACCCAGGGACCTGGTGTCGGTCCCATCTTGGGATGGTGGGACTTGGGCCAGTTTTGGGGCAGCTCACCCACCCTCTGTGACCTGCAGGGCTCAGTGTGGCCCCGCGTGGGTCCCACAGCCACACGCCGTGGCAGAGGTGACGGGGACATTTTCTGCAAGGGCAAGCAGCAGGCAATAGCTTTTTGAGATGGAAATGTGGCCCCGCAGGAGCCAAAGGCTAATGTGCTCTGGGTAGCTGCTAAAACTTCTGCTGGGGATATGTAGCACCTCATTTACAATGATATTTTTTATGCTGAAATGGAAGAAAGCAGCTGCTATCTGTACAAATAAAATTAGGCCAAAGGAGGAAAGTAATTTTGTAAAAGAAATAGGGAGATGCAGGGGGAGATGGATAGGAGACAGATGAATAAACACAATCTACATAGAAACTGATAAAAATTCAATTTCTGCTCACACACGTCCCGGTCTAGCTCACTCCCTTCCTCTCCTCTTCTCCACACGCTCCGGCGTTGTCTGTGGCCCTCGTGCATCCATCTGGGATGTGGGAGGCAAACACAATGATCCTATTCTGCCTTCAACATGCTGCGAAATTTTCTTTAATTACAGTTCTTTAATTCCTCTGACTCTGGCTTTATCTTCAATATTTCTTTTCCTTGCGAGCAGTGGGTGCCAGGGCCAGTGTCCCATGGTGGGAGATGGTGCTGGGGGTCCCTCTGGGCACAACCCCCACCACGAGGCTTCTGTGGTGGCACAGGGGACCTCGATGGTGCCTCTTTTCCCAAGGAACAAGGGACAAAATAAGAGGAAAGGGCCTCATGCTGCACCAGGGGAGGTTTACAATGGGTGTTGGGAGCAACTTCTTCATCCACATCCTCCTGTGCACACCCATATCTCCCATGCATACCCAGGTCCCCATGCACTCACGTTCCTGTGCACACCCAGGTCCCTGAGCACACTCACATCCCCGTGCACACCCACGTTCATGTGCACACCCACGTCCTCATGCACACCCACGTGTGTGGGGGCTGAGCCGCACTGCAGCCTGGTTTCCATAGGAAACCAAGCGGAGCCCAAAATCCTGTGGGGAGGTGTTGGGGGAGGCTCTGAAATATGTCCTGAAGAGCTCCATGTCCAGGAAGCCTCACTGTCCCACCCGGTGCTCTGGGGACACTGGGTGGTGGGGACACCATGGTGGCACCCAGGTGGCTGGCGGTGCGAGTGGGGCTGTGCTGGTGGCAGCTCGACTGTGGTTGTGGGGTTTGGAGAGGGGATTTTGGTGGTGAAATAGCCTCTGTGTGCTCCCCTGACACTCGCAAATGACCAAGATGGGGCTGTGAGGGGTTGTCACCGATGCTGCGGGGCTGTCACCAGTGATGGGGCACGTCCCTGCCCTTCTCGCTGCTTGTGTGTGCTTGTGCAGGATGGGGGCGGCTCAGAGCTCACCCTGAGCATCCTATCCTGAGCACCAGGGAGTCTGAGGGCTCTTCGCACCTTGGCCCTGTATGCAGCCTGCATGTCAGCCCTCCTCCTCCTCCTCTTCCTCCACCTCCCCTTCTTCCACCTCCCCTTCCTCCACCTCTTCTCCTCCTCCTCCTCCTCCATGGGCCTTTCACAAGCTGCCAAGTGAAGACGCGCTTGCCGGGCTGCACGCTCCAAAAGTTGATAATTCCCCTCCAGGCAATTAAAAGGAAGCCATTTCTCCTCAATCAGCTGTATTTGAATATGGAAATGATTTTTAATTACTCAGAGTCAATATCGTTTTATCACCGAAATGTGTTTGAACGAGGTTCACCGTATTTGCAGGGCGTCTAATAACCTGAATGCAAATTCACTGCGATTCATGCTTTTTAAATGCTCTGATGAGCGAGGGAAGGTGCTGCCCTTTGATGGTTTCATTCTCAGGGTCCTGACAGGGCACGAAATGCCCGTCATCCCCCCCGCCCCAGCAGCTGCCACAAGCGCACGTGCAGCGGGGACATGGCAGGGGCCACCAGCCCGATGGGGACACGGGGACCGTGAATGTCCCTTTCCTGAGCATGGCCACCCCCGGCTCGCCTGGCCCTGAACAAGCCCTGGGTCAGCTCCACGCGGAGGCAGTGACAGCTCAGCAGCGTTAGATCCCTGGCTATTGTCTCCTGATTAATTTGCTAATTATGTTCTGCTTTTATCCAAGGGGCCTGGTGGCAGTGTGGAAATGTCAGGCACTTGTTTATGCCCCGGGTTGCTGGCACAATGACAAAGGCAGGGTCCTGGAGGAGCCACATGTCACCTGGCCCTGCCGGCTCCGGCGTCACCTTGTCACAGCTCCCACAGGGCTGGGACCGAGCTGCTGCCTCTACCACCGCCTCCCCCGTCAGCCCTGGGCCTGTCCTTTGGCCTGTGCTTTGATTTTCCCCATGGTGGGACCTGAAAATATCCAGATTCATCTCTCTATGTGCTCCAGGGATGGGGAGCGTTGACACGGTGGCCTCAGTGCCACCATTGTAGGGGCTGACTACCCGTGGCTGTGGTCTTCTGGGTTTTCTTGCCGCGAGAACACATCAGGTGTCGGCATTGGACACCGCGCTCCTGCAAGCCTGAGCAGCTGAGATAACATCCCCGCTGCCGGCTGCAGCCGGGCGTTCTGCAGCCCTCATGTTTATTAATCGAGATGAATATTGATGTAAGGTTTCTTGCTCGTGAGCGGTTGCGGGTGTGCAGGAGCGACCTGGCTGCTGCTTCGGGCGGTGAAATGGTGCTGGTGGCCAGGGGCTGCGGGCAGGGCTTGGGGTCGAGTCCTTCAAACTGCCCTGCCTTGTGCCAAGGCATCATCCCTGCTTTGGCACAGATGGACACACAATCAGCCCTGATCCGTCCTTCAGCACACAAAGTGCCTGGAAGAATCAAAATGCAGATGCTGAGGTGAAACGCATCTTCCTGGGCACAACAGCCACATCCATAGGTCTGGGAGCCGCTTGGGACTGGCTGTTGGCTGTGCCACAGTGACAGTGCTCCTTGGTCCATATCAACCCCCAAAATGACAGTTATTTCAAAGCTTATTCATACCCTTCCTCTTCTCATCACACAAGCTTCCCTTGCTCCTTTTTCTTGGATTTTCTCCCTGCCACCACCAGCAGAAAACTTCACGTGAAGGTTCCTGGGAGGTGAGCAGCGGCCGCGGGCAGCCGGTGCGGCGCCGGTCCCTCTGTCCCTGCGATGGGCACCAAGCGACAGGCAAAGGCTCCTCCGCCGGCGCTTACTGCCTCTTCCCATTAGAGTGGATTATCTCACAAACCAAACTTCCCTGTTTATCATTGCTTTTGTTTTTCCACCGGAGCAATTCACAGTGAAGTTTATGGGAAGTGATTCAGACAGGCGGCTGTGGTTACCGGCTTCTCGGGGGCTGCCTTCTGCTCCTGTCCCACCCCGCGGTTTGAGCCGAGATGCTCCTGCTGAGCCTTTGTGAAAAGCTGCTGCTCTGTGCCCTGCTTGGGGAAGACAAGCCCTGGGGATCGGGCTCATTTGGGGCTGGTTACAGCATCCCCGCATCCCCCCAGCCAGGAGCTGGATTCTGTCTCATCCCTGAATCCTCATCCAGGGCTGGGCTTGGAGTAGCTGCCACCTCACTGATCCTCCCCTGTCCCTGATCTCTGTGCCAAATGAAGGGGAAATAAGAGCCCCGTGTTGGCAACACAATAGTGCTGGGTGCCTCAGGAGCTCCGGCCGTGGGGAGGGCTCACCCGGTCCCTGTCTGGCACGGTGGATGCCGTAAGCCGCGGCGGCAGCGCCGGCATAATGGTTGTGGCGGCACCAGGGACCTTGTGTCAACCTGGCGGGTTATAATTGCCTTAATGGACAGGTCTAATTCCCATCCAGCAAGCAAAGCCCTGGTGTTACAACCTCCGCACGCGCGGGCACTGCTCTAATTATGGCCTGTGAACTGCTCTGCCTGTGCTGACACCCAGCCCCCCCCGAATCTGTGGGTACTGATGAGGCTGAGAGCCCTGATCAGGGTTTTCCCCGCATCCCAGGGGTTGACAGGGGTGCTGAGGGCTGTGGGGTGCTCGCACCCATCAGCCAGGGAGATACTTCATTTTGTTTTCCTGGCCCAGGGGGGCTGCGGAGGGCAGAGCATCCCTCTTGCTTTGCTTTGGGCTGAGGGCACGGCCGACGGCAGAGCTGATGCCGTGACTGGGGGAGGTTTGCTGGGATGCAGCAGCAACAAGCAGCTACAGAAAGCACCCAGTTGTCCTGGTAACAGTGGGTGCTGCCGGCTCCTGCAGCTCAGCCCCCCTGCAGTGCCAGAGCCCTTCAGCCCTTCCTTGCCACAGGCAGGGCCCCACTGGGGGCACTGGAGCCTTTTGGCGATGGAGCCTTGGGCAGGGGAGCGACACAGGGGCTGGAAATGGCTGGAAGGGCAGCAGCAGGCACAGGGTGACCTGCATGACCACAGGCTGTGGCCAGGCCTGGTGGCCCTGGTGCTCTTGCAGGACAGAGCAACGCCAACCAGGCTGTGCCGCAGCCAGCACTGGGGTCAGGGCTGAGCCTGCGGGCAACACATAGGCATCACGTCTTGCATCCCATCCTGCGTCGCATCCTGCATCCCACCCTGCATCCCATCCTGCATCCCACCCTGCATCGCTTACAGGGCAGTGGTAGCTGGTGACACACAGTGCACTTGGGTATTTGGAAGTATGTCAAGCGTGCAGATCTATTCAGCTGTGGGAGCAAATACCTCGTGGGAAGCAGAGAGTGTGTGACCCAGAGAGCCGTGGCTTTGGGATCGCCCTTCTGCTGAGCTGCAGCCGCTGCAATGATCTGTATTTACAGAGACGGGTTCTGGAATATCCTCCAGTTATGTCTGAGCTAATGATGCTTTTCTCCCTGGGATACAGAACAGCCTGCAAAGCTGGTGTGCTTTCCTTCAGCCTTGACCCAGAGGGGATGAGTCTGTCTGGGGACGAGGGGTCGGGCACTGACAGGCTGCAGGGGACAACTGGGAAAAGGGAACACCAGGGATGGAGGGAGCTGAACAGCACAAAGGTCCGGGCTGCTGTGGAGCCTCTGTGCCAGCTGCTCTCAGCTGCCCACGGACCACCAAGACGCTCCGGTTTATCCCGCCTGTGCGGGGCGTTCACATGTGAAACTGCAGCTCTGCAGTCCCCCCCAAGCCCCACTGTGGCGCTGGGAGCCTGGCACCCTCTGTGTCACACACACTTGTGCCGCATTTGTGCAAATGAGGGGTGTGCCAACCCTGTTTCTCACCTGGTGCTTGTGCTCCAAGTCTCCCTGCAGCCCATACCCCCCTGCACCCCTGTGAAACACGCCATGCTGAGGCCTGCATGTGTGTGCAACACAGCTGCTGGCAGGGACAGCGTGCATCCTGCACAGGGGTGTGCCACACATATGGTTGTGCACACCCCAGCACCCACTGGTGTGCACGCGTGAGCTGCCCACGCACCAGCGCGCACGAACAGCCCGCTCGTGTGCACACACGGACAGCCCAGCCGTGCACACGCAGCCACAGCCCACGCTTGTGCGTGCACGAACCAACTCACGCGTGCGCGGGCACATGCCATCCACACGCGTGCAGCCCCCCCCGGAGCACAACACGCGTGTGCACCCCCCCCCCGCCTCGGAGCACAACATGCATGTGCCTGTGTATCTCTCCGGGAGCACAACATCCCCCCCCTCGAATGCTCGCTCCCCCCCCGCGCTGCAGCGCCCCGGGGTCACCTTCCCACGCACCCACCTCCCCCCGGCCCCCCCTGCTCGCCCCCCCCCGGGCTCCCGAAGGCGGCCCCGCCGCCGCGCAGGCTCCCGCCATGCCCGGTGCTGTCACACCGCCCCGCGCCCGGCGCATGCAGCAAGTGCCCGAGCGGCGCGCGCCGCCGCCCCCGCCCGCCCCCGCTGCTGCTGCCGCCGCTACCGGGGCCCGGCGCGCCGCGCGCCCGCTGCCGGCCCCGCGCGCCTCCGCCGCCGCGCTCCCCCGGGCGCGCCCGGGCACCGGCTGCCGCCGCCGCTGCCGCCGCTCGGGGATGGCCAGCCCGCTGCACGCCGCGCCGCGCCGGGGCTACACGCGCTGCTGACGGAGCGCAGGTAAGGGCGGCGGCGGGGACCCCCCTCCCGGTGCACTGGCACCCCCCTCCCCGCTGCACTGACCCCCTTCCTTCCCGGTGCACCGAGCCTCGAGCTGCGGGGCGCTCCGTTTCCCCCCCACCCCCCCTCACTCCGCGGCGCAGCGGGGGCGGCAGCTCGCCGGGGATGCGGGATGCGGCGGCCGGAGCTGCCGGTTGGGCAAAGCCCCGGTTCCGCCGTGCCACCCCCCTCGCCACCACCGGCCAACTTTCCGGCCCCGGCGGCGAGCGGTAGGGCCGGGGAGTTGCAGGCGCGCCGCGGTACCGGCGATGCCCCGTGCCCGGTGCGGGCAGCGGCGGCCCCGGCCCTGCATGGAAGTTGCGCGGGGGCTGCGGCGGCACCGGGCGGGCTCGGCACCGGGGCTGCCTGCGAGCGGCGGCATGCCCGGGGCTGCCGGTCCTCCTCCGGGGCTGCCGGTTCCCCACTCGGGGCGCCGTTCCCCCCGGGTGTGCCGGTTCCCCCACCACAAACGGTGCCAAGGCTCCAGCAGCCCCACAGTGGAAGGGCTGCACGCATGTCGGTGAGCACATGCATGTTGCCGGGCATACATGTGGCACTGTGGTGCCGCGGTGTGTCACACAGCAAGGCCACGGGTGCCCGGCTGCCTGCTGGCATTGCCCCGGCATGGGCACACGTGCTGCCAGCCTGGCAGGTGTGGATGCTCGGTGGGCTGGTCACCCCACACTGTCACCCATGGCAAGCGCCCCGGGGAGTCGGCACACACTGGGGCACATGGGCTGGCGTTTTGGCAGAGCCCTGGCAGCAGGCAGGTGGTTTTGCAGCCCTCCCCTACAAGGGGCTTTGTTTGGTGCCAGCATGGAGGGGCTGCGGGGAGCCCCCTGCCATGGCTGGGGCGAGTGGCACCTGGGGACTGTGGGCGTGCGGTGAGGGCACACGTGGGCGCCCAGTGTGTGCCAGCGCGGACACGTGCAGCGTGCAGGTGGCAGCCAGATATGGGGGGGAGTGAGGGAGCTGCTTCCCTTCCCAGGGGACCTGCAGGACCTGGGGTTCATGGAAGGAGTGGTGCCACATGTGCACACGCGTGTACCCACGCAGGGCACTTGTTGAAGCACAACGGGGGATTTTCTGCAGCCCTGGCCAGTGTGGAAGGGTGCGTGTGGACCGTGTCTGCGTGGTCGGTGCCGGGGGCTCACGGCAGCACAGTGTGTGAGAAACCCTTTGCTTTTCTAGGTCATGTCACCACTGCCTGTGCTGGATGGCGCCTGGCAGCCAGGGCTGCCAGTGATGTGGGGAGGTGGCCCCGGGGTGGCCGGGCTGGGTTGTGGCAGAGAATCTGGTGGGGGTTTGTGACAGGGTGCTGCTGGTGGCTGGGGTGCCTGTGGAGCTGGTGGCACGGGGCTGGCACTTGGCTGTGCGGCTGGGAGAGCTCCCAGCAGGGCGATTATTTTGGACTAATCTCTCCCCTCTTGGTTTCTGAGCCGAGGAGGGTTTGTGGGGAGGGAGCTGGCTTATGGAGCTTGCACCAGGCACCCGTGGGGAGGAGCGGGGCGGTGCGGCTGTCGTCACTGTCACCATCGCCTGGCTGCCCTCTGGTCACCCTCACTGGCGAGGCTCAGCACCCCGTTTCCCAGCGGGGTTCGTTACCAGCGGCACAGACGGTGGCAGATGCTCGAGTTGGCCGTGGGGCAGTGCTAGCCCCTCTGTGCCGGAGCCTGGCAGCAGTTCCTCCTCAAGGCCTGCCCGGCTGCTTGTCAAGCCTTGTCAACCAGACCCTGCTTTGATCCAAGGAGTTTGCAAGAAGCCGGGATCCTACAAATTTGGTCTGTGCTGGAGACAAAATGGATACGGAGCTGTCACCGTGGGCGGCTTGCTCTGCGACCGGCAGCTGCGCGGCAGAGGTGCTCCAGCGCCTGGGACACGCTGCTGTCTTCCTGGCTGCCTCTGGCTCTTCTCAGCACCTCTAAGGATCTCTGGCAGCGCAGCTCTTCTGCCGAGTGTGACACCGCCGCCGTGCTGGGGGTACTGGGCTCTGCTCGGAGAGCTGCAGCTGGCTCTGTCTTCCCTGGGGGCTTGTGGGCACCAGCCACCTGCCCAGAGAAGCGAGAATCGATGGGTTTTCCTTCACCTGGGCTATTCCCATCACTGCTGAGGTCCCATTCTGCAAGAAGGGCTGCCCGTGCTGCCCTGCCCGGAGGAGGATAATGCTCGGATGGACCATGGGACGAGCCGCCAGCCCTGGTCCAGCGCCCACGCAGCCCTCGGGGCTGGGTTGCTGTGGTACCTTGATGCTTTTCCACGGGAGTTTGGAGCGGGGCCCTGCAAACTCATCTCCGACCACGATGCTGTCCTTTGGGCTGGCTCTGGGCCACCCAGCTCAGTTGCCAAACGTCAGAGGCTCCGTAGCTCCTCGGTGCTCGCGAGGGCCATTGTGTCCCCCCCCGCTTTCGTTCCGTCTGTTCATTCTTGATGTCCTCCAAGAGTGGGATGGAGCCAGGTCCCTTCTTCTCCTTGAGGCACCTTGGAAGTTCCCGGTGGATCTGGGTCTGGCTGAGACAGTGAGTTACAAAACAAAAAATCCCTCTCCAGCATGAACACACATCCAGGCTGCCACCTCCCTGCTGCCACCCCTGCAACTCGGACCCCCCTTTGGAGCTCTCCTGGGGCTCTCAGCCCCCCGTCCCTTTGTTGTGTGGTGCCAGGGCAGGAGGGAGATGATGGAGAAGGGGGAGCTGCATCCCAGTGACGTGGAAACGAGTCAGAAGAGGCCGTGGGAGAGCAGCAGGAGCAGCCGCGGCTGCTGCAGCCCCTGCGGGTGCCCTGCTGCAGGGGGGCTCGCCTCCAGGGACCCCCGTGGCCGTGGAGGGGGGAGGCAGCACACGCTGTTCCCTGGCAGAGTGTAATCCCTAATCCCGGTGGAGATTTCACTGTGCTGTCTCTCGGCCGTGCTTTTGGAGTGGAGTTTTACCAACAGCAGTTAAGTAAAATAAATAAAAAGGCCTGTGCTTGCCAGTGCGAGCGCGGCTCAGCCGCTGATTGGCAAAGCGGCACCATTAATTACCGCTCGGCGCTGCTGCCAGCCTGCCAGCTTCGGGAAAGGTGGTGGCAGCGCGCCGGGGACACCAGAGGGAGAGGGGGAGATGTGGGAGCGATGAGGGGGGAAAATGTGGTCCCGGGAGCTGGGGGGGTTGTGCCATGGTGGGTGAAGCGGCACTGATACCCGTCTTCCCAGCGAGTGTCCATGCGTGCACGGGAGCCCACGCATGTGCACACACATGTGCACACACACGCCTTTGCAGGAAGCCGTGTTTTCGGGAGCTGTGATCTCAGCGGTGATGCTCACAGCGTTAATCAGCTGGCAGGGAGGCTGCGTGCGTGCTGGGCTCGGTGCTGGGGGTCCCTGGCACGGGGAGGACGGGCGCAGGGCACCGAGGGCTGAGCATGGAGGTGGCGGAGGCGGCTTTGAAGTTCCCGGATGCCTTTGAAGCGCTAGTGAAGACCCTGGAAATTGGAGGGTTCTGGACTCTCCCGGCAGGAAGAGCTCGTCATGGCGCTTTGTTCGTCGGCATCGCCGCTGGGCAGGCAGGGATGTGGCCCCGTGGGATGGGAGCTGTGCCATGGCCATGCCGTGCTGTGCCACCGCCAGCCTGCTCCTCCCCAGATGCCGTTGCAGGGAACGAGGCCGTTCCTGCTGTGGTTCAACACCCAGAACTGCCCAGCCTTTCCTTACCCTGTGCCCTTGTCCCGAGCCATCCTCGCCTTAGGAATTCTCATGCATCGTATATTTTCTACAGCCTATTAAAAGAACAGTGTCAGTTTAAAAACCGTGTCTCTTAAAACCCAAATCTCCTTTACTTTGCTATTAATCGTTTCTCAGATTATTAATGCCAGCGGGATTTAGTGTTGCCCGTTTATCACTTTTGGGGCTGGTTTGTTGTTTCTGGCTTTGCCTGGCTGGAGAGGGGCAGCCGCGGCAAAGCAAAAGCGCGATGGTCAGGAACCGCCCCCCGTTGTGCCGGGAGGATGGAGCTGGACCAGATCCGCGCCAAAATCCCCATTCACGCGAAGCATCTTCAGGGAAACAACCTGTTTGTGCGGTGTGAGCGGGGCTGGCATGGAGTGGTGCCTCCTGCTGCCGTGCCACAGCCGCTACCGAGGGGACACCCAGCCCCGGTTGCGTCCTGCCAGTTACCAGCACCCAGCGGGATGCGATGGCAGCGATGGAGACGGGCTGCAGATGGGGAGCCTGGGATGTCGCTTCCGCTCAGTCACTTCCCAGCTCTGTGATGGCTCTTTAAAAGCTTTAATTAAAAACCCACCCCCTTCATCGCACCCGAGCGGGGAACAAAGGCTGGAGGGTGGCCGAGGTGGGTGAGCGTGCCAGCCTGTGCCAACCGTGCACCGGGTGCCGTCCCCGGGGAGCAGCGGCCGCTCCAGCGAGGTGGTTGGGTACGGTGGGTCCCTGGGGGCAGCCGGCATCCCTCCATCAGCAGGCGGTGCCGGGATGCAGCTGCCGGGTGGTTTCTCCCTCATGGACCATTTTGGAGGGGTGACGGGCAGCGGGGCCGTGTCCGGGCACCCTGGCGAGGCTGGGCTCACCGGTGCACACCGACGGCGATGCTGCAGGGTGCCATGTCCTTGCTGTGGTGCCAGGTAGGGGGTGATGGTGGCCCCTCCTTGATCCAGGTGACTTGGTGCCCCAGATGTTAAAGATCTTCTCAGGCCCAGCATGCAGCTCAGTGAAATATTTTCACTGCAGCAGCAGCAGCAAGCGCTGCGGGGAGCGGGGCTGGTGCTGAACGAGCTGTATCAGATTTGATCTGCTCTTAACGAGTCCTGGCCTTCAGGAGCAGCCGTGGCGCGATACTGGGCTCTCGGGCAGCTGCAGCTGCAGCCCCGGCAGGTTTTTGGGGTGGAGGGAAGCTCCGCGTGGTCTGGAGCACATGGGTCTTTCATGGCACTGTGTTATAAACGTGTGGAGCCTGGGCAAGCATTGGCAGTGGCTGTGCCCGTCCCCACTGAGCCTTCCAGCGGCCGGTTTGCCCCGGTGGCCATGGCGCGGGCAGGCTGGGCACCGGCAGGAGCCGGGCAGGAGATGATGAGCGGCTGGCGGTGCCCGAGCATCCCTCCTCGCTGCTCTCAGGCGAGGGAAGCAAGCACCATCTTGTGTCCCTGCCAGGCTGCGGGAGCCCCGGGAGCTCGCTGCAGAGCAGCAGCATGTCCCTGCCTGACCTCCTCTTCCTCCTCCTCCTCCTCCTCCTCCTCCTCCTCCCATCCCCGGCTCTCCTGGAGCAGTGGAGGGATGTGATTCTTTGCTGAGTGCTTGAGGAGCACCAGTGGGGGACGCCTGCTCCGTCTGCCCCTCGGCTCCCCTCCGCTGCTGCCGTGGGTGCGGGGGTCTCCTGCCAAATCCCCCGGGATCTCCTGAGGGTGGAAGTGGCCACAGCCAAGCAGGGTTTTCTTTTGCCCCACATCTCCCTGCTTACATTGGGTTGTCCTCCCTGGATCCAGCCCCACGCTGGCTGCTCCAGCCCCGTTCTCCCCACGCTGCTGGGGCGGCAGGAGCCAGCGCCAGCCTGTTGCATGAGAGCTGGGTTATTTTTAGCTCCCTAATGTGCCCGTCGTGGCTTCAGCGCAGGCTTGGCTGAGGCTCAGGCTCCCTCCTTGATGAGCAGGGGGATGCCCCGGTACCACTGCCTGATTTGGGAGCCGGAGATGTTATTTGGGGATGGAGAGGAGCATCCTGGCGTTGCACTGAGCATTCGGCATCCCCATACGTGACTGGAATGGAGGGGAGCAGGGACCTTGGTGATTTTTGGAAATCAGTCTCTGGATGGCATTCATCCCCTGCAGCCACCTCTGAGCATCCCCCGCGGTCCCCAGGGCTGCCTTGGGTGCAGGGTCCCCAGCAGAGCGGTGCCGCCACACGCGCGGTGGCCTTTGCCACCGTACAGCCGTGCTCCGGTCCCGCTTAATAAGGCCACCGCGTGCATTATTTTATTAATGAGTTATTAAAAAGCTATCCACGGCGATGCTGCTGCGTACCCGGCATGACGTCCAAGAAATATGTACTTTAATGCTTGCTCGCCCTGTGTCAGGCGCTTGTGGCAGGTCGGGGGACACACCACACTGTTGGGGTGCCCGTGTACCCGGAGCACATCACCCTGGGCTCCTCTGCTGAGCTGCCAGTCTGTCCCCACGGTGCTCGGGGGCACCAGCAATAGCTACAAGGATTTTTATAGCCCAGTCTGGACAGAAGCTGTTCGGTGGCTCCTTGCCCAGGCTGTGCTTGGCTGGCTCTGAGGGCAGGGGGGTCTCTGTGTTGGGGTCCATTGGCTGTGGGGGGAGCCGGGTCTCTGCTCTGGGGGTTTTGGGGCGAATCCCTGGTCCGTGCTGTGTGGTCCCAGGCCTGGGGGCTGCCTTGGCACAGCCTGGGGGACAGCGCAGGGGTCACTGCTGGCTGTCCCTGGCCTCCAAGGTGGCAGCTGTGGCCGTGGACCAGCTGGGATGCTGCAGAGCACTGGCCCCCTCACTCCATAACATCTCTGTGCCTCCCAGTAAGCATCTGTCTGTCTGTCTGTCCGTCTGTCTCTCCCGCAGGGCAAATGCCATAGGATGACCGCTGCTGGTCCCCTCTTACTGGCTGTGATATCGTCTGTCCTGTGGTTCACGTGGGGCTTCGACCCGGCTCCCAGCGCCTGCTCCGCTCTGGCCTCCGGCGTCCTCTACGGCTCCTTCTCCCTCAAGGACCTTTTCCCCACCATCTCCTCCGGCTGCTCCTGGACCCTGGAGAACCCCGACCCCACCAAGTACTCGCTCTACCTCCGCTTCAACCGGGAGGAGCAGGTCTGCACCCACTTCTCGCCCATGGTGCTGCCGCTCGACCATTACCTGGCCAACTACACCTGTGACCCCCGCGGCGAGGCCACCAGCCCCCCGCCTGCCCACCAGCGCCCCGAGGAGGAGGAGGAGGAAGCCGAGCTGGAGCTGTGCGAAGGCACGGGGCCCTTCACCTTCCTCCATTTCGACAAGAACTTTGTGCAGCTGTGCCTGGCGGCCGAGCCCGAGGCGGCCCCCCGCCTCCTGGCCCCACAAGCCCTGGAATTCCGTTTCGTGGAGGTGCTGCTCATCAACAACAACAACTCCAGCCAGTTCACCTGCAGCGTGCTCTGCCGCTGGCTGGAGGAGTGTCTGCAGGCGCCCGGCACCCGCCGCTGCGGCTTCACCCACGCCGGCTGCAGCTGCCAGGCGGGGACCCCCCCGGCACCACGGCGCAACGGCACCCGGCACAGCGCCCGCACACCCGCCCCACCGCCTGCTGCCAGCGACTGCTGCCCCCCGGACCTGCATTCTGCGAATGCCAATGATATCGACCTGCCCGAGGTCCCGCACGGTGAGTGGGGTGCAGGGGGAGCCCTGGGGACGAGCCTCTTGCTCCATGTGTGTTTCCCGGAGCATGGAGCAGGGAGGGTGTGCGATGGGTGAATCCTGCCCGTGCATGCTCCCTAGGGAAGTAGGGTGCAAATCGGGTGCTGCACATGGAGCATGGAGAGGCTGTGCAATGGATAAATCCTGTTTGTGCACACTCCCCAAGGCTGGAGGGTGCAAATTGGGCACTGCACAGAGCAAGGGAGCTGTGCAATGAATAAACCCTACCCATGCATGCTGCATGGGGCAGCAGAGTGCAAATTTGGCACTGTACCTAGAGCAAGGAAGTCATGCAAAGGGCAAACCTGCCTGTGCACAGTCCCCAGGGCAGGAGGGTGCAAACTGGGTGCTGTGCATGCAGCAGAGAAGCCATGCAATAGATAAATCCTCCCTGTACATGCTCCATGCAAACTGGGTGTTGTGTGTGGAGCCAGGAAGCCATGCATTGGGTAAATCCTCCCTGTACCTGCTCCATGCATATTGGATGCTGTGCATGGAGCAGGGAAGCCATGCTATGGATAAATCCTACCTGTACACGCTTCCTGCAAGAGGAGTGTCCAAACTGGATGCTGTGCCCAGCGCAGGGACGCCATGCAAAGTGCAAATCCTGAGCACGCTCGCAGCTCCTGGTGCACCTCGCCTGAGCAATGGCCAAGCTCAGCTGAGCCGCAGCTCGCCCTGCCCTGGCCAGTTAGCGCGGCTCCCCGCCGGCCCTGGCTGTTTGCCGCGGCTGCTCTGGCACAGCCTGCATGGCCCCGGGGCTGCTGCTCGCCCCACTGCGAGCCCGGAGCGGGAGCCCTGTCACTCTGCATTGCTGGAGACGTGGAAAACAATTTGCAGGTAAAATGACCCTTTCCCGTGGCAAATTACCCTTGACTGCTGCGGCTCGGGCGCTTGTTATTCCAGGGAGGATGTCACGGCACGGTGGCATGGCGCGGCCGGGCTATTAACCAGGCGGAATGAAGCCATTTGCTCGTTACGGGATTGCAGGAGCCTCAAGTGAAGATAAAGCAGCCATGTTCACCCATACCTTGGGCACGGTGGTCAGGCTGCCCGAGCGTTCCTGTCACCCTCAGGGCATCTCTGCTGAGCCCAGCGAGGGGATGCAGGGCTTTTGGGTGCACATCTGGCCAGATGTTCACCCTGCGCCAGCCCTGGGAGATGCGTGGAGAGGAACAATCCCCAACTTAGCTGTTTAGGGTCTTTATCCAGCAGATTAGGTGGTGGTGATGGGCTGTGGGTATACATATAATTTCATTGGGCTTTAGCATTTATTTCTGGAGCTAAATGTCATTACGGGCAGATCCCCCGACTAAATCCCTGGTCCGTTACAGCTGCAGGGTTATAAATCGCCTCATCCCAAGGGGAGCTGCTTGAGCTGATTTTACTTTATTTCTTCTTTTTTCCCTTTTAAATGCAACTCCTCATGGGTGATTAAGAGCTCAGCGCCTGGTTCAGGTGCCATCCCTGAGCTCGACCTGGCTGGTTCTCTGCTCGGGGCACCCAGGGATGATGGAGGGTGGAGGAGGGCTGGAGGATGCCTCATCCCTTTGGTTCCCTGGGCTTTGGTGGGGGTTAGCGATGCCCATGGCTGGTTTGGTGGGGTTTAGTGATGCCGAGCATGGCTCAAAGAGGGGATGCTGGAGCGGGGAGTCCCCGCAGACCCGGCAAGTTTGGGCACGGAGCCACCTGCAGAGCGGCTGCACGAACTCCCGCTCCTTCCCCAAATTACATTTGACATTCAATTAAAACCTGGAGGCACCCGGAGGTACAATGTTATTGTGTTATTGCGGCACTGCTGCCTCGGCCACCCCGTGCGCCGCTCGCTGCCAGCCCCTGCGCCACGTCCCCCCTGGGGTTCCCCAGCATCACTGGGCTGCACCGCAGGCCGGAGCACAGAGCACCTTTGATGGCAGCGAGGGGGGGTCCCAGGCACCCACCTGGCCTCCCCCTGGGTGAGAATGGCCGCCTTTCAGGGTGACGGTGACAGGCAGGGCCGGGGGGCTGAATGGCGCCTGTGAGCCCAGCCTTGGCGGGCGCCCAGCGCTGATCTCACCAGCTCCGCTCTGCCGAACGCCGCAGCCGCGCAGCGACACGGGGGCTGGCACCTGCCCAACCGCTCCCCGGGATCCCCATGGCCAGCCGCCGTGTCCCCAGGGTGTCCGCGCTGTCCCCTCCGTGGCACAACTCTCCCTTGGGGCCGGGGAGGATGTGGTTGATATGGTTGGAACTGGGCGGTGCAGCCCCGGTGAAATGTGGTGCTGTGTCCACGCAGATGGAGTGGGGATGGGGTTGAAAATTTGTGGGGTGACGTTGGGCATGTTGCATCTATGCAATAGGGGGGGATCTTTGGGGGGCACAGAACCCACAGTGCCACAGCCAAGCAGTCCCAGCCCTAGGCTGCCCCGAACCCATCACACTTCAGAAACCAACCCCTGGGGAGGTGACACCATGCCTGCTGGCTTGTGGGGACACGACTGGCCTTGAGGGACATCCTGGGCTCCCCAAAAGAACCCCCCTGGCCTTGCAGCCCAGCAGCCATGCCACAGTGTGGGGAGGTGGGGGATGCCTGGGTCAGGACTGGGCGCAGGTACCAGGATGGAGGATGCTGGGGATGGAGGATGCAGGGGATGGAGGATCCATGGGATGGCCGCAGCCGCCCTGTGCTGACAGCTGGGGATTTAGTGCTCTCAGAAGGAAATTGAATTTGGTGTCTCTGTCGAACACCGCCAGGGAGAGCGCCCTCGTATATCCTCAGGATTTATGGTTTTCCCCGGGCACTCACCATGACGGGTATAATTCTGCCATGCTGCTCGTGCAGGCAGGCGGCCCCATGGGGAGCTCGGCCCCATGGCTGGACAGACCCCCCAGGGCAGCCCCTAGCCCCCCTGGGTCCCCCTGCACACCCCATGCCACAGAGCAGGATGTGTTGGGACAGGAGCCAGGGGTGGCTGAAGGTAACAGCGAGGACCCTGAGCAGGGGACAGGGCCAGGCAGGGGTTATGCTGGATTGAAAGGAAAAGTCAGTCAGTTTGGGTCTGGTTTAAGGCACTAAGAGCCCTGTCTGGGGCTCGTACATCACCTGCAGGTGTTGCTGCCATACTGTCCATGGGAACTCACCAGCATCCTGCAGGGTTCAAGGGACCCTGCTGCAGGATGTGGGGTGGCCTGGGGGGCACGGGGGACGCCGGGGAAGGCGTCACCCCCTGCGCCCGCAGCCGCGCGTCCCGCCGAGCCCTCCGCATGCCAGTTAATTTCACGCCAAGTGCTCTTGATGGATCTCTTGTTATTTTTGGTGAGCCGAGCTATAAATTTGTGCCACCTCACTGCAGCAAGCTGTTAAGTGGGGACGCAGAGCACCTCTGCCCAGCACCACGGGGACACGGGCACCCCGACCGCCCTGGGGACATGGCACCCCTGGCTACGCTCCAACCACAGCCCCTCTGACACGGGGCGATGTGTTTGGTGGGAGCTGTGACACATTTTGGGGGGCTGTGAGTGTGCTCAGCCATCTCAAGCCCTCAAGGATGCCACGCAGTGCTCAATGTGGAGCTGGGTGTTGGTGTCCCCCCTGCAATGTCCCTTGACCCGCAGTGGCCTGTCCCCATCTCCGTCCCCTGCCCACTCTCACCAGAGCCCTTTTTTCTTCCAGGCAATGAGATTGAGGAGAACCTGAAGGTGAAAACCCAGTGGCCACGGTCGGCAGACGAGCCAGGTGTCTACATGGCCCAGACAGGTACTGGCACTGCCCCAGTGTGGGGACAGACACAGGACAGAGGTGACATGGGGCTTGGGGTGATGGAGATGGAGCAACTCCCTTTTGCTTCCTGCTCACGGACCAACTTAATTTGCTCCATTTATATATTTTTTTCCTTTACACCTTCCTCCGAGGGTTGTAAAGCAAAAAAAAAAAAAAAAATCCATTAACTGTTTAGTTCAAATGTATTTATTTGGCAAATCCATCTGGCTAATTTGAGTGCACTGCTTCCCGCTCCCCAGCCCCCCTTGATTTATGGTCGGAGGGCTCAGAGGCGAGCGGGAGATGGATGGGCTCTGTGTGCCTGGCATGCAGATCTGCTCCGTGCTGGGATGCTCGTGGGGGTCCTGTCCCACTGGGAGCTGCTGGGCAGAGCCGGGGGTGACCCTACTGGTGGCCATGGGGTCCCCATGTGACGCAGGGCATTGTCACCTCCACGGGAGCCCTGCTCCGCAGCCTGCGTCTTGCCTGTCTCTGGGACAAATCGTCCCCTTCGGAGCCCTCCTCCATATATTCCTTTTTAATTTAAACTGATGGCCTTTGCTTCTGGCCTGTCCAATAGCTTCAGCGACATCATCAAGCTTAATAAGAGCTGGGTTGTTGTAAATGTCAATGCTGTGCCTGGGCGGGGAGAGGGAACCGCGCCGGGCTGCCCGCGCTGCCTGTGCTGCCCAGTGGGTGCTGCCCCTGTGCCGGGTGCGACCCTGTGCCCCAGCCCTCATTGGGATAGTTTTTGTGTGGTTTAAGGAAGGTGGTTAAATATCTCCTTCTCTGGGGATATTCAAAACCCACCTGGATGCGATCCTGTGTGATCTGCTCTGGGTGACTCTGCGTTATAGAATCACAGAATCATTTTGGTTGGAAAAGCCTCTCAAGATTGTCGAGTCCAACTGTTCCCCCACCCCTGACACTGACCCCTGTCCCTGAGAACCTCATGTCCGTCTGTCCAACCCTCCAGGGATGGTGACTCCAGCACTGCCCTGGGCAGCCTGTTCCAATGCCCCACAGCCCTTTGGGGAAGAAATTGTTCCCCACATCCAACCTCAACCTCCTCTAAATCCCAGATCATCTCCCCATCACACTTGTGCTCCAGTCCCTTCCCCAGCTCCGGGGTTGGACGGGATGACTCCAAAGGTCCCTTCCAACCCCAACCATGCTGTGGTGCTATGACCTTCCCCGTCCCCCTGGTGCGGTAACCATCTCTCAGGCTCCGTGTCACCCGCAGGGGACCCAGCGGCAGAGGAATGGTCCCAGTGGAGCGTGTGCTCGCTGACGTGTGGACAGGGCTCCCAGGTGCGGACGCGCTCCTGCGTCTCCTCGCCCTATGGAACGCTGTGCAGCGGGCTGCTCCGTGAGACGCGCACCTGCAACAACACGGCCACCTGTCCAGGTACGGGGGACATGGGGACACCAGGGGGGGTCGGAGCCAGCTGGGGTGCCCAGCGCTGATGAGGCTCTGGGTCAGTGCCCAAAGGGCTGGGTGGATGGGAGGCTGTGGCATGTCTTTGTTGGGGCTTTCTGGGGGTGTGGGAGCTCTTGCAGGTGGGGGGATGCTGTACAAGGTTGGGGCTCTGTGTGGCAGTGCTGGCGTGGAAGCATCGTGTGCTGGGCTGCTCTGAGCCCCGTCCCCATATCATCTCACCTTCCCAGTTGTACCAGCTCCTGTGAAATCACATGGAGTGCAGCAAGCTGGGGGGTGTCTGGAATGGGTGCCCCAGTGCCCCATGTCACTGGTGCTGCTGCTGGGGGTTTTGACTTGGGAGCAGCAGGGCTGGTGACCCCTCTATGCCCCCTTGGGGCTTCCCCAGGGTGTCCCTGAGGCTTTGTGCTGGGGGAATGTGGTGCTGGCGCCTGTGCTGGGGGACATGGGGCCGGGCGTCTGTCAGGACAGTGTGATGGTGGGTCCCCACTCGCACGGGGCAGGACGGGGCTGAGCTGCTCAGAGTTTCGAGGCAGGTTGTGGGCAGGAGCAGACAGGCGGGATGCTGGGGGTCTTCCTGGGCCCGTTTGTCCATGGTGTGTCCGTCTGTCTTGTGTGGAACACTGGGGGTTGGAGGGGCCTCGGGGTGCTGCAGTGGCAGCCAAATCTGAGATGTTTCCGAGGCTTTGCACCCCCAAAACACACAGGTGCCTGCTTCCCTCCATACCGGGAGCACAGCCCTGTCCTGGTGCTGCAGGGAGGTCGCAGCTCGTGGAGGAGCATCCTTTGGGATGCTTGTGCACCATATGGTCCCCACTCCCTTCCTTGCGAGCTGAGCTCCGTGGATGCGATGTGTAAACGGGGTGGCCGTGCCCGGTGTGTCCATGTGGGCTGGAGTGCGCCTGGCTCTGTGTTGGTGTGGGGGGACATGCGTCGCTGGTGCCGGGATCCCAAAGTTGGCACCGGAGCAGAGCAGGGAGTGGCAGCGGCACCGCTGCCTGCTCAGAGCCCTCGGGGTTTGGGCTTGGGCGTGATGGTGGGACACAGAGAGGAGATGGGGACTGTCCCACATCTCTGTCCTGGGGCACGAGGGGTCTGCGGTGAGCAGGACCCCTGGGTGCAGGGAGGAGGAGGAGGAGGCGAGGGCGCTGTGCTGTGTTGCAGTTCGTGGTGCCTGGGAGGAGTGGTCCCCATGGAGCCTGTGCTCAGTGACCTGCGGGCGAGGGGCCAGGACCAGGACGCGGCACTGCGCGGCCCCGCGGCGCGGAGGGAAAGCCTGCGAGGGCCCCGAGCTGCAGGCCAAGCCCTGCAGTATCGCGACCTGCCCGGGTCAGTACCCCCCGCTCCCCCTGCTCCTCCGTCACCCCCCAGAACCCCAGGAGATGCCATCAGGGTCATTGGTACTGTGAGGGATGGGTGGCATTGCTGCGGGGACCCGGGACAGCCTGTGGGCGCTTGACATGGGTGCAACCTCCTGTCCCTGATGGAGAGCCAGCTCTGTCGGCGATGCTGGGCGGGCTTGAACCCCACCATAGGCAGGGTGACCAGCCTGGGGACCGCAGAGGAGCTGGCTCCTTCCTTCTCCGTCTGCTGACACAGACTGTCCCCGCAGCATGCACAGCGCTGGCACTGGGACATCATGGGGCACCAGGGAGGTGGCAAAGGGGGTAGGTTGCAAGGCCTGTCTGCGTGCAGGTGGCAGCGCCGTCTCTGTCCCTCCCTCCTGCCATGGTGACAGCCATGGGGTGTCTGCAGCGATGGCCAGGGATGATGCCACATCAGGGCTGGCGTCCCTGTGTGTGTCGTGGTGAGGCCGGGAGCAGGAGGGAGCTAAGGGTGAGCAGGGAGCAGCAGCTCTGGCAGGGATGTGTCACCCACGGCTCGTGGCTTTTCACGTGGCTGCCCCACGGAGCTGCTGCTGGAGTGACGGGAGCTCAGAGCAAATCCTTCCCCAGCCACCCTGGTCCCTACAGGTGGGCTCACAAGTCTGGCAGTGAGCAACGGAATCATTTTGGTTGGAAAAGCCCCTCAAGATCATGGAGTCAAACTGTTATCCCATCCCTGGCACTGCCCCGTGTCCCTGAGAACCTCATCTCCGTCTGTCCAACCCTCCAGGGCTGGTGACTCCAGCACTGCCCTGGGCAGCCTGTTCCAATGCCCCACAGCCCTTTGGGGAAGAAATTGTTCCCAAGATCCAATCTAAACCTCCTCTAAACCCCCCCAGGTCCCTCAGCCTCTCCCATCACACTTGTGCTCCAGCACCTTCCCCAGCTCTGTTCCCTTCTCTGAACCCACTCCAGCACCTCAAGGTCTTGTTTGGTGTGGAGCGATGCTGGGGCTGTTTGGTTTGTTGCGTCGTGGTGCCAGGGGCTCACATGGCCCCATGAGCATGACCATGTGTCACGCTGGGCGTTGTAGTGCTATGGGGCTGTAGGAGCATCTGCTCGGGGTGTGGGGACCAGTCCTGGTGCCAGCCCCCCCGTCTGGGGCATGATTCGGCGCTGGCTGTTGCTGTCGGCACAGGAGGAGCCGCCACATCCGTCGGTTGGACCCGTTGCGCAGGGGGTCGGGGAGAACCAGGGCTGCGCGGCCAAGGGGCCGCCGGCCGGGGAGGCTGACGCTGCTCCTCTCGCTTGTCCCCGCAGTGGAAGGGCAGTGGCTGGAGTGGGGCGCCTGGAGCCGCTGCTCCGTCACCTGTGCCAACGGCACGCAGCAGCGGACGCGCAAGTGCAGCGTCGCGGCCCATGGCTGGGCCGAGTGCCGGGGGGCCCACGCCGACGCCCGGGAGTGCTCCAACCCCAGCTGTCCCAGTAAGGCCCCGCGCGCTGGGGGGGAGCTGGGGGGAGGCCATGGGTGCTGCTGGCATGGTGCACAGCCGTGCATCCACCTTGTGTCACCACCGGTGACACCAGGATGCCGGCAGTCCCCTCTGCTGTGTGTAAGGAGCAGGAGGCAAAGGGTGATGCTGGGGATCAGCAGCCCCCCCATAGTGGTTGCTCCCTCCAGGCACATCCCAGCTGGAGGAGCCGGGGATTCACCCTGTGCCCTCACTCCTGTGTCACGCTTTGGGGACCCGTTGGTGCCCGGTGGCGGCAGGTCCCGGTGTACTCTGGGCGCACAAGCACATGCGAGCTCTTGCAGGGCTGGGGGCAGCTCTGGGGATGGGGGGACACTGGTGGGGGCAGTCAGGCCAAAGGATGGACCCTGTCCTCATCCTGTCCTTCGACCCCATCCTTGTCTTGTCCTTCGACCCCTCGGTTTCGGTGGTGGGTGCGGAGGGAGGCGGTGGCTGCGCCGTGACGGGGCAGGGAGCAGCTCTGCCATGTGCCGAGATACCCTTGGGCTAGACAGGGCTGCTGGGCTCGTCTGAATGAGATTTAAATCCTTGATCCATGGATTTCATACGCTGCAGGGTTTTCAATGCGTGGCATGGGGAGCGGGGGACCAACCGCTGCTGGGGCCCATCAGCCCATCCTCATTCCCCTGGGTGCCACTTGCTATGCTGATCCAAGTGTCCCACTGTGTCCCCATCCCTGCAGCTGACAGCAAATGGGGTCCCTGGAACCACTGGAGCCTCTGCTCCAAGACGTGTGACACCGGCTGGCAGCGCCGGTTCCGCATGTGCGAGGGCACGGGCGTGCAGGGCTACCCCTGCGAGGGCAGCGGCGAGGAGGTGAAGACCTGCAACGAGAAGAAGTGTCCAGGTAGGGGACGCCCCCGTCACCCCTGTGCCCGTCACCCTGTGTCCCACCTGCACCTGAACCCCCGTCTTGTCCTCCAGCCTACCACGAGATGTGCAAGGACGAGTATGTGATGCTGATGAGCTGGAAGAAAACAGCTGCCGGGGAGATCATCTACAACAAGTGTCCCCCCAACGCCACAGGTAAGCACCCCCGAAACCCCACACCCTGGAGCAGGGTGGCATCGGGGTCCTGGGCAGTGCCACCTGTCCTTGGAGACACGGTTCCCGTGCTGGTGACAAACCCGGTTCTCCCGCGCAGGGTCTGCCAGCCGCCGGTGCCTGCTGAGCCCCCATGGCGTTGCCTACTGGGGGGTGCCCAGCTTCGCCCGCTGCATCTCCCACGAGTACCGATACTTGCATCTCTCAGTAGGTGCACGCTCTGGCGCGGCCCCCCTTCCCTCCCCTCCCTGTCACTGGGCGTCTGCTCTGTCCCCCATCTCTGCCATCCCCTCCCGGGCAGGGAAACCCAGCAGCTGCCTTGCTTTATTGCATGGGGAAACGGAGGCAGGGCTCCCTGGGCAGGGCTGGGAAAGGGGGGGCCCTGTTCTGGAGTCGGAGGGGGACCCCAGTGTAAGCAGTGTCCTTGGAAAATGACTTTTGGGGTGGGAACGAACCCCCGTGTCCTGCTGCTGCCCGAATTAGTGAAATTAGCTCTGCAGTTTTCCCACTGCCCTGGCTCTGCGCATGGCAAGGGAGCTGGGGACAAGGAGCATGGTTGGGGAGGGTGCTGGTGGCCAAGTGACACTGTTGTCCCCCCCATACAAGCTGCGGGAGCACCTGGCCAAGGGGCAGCGAGTGCTGGCGGGCGAGGGGATGTCGCAGGTGGTGCGGAGTCTGCTGGAGCTCATGGCCCGCAAGACCTACTACAGCGGGGACCTGCTCTTCTCCGTGGAGATCCTGCGCAATGTCACCGACACCTTCAAGAGGGCCACCTACACCCCGTCCTCCGAGGACGTGCAGGTAGCGGGGCAGGGGACGGCGAGGGATGCGCCCTGGGGGAGGTGGCAGCGGTCGGTCCCTGGACACCAGCCCCGCTGAGCCCCGTCCCCGCAGCGCTTCTTCCAGGTGGTGAGCTACATGGTGGACGCGGAGAACCGTGACAAGTGGGAGGATGCCCAACAGGTGAGTGGAACAGGTCACAAGGGGGTGGCCGGGGGAGCCGGGATGTCCCCAGCATGGGGACAATGTCCCAGCAGCTGCGGAACTGGTCCCTTGCCCACAGGTCTCGCCTGGGTCAGTGCACCTGATGAAGGTGGTGGAGGACTTCATCCATCTGGTGGGGGATGCACTGAAGGCTTTCCAGAGCTCCCTCATCGTCACCGACAACCTGGGTGAGCGGTGGGATGGGCACGGGGCCGGGGCGGGGCTGGGGAGCCGGACGGTGACACCTGCTCTGCCTGGGCAGTGATCAGCATCCAGAGGGAGCCCGTCTCCGCCGTCTCCAGCGACATCAACTTCCCCATGAAGGGGCGACGGGGCATGAAGGATTGGGCCCGCAGCTCCGAGGACAAACTCTTCATCCCGCGGGAGGTGCTCAGCCTCACGTCTGCTGGTGAGAGCGAGCGTGTGCACGGGAACGTGCAGGTGTGTGCATGGATGTGTGCATGGGTGTGCAGGCGTGGGAGTGAGCGTGCGGCTGGGGCTGCACAGGGGTGTTCATGGGTGTGAGAGTGCACAGGTGAGTGCACATCTGGTGCTATGCGCATGTGTGAGTGCACATCTGGGAGTGCACGTGTGTGTATGTGTGTGAGTGCTCATCTGGTGGTGTTCACACATGTAATCATGCTCATCTGGGAGTGTGCATGTGTGTGCACATGAGCATGCACATGTGAGTGCACATCTGGTGCTGTGCACATCTGTGTGTGCACGTGTGGGTGAGCATGCACGTGCAAGTGCACATCTGGTGCTGCATACATGTGTGACTGCACATCTGGGATTGTGCACATGTGTGAGTGCATATCTGAAAGAGTGCATGTGTGTGCACATGTGTGAGCATGCACGTGTGTAATTAACATCTGGTCTTGTGCACATACATGACTGCACATCTGGGAGCATGCATGTATGTGCACATATGAGCATGCACATGTGAGTGTACATCTGGTGCTGTGTGCACACGGGGCATGCACATGTGGTGCAGCACACATTTGCACATGTCTCAACATGCATGTCCAGGAGTGTGTGTGTGTTATGAGCACACACGTGTGAGCTTGTGTGTCTGGGGCTGTGCACATGTGGGAATGCACATCTGGGAGTGTGCATATCTGGGAAAGCACATGTGTAAGTGTTCACATGTGTGTGTGTGCAGGCCAGCTCCTGCCAGCTCGTGTGTCTGCATGTGTCCGTGTGTCTGTGCCATGTGCACGTTCCCCGCTGCGTGTCGGGAGCAGCCATGTGTGCTCTCACATGTGCATGTGCTCTCTGCAGAAACAGAGGAGTCATCCCACTTTGTCATCGGGGCCGTGCTGTACCGCACGCTGGGGCTGATCCTGCCCCCACCCAGGTGAGTGGGGCTGCCCCTGCTGTCCCCCTGGGCTGTGTCCCCATCCCGGTGACAGCCCGTGCCCCTCCCTTCAGGCCCCCCCTGGCTGTCACCTCCAAGGTGCTGATGGTGACAGTGCGCCCGCCAACCAAACCCGTGGAGCCCCTGGTCCTGGTGGAGCTGTCCCACATCATCAACGTGAGTGTCCCCCTCCTGTCCCATCACCATGTCACTGTGTCACCTCTCAGTCCCATGTGGACCAGCCCCTTCACTCCCGGGCACCGAGAGCAGGGCAAGGGCCAGCAGCTCCCAGCTGGTGGCCACAAATACTTGGCTCTGTGCCCACGCTGGGGACGTGCCAGCACTGGGGGAGCTGGGCAGGTCCCCAGCATATCCCCATGAGCCGGTCACCCCTGGGGTGGGAGGTGAAGCACTAACCTGTCCCTCTGTCCGCAGGGCACGTCCCACCCGCAGTGCGTCACCTGGGACTACTCGAGGACGTGAGTGGGGTGCAGGGGACAGGGACACCCCTGGGGCAATGCTGGGCAATGGGGCTGTCCCAGCACCCAGTCAGTCCCTGGGGAGGTGACAGGGCGGGACGGGGAGCGGGGACAGTCCCTTCCCGTGGCTCAGCCCCTCCTGCTGCGGGTGAATCGTGCTGCCGCGGGATCGATGTGACGCCAGGGACGGATGCCGCCAACCTGCCAGATGCAATTATTTAGTGCAGAGCCCAGTGCTCTGGCAGTGCAGGAAAGTAGGGCATGGTGGGGGGGACAAGGGGGACACTGCTGGGCCCCCCAGCCCGGTGCCTGTGGGTGCTCCATGCCCCAGGGTCACTCGTTCCAGTCCAGCTCCGTGTTGATGGGGAGTCGTGTGGCTGTGATGAGTGTGGCAGGTCTCAGCCTGGCCCGGGGGAGCTGTGTCCCCATCTGTCCCACAGACCCAGTTCCCGGTTTCCTCACTTTGCTGGGAGCGGTGGCCAGTGTCACCGTGGGGCACCCCCCTCCCTGCTCCCTCTTGGAGGGGTGCCAATGGTAGAAGGGGTCCCCATGGCAGTGGGCAGGCATCACCTGCTCTGGGGCAGCACATCTGTGCTGCATGAGCCATGGCTTGTACTGGGGGGGGGGCCCTGGACTGCTCCTGCCTGCTCCATTCCCCCCACCCCTCCTCTCTCAAACCTGGTCCCCTCCTGCTGTGGTTTGCCCCTCTAAACCTGAGTGGGATGATTAAAAATCAAACCTCCTTGTTTCACTGCTCCCCAGGGGGATCAGCACCGGGCAAGGACGGCTTCACCCCCCCCGCGACAGCCAGGGGGATTAACCTGTCCCCTGGCAGTGTCCCCCCATCCGCCTCCCCCCAGGCAGGGGCCAGCGAGGGGTTAACTGGGGAGAGACACGAGGGGCTGCGTGTATGTTTGATCATTTCCAATTGCTCTGTCCCATTAATCAGGGACGCTGGCTTGGGAAACTGGGACACGGAGAGCTGCCAAACCCTGGAGACCCTCCCCGCGCACACCAAATGCCAGTGCCGCCAGCTCGCCACCTTCGCCGTCCTCGCCCAGCTGCCCAGGGACCTGGTAGGGGACAGGGACAGGGACAGGGACGTACCCACAGGGGACACGGGCCATGGATGGGGGGCGAGCCCCAGGCTGCCGAGGTGGGGGTCCCGGGGAAGGATGAGGATGCCCGCAGGCACCTCAACAGGGTTGGAGGGGCACTGGGGGGTGAGGGGGTGTCTCCCAGCACCCAAGGGAATCCTCTGCACCCCCTGGCACGGCAGGGTTGGGTTTGGGTGGGCAGGGGGCTGTGGGGGTCGATAGGGCTCGATGTGGGGCATTGCTGTGTGCAAGGAGGGGAGGGGGTGGCCCTAGGCATGCCCCCCATTGCTATTCCACCCGCATCCCCTGTTGGCATGGAGATGGGCACGGGTCCCCGGGAAGGCGCCTTGGCTGAGCCACCGACCCCCTCCGGTGCCCAGGGGTCCCCAGCCGGGGGGTGGAGGGGCCCAGCAGGGGGCTGGCAGGGAGCAGCCGTGGGCGGGCCGGGACTGAACCACTTCCCCCTGCTCCCCACCAGGCCATGGACCCCTCGGGCACCCCCTCGGTGCCGCTGATGATCGGCTGCGCCGTCTCCTGCATGGCCCTGCTGACCCTGCTGGTGATCTACGCTGCCTTCTGGAGGTGACATGGGGACCTGGGGGGCACCTGGGGTGCGACATCATATGGGGAGGGGGCAGCAAAGCCTCAGCATCAATGGGATTAAATGCAACATGTTGGGAGGGGAATAAGCCTGGTGGGAGAGATTTCTGGACTGTCCCACACTGCCAGTGGCCAGCTGTGAGTGGGGAACATGGGGCAGGGACATGGGGCAGGCGCCCTGGCCCCATGCAGCTCCTGCCCACGCAGGTTCATCAAGTCGGAGCGCTCCATCATCCTGCTCAATTTCTGCGTCTCCATCCTGGCCTCCAACATCCTCATCCTTGTGGGCCAGTCCCAGATGCTCAGCAAGGTGGGTGCCACCACCCTGTCCCCCCTTGCAAGGTCCCCAGGCGGGGTCCGAGCCCTCTATTCCTGGCCAGTCACCTCAACCCTGCTGGCTCGCAGCAGCAGATTGGATTTGGATTAATTCAATCTCAGGATTAAATCCTTTGCGCCGGTGGCTTTGACACAAACCTCGCTTGGACGTGAGAGTTTAACCACCGCAGTGCCAGGTCCATGGCCCTGGTGGTGCCGCGAAGCGTCCCCCTGACGTGCCCGTGTCCCCGCAGGGCGTGTGCACCATGACGGCCGCCTTCCTCCACTTCTTCTTCCTCTCGTCCTTCTGCTGGGTGCTGACGGAGGCCTGGCAGTCCTACCTGGCGGTGATCGGCCGGATCCGGACACGCCTGGTCAGGAAGCGTTTCCTCTGCTTGGGATGGGGTAAGAGCCTGGGATGGGGTTGGGGGGAGTCACCGTGCACCCCTCCCTGCAACCCCCTGGGTTATCAGAAGGGGAAACTGAGGCACGATGGAGGAAAGCAGACCCAGGTGGTTTCGTCTGACCAGCTGGGCCACGGGGAGCTGCCACAAGGGCTCCATTCCTGTCCCTGGCAGTCTGGCACAGGGGTGATGCTGGGAGGGGACAGCGATGTCACCCCTCTGCAGCTCTAGCCTTGTCTCACCTCTCCAGGGTTGCCAGCACTTGTGGTCGCCGTCTCTGTCGGCTTCACACGGACCAAAGGCTACGGGACAGCGAGCTAGTACGTGGGGACAGGGGGACACAGGGCTGGGCACAGGGACCACTCCAGGCTGGCAGTGCCGGGAGCAGGGGATGGGGACAGGGGTGTCCCCTCTCCATCAGCCCCTGAGACACCGTGGTCCCCGCAGCTGCTGGCTCTCGCTGGAGGGGGGTTTGCTCTACGCCTTCGTGGGACCCGCTGCTGTCATCGTGCTGGTGAGCTGTCCCCAAAGCCTTGGACCCCAAAACCCACCCCAGCGCGTGGCAGCTCCCACCGGCCCTGGCTCGGGGGTTTCCGTGCCCAACCCTGACTGCGGCACCCCTCTTGCCCAAGGTGAACATGCTAGTCGGCATCATCGTGTTCAACAAGCTCATGTCCCGTGACGGCATTTCAGATAAGTCCAAAAAGCAGCGAGCTGGGTAAGTGCCCTGCGCCCCGCGGGCCGTCTTTGAGCACCCTGCCGTGGTGGGGGCTCAGCTGGGAGCGGGCTGAGGCCGGGGCAAACTTTATCTCACCAGTGGGCAGCCCAGGGCAACCACAGCTCCTTGGCAGAGGCTGCTGGAGGGGCAGTAGCTGGGGGGGAGCCTGGGGAAGGGGGAGCTGCATGCTGCAGACCCCCGCCAAGAGGGCTGAGCCCTGTCCCCCTGTCCCGCTGCCGCTTGGCCACCCCGCTTATCATTAACAACTGCTGCTGCCCTCGACTAACCCAGCTCTCTCTCTCTTTCTCTCTTCCATCTCCCATTTGCTTTTTGCCTGTGTCCATCCGTCTGTCCATCCATCTGTCCATCCATCCATCCATCCATCCATCCATCCATCCATCCATCCATCCATCCATCCATCCCTCCGACCCCTGCTCCATCTCTGCCATCCCGCTCTCCCATGGCCTCGCTCCCCCCGCGTGGCCCGGTCCTGGCTGCGGGGCACCGGGGGGTGGTGGGCATGTAGCTCCAAGCCCCCCCCCTGCGGCAACCTGCTGCTGAAATGCACCAAGTGCGGCGTGGTGTCCAGCGCGGCCATGACCTCCGCCACCGCCAGCAGTGCCATGTTAGTGCCCGCCACGCGCCCGCTGCGCCCCCGAGCACAGCCTGGCACCCCAGGGAGCAGGGGGTGGGCGCTGGGTGGCACCCCAGGGTGGGGGGCCGGGCTGCGGGTTGGGGGTCCCGTGGGCAGGGCGAAGGCTGTGTGCTCAGGGTGGCCCCGGGCACGGGGTGCGCGTGTCCCAGCGCGGCCATCACGTCTGCATGGCATGGCTTCCAGCAGGTCACCTCATCGCCGGGGTGCGGGGGGGCTCAGCTCCTCTTCCTTGGGGCATGGGGGGCTCCGCGCCATAGGGCACAGGCCAGGCCTGGCCTCAGGGGTGTCCCCAAGGACCCTCTTCCCTGCAGATGAGCCCCCACGGGTGCTGGCTGGGACATATCCAGAGGGCTGTGACTGCTGTCACCCTGCGCAGCCCGGGTTCCTGCTCACGGGGGTTTAGTTACAATAGGAGCAGCCCCAAAATTCACTGCAAAACAAGGAAAAAAATCCCCTTTCTGCTCTTCTTGTGGCCGTGGGCGGGTGACAGTGGCCCCCGTGTCCCCCCAGCACCCTCACTGCCTGTGTGGGGACAGGGACACGCGTGGCTGGGCTGGCTCTGCGGTGCCAATGGCTCAGCCTGGGTGGGGGGAAAGGAGCCCGTGGGCCCCTCACCCTAATGCAGGCAGTGCCCTGAGCACCCAGCCAGTGCTGACCTGGGGACACTGAGGAGGAGGGGACAGCAGGGGCCACGGGGCGCTGGGGCTCGGGTCTCTGTGCACGTGCGGTCAGCCCTGGCCATGCGCACGGGTTGGGGGGCGATGCTCGGGGGCTGTGGCAGGCTGGGGGGCAATGCCTGGGGGGCTGTGTGTGGGCACAGCAGGCTCACCCCGGCCCCTCTCTCCCCGCCCCAGGGCATCGCTGTGGAGCTCCTGCGTGGTCCTGCCTCTGCTGGCGCTGACCTGGATGTCGGCCGTGCTCGCCATGACCGACCGGCGCTCCATCCTCTTCCAGGTCCTCTTCGCCGTCTTCAACTCCGTCCAGGGCTTCGTCATCATCACCGTGCACGGGTTCCTGCGCCGAGAGGTGGGGTGACCCCGGAGGGGTGCCATGGGGGGGGACCTTGGCCGCGGGGCCGTGACCGGCTCTGTCCCCGCAGGTCCAGGACGTGGTGAAGTGTCAGATGGGGGGGTGCAGGAGTGAGGAGAATGAAAACTCACCCGACTCCTGCAAGAACGGGCAGGTGCAGATCCTGGTGAGTGTGGCAGAGCTGGCACCGGTGGGTCTGGGGGTGGCTGCTCCCCTCATCTGGGGCAGGGTCCCCCTTCCAAACCCCTCTGCTCCCCGTGCTGGCCAAGATGCATTCATTTCCCTGTCTCTCTCCCTCTCTTTCTCTCCTCTCTCTCTCTCTCTTTCCCCTCTTTCTGTATTTTTATAGACAGATTTTGAAAAGGACGTTGACCTGGCGTGTCAGACAGGTGAGGTCTGGGGACAGGGATGTCCCAGTGCCATGCCTGGGAGGGACAGGCAGCGTGTGCTGGGTCTGTCCAGCCTCCCTGTCCTCCCACAGGACCCCCAGGACCAGCTCTGACCCCCCCTCCCTGCCCACAGTGCTGTTCAAGGAGGTGAACACCTGCAACCCCGCCACCATCACCGGCACCTTGTCCCGCATCTCCTTGGATGGAGATGAAGACCCCAAACTCAACACCACCTCGGAGGGTGGCCTGGGCTTCTCCAGCCTGCCAGGGAACATCCCACCCCCCAGCATCCTGGTCCAGGTCCCCAAGATGACGCCCAACGTGGTGGCAGGTCTGAGTGAGCTGGGTGAGCCACCAGTGCAGCACCTGGAGACGCCGGGTCCCGTCTACTTGTGCACAGAGAGCAGCCTGCGGCCCCTGGAGTACGGCTGGCTGCGGGGCCCCCCCGAGCCCCCCCGGGAGAGTGACTACATGGTGCTGCCTCGCCGGACCGGCAGCCTCAAGCCCTTTCCGCGGGAGGAAAGCACCCACGTTCCCAGCACTGAAGAGGGGGTGCCCGGCGGGACGGGGCGCCCGACGGCAGAGGGGGATGCGTACCCCAGCTTCGTTGCGGTGGACCATGTCAATGTGAACTTGAACCAGCCCTACGGGACGGTGAAGGCTCCCTACGGTCTGCAGTTCAAGCAGCACCCCACCGTACGGCAGATCCTGGCCTCAGAGCTGTCGGAGCGCAGCCGCACCATGCCCCGCACTGTCCCCGGCTCCGCCATGAAAGTGGGGTCCCTGGAGGTGAGCGAGGGGCTGTGCCCAGGGACATGCAAAGGGGAGGGAGATCATAGAATCACAGGATGGTTTGGGTTGAAGAGACCTTCAAATCCCCCCCAGTGCCCCCACTGCCATGAGCAGGGACATCTTCACCAGCTCAGGTTGCTCAGAGCCCCGTCCAGCCTGGCCTGGGATGTCTCCAGGGATGGTTCATCCACCACCTCTCTGGCCAACCTGGGCCAGGCTCTCACCACCCTCAGGGCCAACAATTCCTTCCTCATGTCCAGCCTGAATCTCCCCTTCTTTAGTTTAGAACCATCACCCCTTATCTCAGATGTGTGGGAGGGAGTTGTGGAAGTGTGCAAGAGCGTGCACGTGCAGAGTTGCATGAGCTACCCCTGTGCTCGCTGTTCCTGCCTTTCCTTGGGGCTGCCTTCACCTCTGTCCCCAAGCTTGGCCAGGACCCCCATGTCCCAAACCAGGCTCTGCCCCCCACAAGCTGCATGGCACGGGCCTGGCATGAGCTTCCCTCCTGCCCTGCTCTCCCCATGTCCCGGACCTGCAAAGACCTTTCCCTTTTCTTCTCCATCTCCTCCCCCTGCTCCGGGTCCTGCCAGAGGAAGAGGTTGCGATATTCTGATCTGGACTTCGAGGTAAGTCCCGCCATGGCAGCGGGTGTCATGCCATGGCAGTGAGTGTCACCGGTGCCCACCGTGGGGTTGGGTGCCATCTGGGGACTCAACCATCTTGTCCCCGGTTCCCTCTGGCTCTGCCAACAGCTGAGCTGGGAGGAGTTTTATAACAACCAGGCAATAAAGAGCGTTGGCTCTTGATTAAGGCAAGAGTGTTGTGGTGGGCGCTGCCACTTGCTGGGGTGTCACGAGGAGGCAGGGGGACAGGGATGGGGGGGACAGGGATGTGGGGGTGTTTGGAGGGGTGCGGGGCTGTGCTGGTGACCACAGGCTCTGCCCTCGCCCTGCAGAAGGTGATGCACACACGGAAGCGTCACTCCGAGCTCTATCACGAGCTCAACCAGAAGTTTCACACGTTGGACCGGTACCGAGCCCCGGCTGCTGGCTCCTCCAAGGTGAGGTTCTGGGGGTCCCATCCTGCCCCGATCTGCTGCCCCACACCCCGCCACCTCCCCTGGGACATCCTGGGGAGATGGAGCATCGCCAGAAGGGTGCAGGGGCTGAGCACTGGGGCTTTTTCCACAGCGAGAAAAGCGGTGGAGCGTCTCGTCGGGTGGCGGGGAGAAGAGCACGGCCACTGTAAGTGCCTCAGCATCCCTGGGGAATCATCCCATCCCATCCCATCCCATCCCATCCCATCCCATCCCATCCCATCCCATCCCATCCCATCCCATCCCTTCCCTTCCCATCCCATCCCATCCCATCCCATCCCATCCCTTCCCATCCCATCCCATCCCATCCCATCCCATCCTGGGTGGGGCCGGAGGGTTACATACCCCTCTAGAACTGGCAGGTGGTGGGTGGCTCTGCCCTGGGGGTGGCTGCTGGTGGGACAGAGCCATGTGTCACCACACGCCATAGCCACTTGTCCCCTCTCCCCGCAGGACGCAGCCAGCCCCGAGGAGCAGCGGCCGCAGGCGCCAGCCGCGCCGCCCAAGCCGTGGAGCACGTTCAAGGCAATGACACTGGGGTCCCTGCCCAGCGCCCAGCGGGACCGGCTGGAGCTGCACCGTGCCGACTGGGAAGGCCCCTGCGCCGGGCTGGACACGGCCGATGGCGACTTCCAGACGGAGGTGTGACCCCCCCGCCCGCCACCACCGTCGCCCTGGGCAGGATGAGCCACCACGCTGGGTTTGCTCCGTCCCCCGTCGGTGGCCCAGGGGGGTCCCTGTCCGGCCGGAGCTGTCCCCACGGGAGGGACCGCAGCCGCCTCCCGCCCGTCCTCGCGCGGTTTCTCCTCCCTGCCACCCTCCGGACACGGGTGCGGAGGGGACACGTGTAACCCCCCCACGCTCACCCACCGATCACGCCTGCACCCCCCGAGGCAGGACCGGCCGTCCAGGCTGTCGGATTTTCGTTCTTTTCTACCGGGATGTTTTCTTCACGCCGTGCACCGTGTGCACGCGAGCGGCCGCCCCCCCCGGGACCGGGCTGCCCTCGCCTCCCCCAGGGCCCCATGGCCGCCCCCTCCCAGCCCTCCCCACCATCCCCACCCCACGGGGCAGGTGCTGTCGTTGTTGGAAATAAAAGTTCACTCTCTGTGGTGCCGTGGGGCCGCGGCCGCTGCTTCGTGCTTGGTGTCGGTGGTCTGGCCAGGGAGGGGGGTGGTTGTCACCCAGTGGGGACCCCCAGCCTGTCTGGTCCCCCCAGACCCCAACCCAGCAGGATCCTGCTGACCAGGGCTGAGCCTGCACCCACGCGCTGCCTCGCAAATGAGTGTCTTATCGTGGGAGCCAAGAGCGGTAAATTACATGGTAATTAATCTATGAGCAAATTAGTAACTTTGGAGGCAATTACCATGCAATCTGCAAGGGCATGGTGGCACGGGGTGCCTCGCGCTGCCGGAGCATCCCTGGCATTGGCACAGCCGAGATGCGGGTGTGCTGCCCAGGGCACCGATGTGGCTGCTTCCAGGGGGCAGGGGCCAGTACCGTCCCCTCCCCGGGGATGCTCACCCGCTGCCTCATCCCAGCTGCTGATTTTGCTAATGACAGTTTGCCATGCACTGGGGTCCCTCTGCCCCACACTTTGGGGGACACAGGGCCAGCTCCTCTCCCTTCCCAGCCAAATACAGCCGTGAGAGGCAGCGTCAGGATTTCCTGGGGCATCTGTTGGCAATTAGCAGCTTTTATTACTCATGGAGACGCCATATGCGGTGAGGGAATGGAGCCCGGGCGGGAGGCGCAGGCTTGTCCCGACAAGGGGGGATGGGGGGCCAGGCCCCGCAATCCTGTGGGTCCAGGCAGTGCCTGGGGTTGCAGGGGGGTCTGAGCAGATTGGAGAGCTCTGGAGCCATTTTCCATCTGCAGCTTCCATCTGAGCCAAGCCAGCCCCCTCTCTCATGCCAAAAATATTCGGTTTGGGGGGCGGAAGTGATGGAGAAAGGGCTCTGAGGCTGCGTGGCCCAGGGAGGTGCAGGGGGACGTCGGGCTTCGCTTCTCCCTTCGCACAGAATTTCCTCCAAAAGAGGCAAAAACTGCTGGTTTAATGCCACGGAAACAAACGGGCCCTGTCAAGCTGGAAAGAATCCCCGCGGGCTCTTTCCTTCCCAGCAAACGCTGGAATTGGGTTGGGGGGGGTTGTGCCCAAATTGGTGCAGAAATAAATGCTGAACTGCCGAAATCCTCGCCACAGGAATTCCCTCCTGTGTGCTGCGTGGGTCAGCAACCTACGAGCCAGCGGGGTCCAGCCGGCGTCACCCCAACCCTCACCCCCCAGCAGTGGGGCCTCTGGGGGGGGCCGTGCCGGCAGCACCAGGGAGCCCCGCGGTAACGCAACCGCTGCCGCATGACGCTCAGGCTTGGAGGAGGGTTGTCTCCAGCCCAAAAATTGCCGGGCTCTGCTCCGGCTCGTGTTTCTTGGCAGCCAATGCGGCTGTTTCTTGGAAGAGCAGCTTGTCTCCGCTTTTTCCGTGCTGGGTCGGTGGGCAGGGGCCGCAGGATCCTGTTTTCCATCCCCCAGCTCGGCGGCGCTCCAGGGGCTGCCGGCACGGGCTGGAGATAAACTGCTCACCCTTAGCAGTGTTGGGGGGCAGGATCTGGAGACACCGACCCTGTACCCTGGCACAGCAAGGGGAAGCAGGAACCCAGGTTTCCACTCCGTGACCATCCTGGGGACAGTAGGGTCCCTTTGTGCCACTGGACTGGGGACAACCTACCCAGGGGAGCTCCCTGGCAAATGAGGGAAACCGAGGCACGGGAAGAGCAGCAGGAGGCATAGGTGCAATGCCCCAATGCAATTCACAGTTGAATTTGCGGGCCTTGGGAGCTGTTGGCTGTGCTGGTGTAAGCAAGAGATCTGGCTTGAGAGGGATGAGGCTGCCCCTCCTCCCTGCTCTGCTGTGGGGTGGGTTGTGGGGCCCAGCTGGGCCATGGGGCTGGGCCATGGGGCTGTGCTGGTGCTGGGGGCAAGGGCAGGTGTCCCCCGCCCCAGGTCTCCAAACCCACGAGATGCACAAACGCCACTCGGGCTCATGCCCAGGGTTTGTTGCTGCTGGGAGGCCACAAATGAGCAACAGCTCGGTGTGAATAATCGCCCAACAGGAATTATAAAAGTTTTGTTATATTTTGTACCCACTTGCTTTAATTACCCTTAATTACCATAGTACGCAACTCGCAGGAGAATCGAGCGCTCTGTCACCGCATGTCGGGGGCTGTCTGCTGAATAAATGGCAGAGTCTAGCTGCTCTTCAAAAGCAGCATCGCTTGGTTTGCGCGACAGCTTATTTGCTGTGGGCTGAATAAACATCAGTTGTTAATTAGAGCGCGTTTATTGAGATGCATGCGTCCCTAACACACATTTGTAAAGCTTCAGTGTAAATAGATTCATCACAATTTGGGAAGAAAGCGGTTGAGCAGGGACCCGATGGTGACTTGCAGCACTGGGCATCCCTCAGAGAAGGGACACAGCGATGGGGACACAGGGACACCCGTGGCTGTTTGGCCTCTCTCGGACTCGAACTTGCGCTGTGGGCCGGTGCTGTGTGGGTGGAGGAGCATCCCTGGAGGGACATGCTGGTCCCCACAGCAACAGCCATTCTGGCTGGCGATGCCATCACCGGTGCCAGCACCTGGCTCCCCTCTGGTCCCTGGGCGGAGGAAGAGCAGGTCCTGTGCGGCAGCTCAGGAATGGGCTTCACCCCCAGCTCCAGGATCGGGGTGCTCCTCTCTTCCCTCGCAGGGGGTCCCCTCTTCCGGGCGGGGTACAGCCCCCAGGAAGTGGGACCGCGGGGTGGGGAGGGCGCTGCCGGAGGAGGCACCGGGGGGAGGAAGACGAGGAGGAGGGCGGGGAGACGAAGGCGGGCAGCGGCTCGGGCCCCCCCGGGTTGATGAGGCAGAGGGCGGGCAGCTGCCGGGGGGCGGCTCGGGCCCCCCCGGAGGGAGGCGGAGAAGGCGGCGGAGCGCCCGGTGTCCCGCGGCTGCTCCCACCGCGCCGGAGCGGCCGGACCCGCGGCGCCGCCCGCTCCCTCCGTCCCTCCCTCCCGCCAGCCCCGGGCAGCCCCGGCCCCGCCGAGCCCCGCGGAGGTGAGACCCGGCGCCGTCCTGCCGGTCCTGGGCACCGGGAGCGGGGCAGAGCCCGCGGGCGCGGAACGGGGGATTCCCCGTGATTAGTCGTAATTAATCACCGCCCAGGGGCGGGCAGGCTGGGGAAGGCGTCCCGGAGCCGCGGGGACCCGCCGGTACGGAGGGTGCGGGGGTAGGAAAGGCGAGGTGCAGGCGGGGAGAATGGGGTGCAGGGGGTGTGCAAGGAAGGTGCAGGGGGAGCAGAGGGGGTGCAGGAGTGGGTGCAGGGGGAGCCGGGAAGCAGCAGAGGGGATCCGGGAGCTGCAGGGGTTGTGCAGGAGGTTCGGAGCACAGGAGCTGGGGTGCAGGCAGGACAGAGCTGGGGGTGCGGCAGAGCTGGGTGTGAGCAGGACAGAGGCAAGGCCGCTGGTCACAAAGGTCCCAACCGCTGTGCATGGGGACGAGGGTGCAGGGATGCACGTCCCGCTCTTGCGGCGGCAAGCGGAGCCGAACGTGTCCGGTCTGTCCCAGCGCTCCGGCTGCCTGCAGCCCTGCCTTGCGTCGTGGCAGGAAGCAGGAGGAGGGATGCCAGGTCGGGGTGACCTCAGGGCCTTGGGCCACCCCAGGGTCCGCACAGGACCGGCAGATAAAACAGGGGAGAGAGAGACCTTCCTGGGGTGGGGGTTCTGCGCAGGAGGCACCCAGTTCCGCTCTGGGGCAGCCCAGCCTCTGCGTTTGCACGTTTGGAGTAAATCTGGTTGCTGGGGTGGGACTAAACCTGTGAATGCTGGGATGCTGGGGCTTGCCCTGTGTGCTTGGGCTGGGTGCAGAGGAGATGCGGGGATCCAGCAGTGGATGGAGGCCACGCTGACCCCCAAAACCTGCCCGAGCTGTGGCCAAGTGGGTCAGCATCACCTCTGTGAATTAGGCTTACCTGGGGGTTTCCCAGCACAGGTGAGCTTGTGGGATGTGGGCTAGTGCCCACCATGTGTCTGTCCCGCTGCTGCCCCATCTCTCTCCCTTGCAGGCAGCCGCCTTGGCCCCGACCTGCTGCCGTGGGCACCATGAGGGGTCTCTGGGCCCTCGCACTTGCGGGGCTCGTCAGTGCCTGCGAGGGGAAGGATCTGCTGTCGGCAGGAGGTAAGGGACACTGGGACCGAGGGTTTGGGGTCTGCACTGCTTGGGGTCCCTCCTTGCCTGCCCATGGGGAGAGGAAAGCAAGGCTGGGTCAGACCCAGAGATCTCAGGGCAGAGGTGGTCAGGGGACACGGCAAGCTGTGCCAGGTCCCCACGTGCCGGGACCGCACACGGGTGCATACTGGCAGCCAGAGCGGTGGCTGTGGACATCGGCTGCCTGCTGAGCGCCGGCCGCCCAGGCTGTGGGGCTCCACTCAGCATCCCGTGCAGGCAGGGGGCCAGGGAGGGCTGAGCAAGCCCTGCCGTGGGGAGCCAGCCCGGGGACACCCCACCATCTCCCCCGCCGTGGCCGAGAGCCAGGAACGCCCCATGGCCCAGGCTGTGGTCATGGAGGGATGGGGCTTGGCCGCACTCTGGCCGCAGGGTGCTTGCTGCCAGCTGGCAACGATGGCGGCACCATCCGGCAGCACCATCCGGCAGCGTGTGCGGGAGCCGGGAGCGAGCAGGGGCTGCTCTGTAGGTGAGCCAGGGCTGCTCGGAGCAGTGGCGAGGATGCAGAGAGCTTCTGAGAGGGTTTTGGCCTCCAACTGCGAGGTGCAAGGAGGTTTGGCCATGGTGCACGCCAATGGTAGAGGACTCAGGGCTGTCACCACACAGCTGGGGACAGTGGGATGATGACCGATCCCGTGGGGTCCCACACAAGGTGCCCCTGGCCATGGGGCTACTGTGCATGGGTCCCAGCGTGGGGCTGGCCGTGGCTCGGGGTGAGCTGGAGGCGGATGGTGGGGAGGAGCCGCTGGCAGCAAAGCCACGGTTGCATCAGTCTTTGCGGGGGTGGAGCAGTGGCTCAGATTGGGGGCCCAGGGGCTGCCGGTTTTGCCTGTGTAAGGGACCCCCCCAGCCAGTACCGTCCCCAACTGTCCCACATGGCATGGGCTCTTAGGGAAACGAGGGTTGGGGAGACACGATTTTCCCTTCAGGGCAGCACAGGGGCCGGGGGAGGCTCCAAAGCAGATGGCGCCCGGGGTGATTTATGCCTCGCTGTTCAGCCTCTGCCCTGCTGCAGATGATCTCACCGATCTGTCCTCAGCTACCACACGTGCCTGCGGGACCAGGGCCAGTACAACAGCCCCTGCTGCTGTGCTGGGGGTCCTTGGAGCGAGGGACACGTCCCTGTGCAGCTGCTGGCCGTGTGCGAGCAAGTGGTCAGCCTGGGGGAGAAACACCATGGTGGTGCCTGGCTCTGGGCAGTGGGGCTGTGGGGGTCAGAGCTGTCCCCCAGGAGTGGCTAAGAGCTGGAGAAGAGGCAAATGAATCATCAGCTCCAGGGCTGGTGTACACAGAGACAAAACAAATTCCTTCTTCAATACCCCCTTGTTTCCTCCTTTATCTCGCGCCTCCCAACATCTGGTAGCATCCAGCGGAGGTGGATTGATGCTGCTAAAGCAGTAATATATCAGTGGGGTTGCAAACAGCACCAGCATCCTCGTGATCACGACTGACACGGCATTTCCTGTGGCTCAGCCTCTCCCTGTCCCCTGGCCCGGCCCTCGCGCCTGTCACCTGGGGCCACCAGGTCTGAGGATGTCACCGGGATGGGACAGGAAGGCTGGCGGGCAGCTCTGGGTGCCAACTCCCCGCCTTGGGTGTCCGCGGCACCCGTCCAAGCTTCTTGATGCCGATTCCAGCCACGAGGCTGTTTTGAGGCAGAACACGCAGCAACTGGGAAAAACATTTCACCTGGTGAACTCGCTGTGGGATGCAGCTCTGAGCTCACTGCCCGTCCCTTCCAAATCTGGTGCTTTGCTCCTGGGGGGCTCATTGCAAGGAGCTGGTCCTGCTGTGGGAGCTGTATTTGCTGAATTTATGATCCCCTGTGGCTTCCAGTGGCTTTAGGGGGCCAGGGTGGGCTCCCAGCAGCACCCCAAGACCCGCTGGGGATTGGGGGGCTCCACATGGTCCAGCCCTTCTTGTACAGTGTCCCTGTGTCCTTGGGAACACTGCAGTGATGTGCTGATGTGCCTTGCAGGGGAGCCGTGCCCGCAGCTCTGGGACGAGGATCTGGTTGGGGACAAGTATGAGAACGTAACAGGTAAGCAAAGCCCCTCTTGCTCTGCACAGCCCTGACTCCCTGGGAATGGGCTCTGCACCCTGCCTGGGGAGCATCAGCCCTCGGCCCCCGTGCCAGGGCTGGCTCTCACCCCTCTCCATTCTATCCTGCAGGTTTTAACCTGATTAAAAGGTTCGACCTGCTGAAGATCTCCTCCATCAAGAAAGTCCAAAACCCACGGGGGCCGGTGGTGCTGAGGCTGGGCACTGTGCCCCTGGTGCAGCCCACACAGTGAGTGCGGGTTCTTGCAGGGTGGCCCTTGGTGACCAGAGCATCATCCCCACATTTTAAGGATGGGACCTGGGTGATGCTCCTTAGGCTTTGCCCTTAACTGGAGAGGCCAGGCAGCTCCGTGGCACCTGGGGGGATGCAGAGATGCTGGTGGTGCAGCCCTCAGGCTCCCCAAGCTACTTTCCTCCTAGAAAGTAAATCCCGGGCTGTGGCGGCTCGGCTGGGTCCTGGCCAGCCCTTATGCAACCACGGCTCTGCGGCTGCTCTGCGCTTGGCAGGCACTCACCGGGGTCTAGACAAGCTCGAGACGCTGCTCAGCTCTGAGCTGGGTTTGCTGGGGCTGTGGGGGGCTGCTGGGGGATGCACATGGAGATTGTCCCTCGTCCCCACCACCCCAGCACGTCCTGCCCGGCCGTGCCCGAGGCCGTGCCAGCGCTGGCAGGGATGCTGCAGCGTGGCGAGGTGGGAGCAGGTCCACATCCTCGGGAGCCACTCCTGGAGGAAACCGCTGCGGTTTGCACACCCGTCTCCTCCTGCCCGCCTGTCCCCACATCGCCCCGGGGCTGGCACATAGCGACGCCGGGCACGGGGCTCTCCCACGGGTGAACGAAACCCAGCCTTGGCTCCTGAGCAGGGCAGTCGAGTCCTTAGATGGCTTTGAGGTGGTGGATGCTCCAGGCTAGTGTTGCTGTTGGCCGGGTGCCTGTGGCAGCTCAGAGCCAGCCCTGGGGACAGGGTGGCCCTGGCAGCCAGGTTGTGAGCTCCAGGTGGGCACCCATGGGTGTCCCTCCACCCCAGGAGCCTCCTGGGTGCCCAGTGAGGACAGGCTCATGTCCCACGGGGAGCAGAGGGGACTGTGGGGTCCGGCCCACTCCCCATGCCCTGGTCTAGCTCCAGGCTGGTGGCTTGGAAAATTGCTGGTGTGGCAGAGCAGAGCAGAGCTCAAAGCAAATATTTCCAGTGGATGAGTGGCTGCGGGCAAGCTGGGCCGTCTGCCTCGTGTTCTGCTCCTGTTGCACAAGTTGGACGTGCCCCGATGGCATCTGCAGTGCCACTGATGGTGACAAACCGCTGCAGGACCCATGGGAGCTGTTAGGGTGATGCTGCCCATGGGTGCCGTCCAGGTGGGGGTGTTGGGGACGGTGCTGCCACTGTTTTTGGAGCGCGCTGCAGGGTCTGGCCACCCCTGATGCCCGTCCCTGCAGGCAGGTGTTCCCCCACGGGCTGCCCCCTGCCTTCACCCTCATCTTCACCTTGCTGCTGAAGAAGAACAGCACCGGGGAGCACTGGTACCTCTTCCAGGTCACGGACCAGCAGGGCTACCCCCAGGTACGGCCCCAGGATGGTGGGACACACCAGTGGTGAGGGGACAGCCAGGAGCTGTCCCCAAGCGTGGTATTGTCCCCTCTTTACACAGCTCTCCCTGACCCTGCACGGTCCTGAGAAGAGCCTGGAGTTTCAGGCCAGGTCTCCGGGAGCCACGTTCGTCAGCGCTGTGTTCGCGGGGACAGCTGTGGCATCCCTCTTCGACGGGCGGTGGCACAAGGTGGCGGTGGCCGTGCAGAGCCATGCCGTCTCCGTCCACCTGGACTGCGCCTCCATCTCCTCCAAGCCGCTGCCCCCGCGGCGGGCGCTGGCCCCCGAGGGCAATGCCTTCCTGGGGCTGGACGCCACGCGCGGCACCCCAGTGCGGGTGAGTCCCTGGGGGTGCGGGTGGGCTCTGTGGTGGAGTGGGATCCATCCCTGACCTGCTGCTCCTGCCCCACGGCAGTTTGACATCCAGCAAGCCCAGATCTACTGCGACGCCGAGCTGGCCAGGCAGGAGGGATGCTGTGAGATCTCGGCCAGTGGGGTGAGTCCCCCCCCCCAAATCCCCACCCTGGTCCCTGGTGGAGGTGGTGGATGAACCATCCCTGGAGACATCCCAGGCCAGGCTGGACAGGGCTCTGAGCAACCTGAGCTGGTGAAGATGTCCCTGCTCATGGCAGGGGGGGCACTGGGGGACATTTGAAGGTCCCTTCAACCCAAACTGTTCTATGATTCTATCGCCTGTTACCTGTCCCTGTGGCCAATGCAGGATGAATCCATCTCCCAAACCACACTGGCAGAGCTGGCGCTCTCAGCTCTCACCCCAGCAGCCCCCCCATGGCCCCCTTTTCTCTCCCATCAGTGCCTCACAGAAGCGCCCAAGACCCGTCGGCAAGCGGAGCTGATGCAGAGCAGCAACCTCATTGAGATCTCGCCGCAGCCCGAGGGCCGGGTCTACACCCGCTGCTTCTGCCTGGAGGAGCCGCTGGGCGCGGTGAGTCCCCGTGTCCCGCCATGTCCCCGTCCCGCTGTGAGATGCCCCAGCCCCGGGGTGGGCAGCGCTCAGCCGGGCCGGCAGCCACAGCGATTCAGCCCCTGGAAAAGCCCTGGCTCATATTTTCCACTGTGTGAGGGGAGGGAGGGAGCTGGAAGAAGCCAGACACCGCGGAGTGATGGGGGGGCTCCTGCAGCCCCATCGCTGCTCTGCAACCGCTGAGCCACCGGCTTGGGGCTCAGACCAAGGCAGGTCACACCCCTGGGTGCCGCAGACAGGGTAACCCAGGGATGCAAGGGGAGGTGTCACCCAGGGGTGCACAGGCTCCCATGGGTGCTCTGCTCTGTCTACAGGAGCCAGCGAGGACCTTGGGGAGGACCAGCCCAAAGGGAGATCCTGAGGAGAAGGTGCGGGGAGGTGGGAAGGGGTGTCCCAGCCCGGCTGCACCCATCCTGGCATGCCTGGCTCTGCTCCCCTTCCTCCCGCTGGTGCTGGTGCGGTGCCAGGACCCACCTGCGCCCCGGGCTGGGTCTGTCCCTGCTCCATTCGGGAACGTTCTGCTGCCGCAGAGCTGCAGGGACGCCTGCAGAAGCGGCCGCTCTGCTCCCCCGAGCAGGAATTGAGGCCCCACTGACTGCTGGAGTAATCCCAGCCGTGGCCAAGGGCCTCTTTGTTCCCTCTGAGCGTCTCCGGAGCGCTGCTGGAGCTGGGAAGCATCTTCAGCGTGCCCTGTGCCCCATTCCCATGTCACCCCATCCCCTGGGGGCTGCTGTGACCCTGTGGCGGGATTCTGCTGGGGACCTCTGGGGTGCAGACGGGGTCCTAGCTGCTGTCCTCGCCTCCCCTTGGGACACAGCCGGGTGACAAGCTCTCCTGGCTTTTCCCTTCTCTGCCACAAGCACCCCCCTGTGCCCACGGGCACCCCAGGGCTGGGGGGAGAGATGCTGCTGGGTGAGCCCCACAGGTTTGGGGTGCCCAGGGGACAGGGGCAGTGGCCACAGAGCTGTGTGTGCCACAGGGTTTTGGGTGCTGTAGGGTTTCGGGTGCTGTAGGGTTTTGGGTGCCATGGGTACAGAGCCGGTACAAGCTGCCCTCCCTGTCTCTTGCAGTGCCCGCCCTGCTCACCGCAGACCTCGGCAAACGTGAGTGTGTCACCCGGCAGCGCTGGCAGGGGGACATGGGGACCCTGACCCATCTGCAGGGGCTGGGCTGTGAGCTGGGGCCGGCAAAAGCCACCACAGTGCTGGCCCAGGGGTGTCACCTGCTGCTCTGCCATCACCAACAGACCCCCATGACCCATGGCTCCTCAAGGCCTGGGGCCCAGCAACATCTGGCTGTGGGGAGGGTCTCTGATCCTTTCCAGATGTGGGCCGGTTCCTATGGCAACCTCTGGCTGGAGGTGTGGGACTGATGGCGAGTTTTTGGGACCCCATGTGCCCCACAGGTCTCCTGGGGTGGCACTTGGGGACAGAGCGTTGGGAGGATGGGTGCCGCGGTGGGGATAGGTTTGGTGCAGTGTGCTAGCGGGACACCTCTCTCCTCTCTCTCTCTAGGTGACACTCGGTCCCCTGGGTCCAAAGGTAGGTTTGTCACCGCAGGACACACAGAGCCCAGCTCCCGCGCAGATGTGGCCATGCAGATGCTCGGCTGTGCGCGGAGCATCCCTGCCCGGGAGCCCTGGGTCCTGTGGTGGGCACATGTGAGGACACGGGGACACTCATGCCCTGTTTTGTCACCCACACGTCCCCTCTCTTGCAGGGCGGGAAGGGCGAGCGTGGCCCCCCCGGCATCACTGGCAGCAAAGGGGAGAAAGGCGAGCGTGTGAGTGTCCCCAGTTGTCCCACGCAGGGACCCTCTAAACTGGGGGTGCTTCCTGTAGGGGTCCTGCTGCCCCCCATGGCCCCCCGTCCCTGGCCATGCCGGGTGCAGGCAGAGCCCCTGAGCTGCCTCCCCCCTCCCGCAGGGCGCTGACTGTGTGCGTGCCCACCCCGGTGGCCCCGTGCAGGTGAGACCCCCCACCCTCCACGTACCCCCTGTCCCAGCTCTGCCACCCCCCTTCACCCCACTCCCTCCTCTTCCTCCCCAGTGTGCCGAGGGCCCGCAGGGTGAGAAGGGGCAGCGTGGCGAGGCGGTGAGTGACGCTGGGCGGATGGGGCTGTGGGTCGGGGACCCAGCGGTGCTACCCCAAACATTGTATGTGTACCCCAAGCTGGGGTGTGGGGGTCCAGCTCAAGGGAGGCGGTTCGGTGGGGTGAAAGGGGTGGTGGTACGAGACGGAGGGGGTGAGCCCTGCACAGGGTCACCCATGGGCACCTGCAGGGGGTCACCCATGGGCACCCACATTTCCGTGCTGTTCCCCCACAGGGGCTCCCCGGGGCGGCTGGTGCTGATGGGCAGAAGGTGAGTCCAGCCCGTGGGTCTCAGCATCACCGTGAGGACATCTGGGCTGATGGGATAAACCTGGCTTGTGAGGTGCTGGCAGAGGTGCCAGGACCTTCTGGTGCCAACACAAGAGATGGTACAGGTGACGTCTCTCTGTCCGGCAGGGCCAGAAAGGTGACAAGGGTGATGGAGGACTGCAAGGCAAGCCGGGGCGCCCGGGGCGAGATGTGAGTAGTGCTGGGTGGTACCTGGGCATCTCCAGGGACACTCCCTGGGGAGGGGGTCCCGTCACTAGACCAGCACCCCCCGTACTGTGCACGATGCTGTCACAGCACTGTCCTCTCCCTGCAGGGCCGGCCTGGAGAGATCTGCGTGGTGGGACCCAAGGGACAGAAGGTAGGTGGGGACGTAGGGGATGGGGGCACCCAGCAGCAGCCTTGGCACTGACACCTCCGTTCCTTCCAGGGTGACCCTGGCCTCGTGGGACCCGAGGGGCTGGCTGGTGAGCCAGGGCCTCCGGGGAAACCGGGCTCTCCAGGGATCGGCTTTCCTGGCAAGCCAGTAAGGACCCCTGTGCTGTGGGGCTGCGGGTGGGCGTCACCGTGGGAGCGGGCGAGGTGCCCCCAGGGCTCTGCTGTGGGGCTGGCTGGGGTGCTTGGCTAACACCGTCTTCTCTCCAGGGTGACCCTGGTGGCCCCCCGGGTCCGAAGGGAGAAAAGGTGAGTTGGGGCTGAAAAAGGGGTCCCAAACACCCCCACACCATCCTGCCTGAGGGCAGTTCAGTGTGGGGAGGCTGTGCCAGGATCCCCAACTAGAGCCAAGTCAGTGTTGGCTTGCGGTGCTGTCGGCTGGATGAGTCCCAGCTGGGTGGTCCAGGGTTTGGGTTGGGGGGCAGGAATGCCCCTGGGGTGCTGGGGGTCCTGCAGGCCGTGGCTTTCTGCCATGCAGGACTCAGAGTTTCCCATCTCTGGCTTCAGGGCAGCGCCGGAGCTCCTGGACCCGGCGGATCGCCTGGGACACCCGTGAGTACCGGGAGCCAAAGCCTGGGGTCAGGGACGGGTTTCTTGGCTCGGGGTTGGGGCTGCTTGGCTGGAGCGGTGGTGGGATCAGAGCCCAGGCACAGAGAGGGGGTTGGGAGAGCTGGTGGCCTCGGCTGGGGCTGGGACTGTCCCACGCCATGGCTGGTGTCAGGGGTTGGGGATGCTGGGTGGCATCACCTGAAGCAGCCCCCTCCCCTGCCTTCCTCCCATAGGGACCCCCCGGCATCCTGGGGCCAAAAGGAGACAAGGTGGGTGCAGCGTCATGGTGGTCCGGCGGGGGCACGGGCATGCAGCGCCTACAGTCACGTCTCCACTGTGGTGCCTGTGCCCTGGGCTCGGGGCATCTTGGGGGCCACCTCAAGGACCCCCCCAGCCCGGGGCTGCGTCTCACTGTCCCCACCGGGCAGGGTGAGCCGTGCGAGGTGTGTCCCACCATGGCCGAGGGGACGCTCAGTGTCACGGGGCCACCCGGCAAACCGGGACCCAGGGGAGCGCCCGGAGCACCCGGCAAGGATGGGGTCTCGGTGAGTCTGAACTGGGGGCGTGGCGGTGGACACATGGGGCGGGGGGCAGAGCAGGAGCTTGGCTCAGCATCCCTAATGCTCCCTCTTCATTTCGCCCTCACCAGGACAGACCTGGCCCTGCGGGACCCAAAGGGGACAGGGTAGGTGACATGGGGCTGAGCCGGGGGCTGGCTCATCCCCAGTCAGAGTTGGGGGGACACCGAGTGACATCCAGCCTGCCCTAGCAGCACCCAGCCCTGCTCCTCTTTCTCCTCCCCAGGGAGATGCTGGCATCCAAGGGATGAAAGGGGAGAAGGTGAGTGTCTGTCCCTCTGTCCCACCTGCTTGCTGGGTGTGCAGCCCCAGGCCCCCCCTGAGCCCTGTCCCCTCCCTGCCCTTGCAGGGGGACTCCTGCCTGTCCTGCGATGCCCGTGTCCTCTCTGCACTGCTGCGGGGTTCCACCGAGGCGCTCCAGGGTGAACCAGCACCAGGGCTACCAGTGAGTACAGGGGGCTGAGACCCCCCCGTTCCATATTGGAGGGGTTCCCTGGCTCTCCAGGGCTGTGCGGGTGCTGGTGTGTGACCGCACGGGGTGTTCGCAGGGTGAAGCAGGGTTCCCCGGGCTGCCTGGCATCAAGGGCCAGAAGGTGAGTGGCCCCAACGTCCATTCCCCCCTTTCTATACCCCCTGAGGGAGCAGCAGCAGCTGCATCCCACCATGGGGTTGGGGCAGCTTTGGCTTCCCTTGGGGCCTGACCATGACCCTGACCTTGACCCTGACGTCTTGCAGGGGGATGGTGGCCAGGAGGGACCCATGGGCAGACCGGTGAGTGTGGGGACCCAGGGGTGCAGGATCTGGATGCTGCGGGCCGTATTCTCATCTCTGCCGTGTCTCCTCCGTGCAGGGGCTCCCAGGGAACAAGGGTGATCCAGGCGTGCAGGGGCTCAAGGGGGAGAAGGTGAGCCCTGTGATGGGGACCCCCCTGGGACCCTGCTCCCTGCCCTGTCCCTGAAACATCCCCAGCTGAGACCCGTGCAACTCACTGCATTGAGACGGGGAGAGCAGTGGGGACTGTGAGCCCCCACCCACAGCGCCCTGGTGACCAAAGCCACTGGGATGTCCCCTCCACAGGGTGATTCGTGCGGGCTGTGTCCTCCCGTGCCGCAGGCTCTCGAAGGGGCAGCGAGGGTGCTGGCGGTGCCCGGAGCACCAGGGGAGCGGGGCCAGAGTGGCCCCCCCGGCAGAGCGGTGAGTGCCCCCCCGCGCTCACAGGTGACCATTTTAGGGGACACTCAGGCCTGACCCCTTTTTCCATTTCCCCAGGGCAGACCCGGTGACACTGGCCAGAAGGGACAGAAGGTGAGAGGGGCTGTGGAGGGGGTTCCAGCGGGGCTGTGACCCACCTGGGAAGGGGGAGTGCTGTGTGTCCCCCTGCCTCGTGCCAGCCTTGTCCCCTCTCTTTGCCAGGGGGACGCTGGCAGCCCCGGGGACCCGGGCACCCCGGGCATGGCCGGTGTCCCAGGGCTGGCCGGTGAGCCTGGCATCAGGGGTCCAGCCGGCCCTAAGGGCGAGAAGGTGAGACCCCCCCCCCAGAGTGTATGGGGACCCGCATCCCGTCACCATGGTGTCACCCACCCCCTCCGTCCCTCTCCCATCTCCATCTCCCCTCCTCTGTAGGGAGACGCCTGTGAGCCCGGTCGCTCTCCGCACGGGGACTTGTCAGATGTTATTGGCACCCCAGGAAAACCGGGGGCCAAAGGGGACCAGGGCCCCCCAGGCATCGGCCAGCCAGGCAGACCTGTGAGTGTCCCCCCTGCAGTGCTGTGGATGTCCCCATCGTGGCATCACACTCTCAGGGCTGACCCGGTGTGTTTTAGGGGAAGCCGGGGCTGCCGGGGGTACCGGGCCCTGCCGGACCCAAGGGGCTGCAGGTGAGTGGGGCTGCGGGGAGGTGGGCTGGGGGGGGGGTGTCAGGGCTGCTCACTGTCCCTTTGTGTCCCCAGGGTGAGCCAGGACCGCGGGGGATTGGCCAGCCGGGACCACAGGTGGGTATGCAGGCTGTCTGTGCCATGTTGTGCCACGTTGTGCCATGCCGTGCCATACTGTGCTGTACCCTGTGCCATACCCCTGCAGCTCCCGCACTCTGTTTTTCCCAGGGAGAACCCGGGAGCACAGGACCACCCGGAACACCTGTAAGTGGCATTTCAAATTGCCCAGCCCTGGGAGAGGGGGCACCCACCAGCCCCCCGATTCCTGCAAGTGGGGGGGCCACACCCCTGCAGCATCAGCCCCACCCCCACGCAGGCGGTGGCAGTTGGGTCATGGCCAGACCACCCTGGGGACAGTGCTATCACCACAGACCGCTGGGTGGGCAGGGGGGCTGCTGGGGGGTGCTAACGCTCTCTCCTGCCCCCAGGGCCCCCCCGGACCCCAGGGACCCCCGGGGATGGCGACAGAGAAAGGTGCAAAGGTAAGCGAGTGTCCCCCAGCCCTCCCTCTCCACTCCTTTCCCCCCTACTCCTGCTGTCCTTCCTCTGCAGGGATCTCCGGGACCCAAAGGTGCCATGGGACCCCCTGGGCCACCAGGAACCAGCGTCACGGGGCCACCAGTACGTCCTGCCCCCCAGGACAAGCATCACTGTCCTCCCTGGCCTCTTGACGGTGGCTAAAATGTTCTGAGCCCAAAGCTGAGCTTCCTCACCCTCCTCTTCCTCGCAGGGTCCCGAAGGGCAGCGGGGGCTCCCCGGGGTGCCCGGGTCCAGCGGGCAGCCGGTACGTGGGGGGATGGCGGGGCGGCTGTGTGGCAGCACGGTGCTGAACTGCCATGTCCCTGTGGTGCGGGTGGGGGACACAGGGTGGGGGACAGGCGCCACCTGCTAATGCACCTCTCTGGCTTTTCTCATCACAGGGGGAGAAAGGCGCCCGTGGCGAGAAGGTGAGTGGGGGTCAGGGTGGAGCTGCCCCCCACATGCCACCCTGTACCCCCCTCCCTGCCATCACCCCCTCTCTTCACAGGGAGACCCTGGGGAGTGCATCTGCTCCCCCAGCCCTCGCCAGGACCCCAGTTATACCGGGATGCCGGTAAGCACCGCGGGCACCCCCGGGGCCCCCCAGCTCTGCTTCGCCCCCCGCTGAACGCTCTCCCCCTTCTCTCGGCACCAGGGAGCCCCAGGACTGTGGAGCGGGATGTCCTGGCACCCGCAGCCGGGTCCGCAGGTGGGTGCTGTTCCCGCTGCGCTGTGCCCCCCGCCAGCCCCCCGCCCCACACCGCCTCACCCCCCACCTCTCTCCATTTGTGTTTTGGGGTGTTGCAGGGTCCCCCCGGAGACCCCGGTCCCCCTGGCCCTCCAGGAGCCCCCGGCCGCCAGGTGAGTGATGGGGTGAATGGCGATCAAGCCTGCCCAGCTTTTAGGAAAGGGCTCAAATATTTAAGCACTCTGTTTGGCTTTAGGGGATGCCAGGACACAACGGTTTACCGGGACTGCCCGGAACGGTGGGAGACCTGGTAGGTAGTGGCTGTGCCCATGTCACCTCTCCCCGTGTGTCCCCATCCTGCTCCACCCCGCGTGGGGACTGGGGCGAGGTCAGAGAAGAGCTGGGGAAGAGCCTGGAACACAAGTGTGATAGGGAGCAGCTGAGGGGCCTGGGGGGCTTAGAGGAGGTTTAGATTGGATATTGGGAACAAGTTCTTCCCCAAAGGGCTGTGGGGCATTGGAAAAGGCTGCCCAGGGCAGTGCTGGAGTCACCATCCCTGGAGGGTTGAACAGACGGAGATGAGGTTCTCAGGACATGGGGCAGTGCCAGGGGTAGGGGAACGGTTGGACTCAACAGTCTTGAGGGGCTTTTCCAACCAAACTGATTCCATGATCTCTCCCAGGGGCCACTGGCCGTCATGGCCGAGAGGAACATCGAGGTGCTGAAGGTGAGAGCATGGGACAGGGTGCCTTCCCACCATGGGTTGTGCTCAGGGGAGCCCCAAGCACTTTGGGGTCCCCCTGACTCCCTGTGTCCTCCCAGACCCTCTGCGGGGACTGTCCCCAGCTGCAGGCAGCCTTCGCAGCACCCAGCGGCGTCAAGGGAGAGGAGGGGGACGGGGCCATGCCAGGTGTCCCTGGCAGCGAGAACTGTGCCCGTGTGAGTATTTGCCCATCTCTGGGTGGGACTCCTGTCACCCAAAGACCCCTGGTCCTGGTGGGGATCTTGGGGTGAAGATGTCCCTGAGCATCAGCTTGTGTCACCGTTGTGCAAAGCTGCAGGCATTTGCAGGGCTGGGCACGCTCTGGGCACGCTGGCTTTCGTGCACAGCTCCCTCCTGTCCTGATGTGTCCCCAGGCAGGATGACAGGCTCGCCCCAGGCTAGAGCAGTGGGTGCTGAGCACCTGAGGGGTGCAGGATTTGGGGCTCTGTGCCCCACTGCTGGGGACCCCCAGGTGACTCCCGGGTTTTCTTCCAGTGCTTTGCGCAGTTCCCGAGAGCGGAGGAGGCTCGGGTGAGTGAACCGTGCTGCCCAGGGGCTGAGCTGCCACCCCGCTCCCACATCCTGGTCCCCAGAGTGCTGCAGGGATGGTCCCCACTGGGGCAGGACCCGCCACCGTCCCCCCAGGGCTTTGGGGAGCAGAGGAGGCTTTGGGGGGCGCTTGGCGGGGCTTGGCAGAGCTCAACTGTATGCAGAGCCACCCCCAGCTCCTGACGTGTCCCCGCTCCCCACAGGGTGACAGTCCTGACCCAGACTGTGTGGGTGACCCTGGGCTGCCGGGCACCCCGGGCATCCCTGGCGAAAGAGGCGAGCAGGTGGGTGCGCTCCCCATCCCCGGCACTGCCCTGCTCCTGTGGTCCCCCCACCATCCCAGCCCTGCCTGGTGGCCACAGGGATCATGGCTGGCCCCTTGGTGCCACCTCGGTGCTGGCCGGTCCCCTGTTCCCACACTGCGGTCACGTCTGACCCAGACGTTTCTCCCCAGGGCCCACCGGGACTGCGGGGACCCCCAGGGCCACCTGGGCCCATCGTAAGTACCCGGGGCAGGGGGCTGTGCGGGCATCATGTTATGGTCCTGGGAGGCTTGGAGCCCCATACTGCAAGTCCCCAAGGTGCCCAGCGCCCTGCCCCGAGGCCGTGGTGACAGGCAGGTGGCCAGGCTGTAGCAAGGCGGAGGTGCAGCACGGCATGGCTGTGTCCCAGCGAGGCTGAGAGGGAGGTGAAGGTGCTGCCAGCCCGGACGTGGAGCAGGAGCCTGGCTGGATATGGAGCCGCCACCCTGTGCACCCCAAGGGCTCAGCCCCAGCTCCCGGTGCTGTTTCCAGGCTGTGACCTCCCTGTTTCTCCCCTCAGGGCCCCCCAGGCTTTCCTGGAACGCCTGGCGCACCCGGATTGCCCGTAAGGACCCAGCACGGCTCCGCTCTGTGCCCTCTGTTGCTGCCGCTTGGTTTGGCTGTGTCCCTTGTCCTTGTGCCCCTTGGGAGCAGCCACAGCCCCCCCTCGCCTTCCACCTCATCTCCATCCTCCCATTTCCACCTCTTCCATCCCCACACAAGGCCTCGGCAGACATGGGGTCTGCAGGCCCAGGAATGATCTTCCTCTCGGTGTGTAGGTGACCTGGCACCCCTGCTGGGTGCCTGAAGTTTGTCACAGCTCTCGTGGGGTGGGCTGGGGGCACCGGGTGGTACCTGACTGCTGCCCCTTCCCTGCTGCCCCTGGGGACTCCCCTTGGGGAGCAAGGAGGACCCTCTGTGCAGCCGGTGCTGCCTGGGCTCATCCTCCTCTTCCTCTGGTCCTTGGCTACTCTGGAGCCAACCAGCCTCCAGCATCATCTTCATCTCATCTCCATCCTCATCTTCATCTCCATCCTCCTGTTCCCTCCTAGCACAAGGTGAGGTGAGGCTGCGCCGGCAGCTCCCGGAGGATCCTGCCCTTCCATGCCAACTGTGTCCTGCTCTTGTCCCCCCGTCCACTAATGTCACCACAGTCTGTGTGGGTCTCTCTGGGTCTCTGTGGGTCGTTGCTCTGCGGTGTGCCAGCGTGTCCTGTCCAGTCTCGACACCATGTCGCCCCACTAACCCACCCCAGCGGCCCCGTGACACTGAGCCATGAGGCTCCTGTGTGTTACCCGTGTCTGGCCCACCCTGGGAGGGCAGGGGGTGGCACCAGGCTGGAGCTGTGGTCTGAAGCGTGTCCTGGGCAGTGCCTGGGGGTGCCAGGAGCTGGGCACCTCATGCAGCACCTGCAGGGCTGAGATTTCTGTGGCCCGGTGGCACCAGAGCTGCCTATGGGTCATGACATGTGGCAGCAGTGACCTGTGCCTGGGTGTGAGCGTCACTTGGGCGCTGAGCCCAGTGCCTGTGGGTGCAGGAAGCCCGGCTGGGGGATGAGCGGGTCCCCTCGGTGCCTGGAGGTGCTGGGCAGGCTGGGGCTGTGGGCTGGTGGAGGTCACAGACCTGTGCCTGGTCCTTGTCCCCTGCGCTCTGCCCGGTGGTGCTGCCAGGTGGGCGCAGCCCCGGGGGGCTGCAGGAGACCCCCTGTAGCTCCTCTCTTCTCCCTCCAAAGGGTCTACAGGGTGATCGTGGCCCTGCCGGGCTTGCCGGAGCCAAAGGGGAGCCGGTGAGTGGTGTGAGAGGAGGGGATGGGGGGACACTGGTGCGCTGGGTTGGCTCAGCATTCGTCTCCTCTGGCACAGGGACCTCCAGGACAGCCCGGCTACCCCGGCGCGACGGGTCCCCCCGGCCTTCCCGTGAGTACCGTGGGAAGCCAAGCAGCGTCTGCCAGCCCCTGGCCACCTCCTGTGTCCCCACGTCTCTCCCTGCAGCTTGTTGGGGCCCCCCCCGCTGCTGGGGATGGGCAGCTGGGGGACCCCAGCGGGCACTGAGCACCATGTCCCTGCAGGACTCACTCCTGCTGCACCTGTCCCCAGTCCCACACATTCCCGGTGCCCTCTCCACTGCCCATCGGTTCAGTCCATCCATGTCCCCTCCATTTGTGTCCCCTGCTCCCATCCATGCCCCATGTCCCAGCCCATCCCCTGTCCTGAGCAGGGTCTTCATCTCCTTCCTTTCCCAGGGCATCAAGGGCGAGCGAGGCTACGTGGGCCCCCCCGGGGAGAAGGGGGAACTGGTGAGTCCCTCGGGGCCCTGCTCCAGGGGCAGAGGGGCTGGGGGGTCTCCCAGGTGCTGCCTTCCCCACGGTTCTGCCAGCCGCATCCATCTGACCCTTTTTTCCCCCCTTCCCAGGGACCCCCCGGCTTGGACGGTCTCCCCGGTCCCGTGGGGCCAGCGGTAGGTGCCCACCCCGCTCGGCTCCTGGGGGGCTGTGGGGAATGCAGGGGGGTAGGCTGTGGTGGCTGTGGGTGCAGCGAGGTGCCCCCCACCCACATCACCCCCTCTCTCTGCAGGGACCGAGGGGTGAGCGTGGGCTCCCGGGCAGCGCTGGTGAGAAGGGGGACCAGGTGAGTGTCCCTGAGGGGACAGGGATCCCTGGGACCCCTAAGGGGGCAGGATGTGGCTGTTGGTGTCCAGCTCAGCTCTTGTCTCTCCACAGGGTTTCCAAGGCCAGCCTGGCTTCCCGGGGCCACCGGTGAGTCACTGTGGGGTGTCCCTGGGAGCCAGCTGGGGATGAGGATGAGATGGGAAAGGGATGGGGTTGAGGATGGGAATGGGATGGAGATGAGGATGGGATGAGAGTGGAATGGGAATGACATAAGAATGAGGATGAAGACACAGGTGTGTCCTGTGGGACAGGGTGTGGAGAGCAGCCCCACAGCAAACGTGTTAAAATGAATCTAGAGGCAGCGAGCAGTGCCACCCCACACTTAACACCTCGCTTCTCTTTAGGGGCCCCCTGGCTTCCCAGGGAAGGTTGGTCCAGCTGGGCCACCAGGACCCATGGCTGAGAAGGTTAGTGCCACTGGGACAAGGCTGCTTTTGTCACCCACTCTGCAGGATGGCGAAGGGGTGCCTGGGCACAGCCCTGGCTGCTCCCCTGACCCTTCCATGGCTCTTTCAGGGCAGCGAGGGCATGCGCGGGCCCACGGGGATGCCGGGGCCCCCTGGACCCCCCGGACCTCCTGGCATCCAAGTAAGACCCCCCCCATGCCACCCCTGGGCACAGGACCACCAGTGTCACGGTGCTGCTGGGGAGTGTTGCTGGCTGGAGCCACTTCCCAGACACATGTTCCCATGACCTGGGCGGCCCAGGGCAGGTCCCTCAGGGACCCCCCCAGAGCCCCTCAGTGCAAACCACCCTTAGCACCCCCTCCTTGCCTCCACAGGGCCCCGCTGGCTTGGAAGGACTGGATGGCAAGGATGGCAAGCCAGGGCTGCGGGTGAGGCTGCAGGGCTCTCCTGGGTGCTGGTGGGGGCCAGCAACTCTGCAACCCCCCAGGACACCCCCAAGCCCTATCTCTTTTTCCCCAGGGTGACCCTGGTCCCCCCGGGCCACCAGGGATGATGGGTCCTCCGGTGAGTGACAGCCTTCCTTGTCACCCCTCCCTGATGCTCGGTGCCTGGTGTGTCCCTGCAGCCAGGACCAGATGTCCCCTGACCTGGGATTGTCCCCCCCCAAGCCCAACACTGAAAGTTGGGGTCCCCAGCAGAGGCTGGGGTTGGGGTCACCTGCCTCAGTCTGCTGGCAGGGACTGGGACCCCCACCTAGCTCTTTTCTCTCTACAGGGCTTCAAGGGGAAGACAGGGCACCCGGGTCTCCCGGGACCGAAGGTGAGCGATGGTGGCACTGGGGGACACTTGTGTGGCGACATCCCCAGGGACCTTGGTCCTGGGCCAGGGACTGCATGCACTGCACTGCCCACCATGTCCCTTCCTCCTTCTAGGGTGACTGTGGCAAACCCGGCCCCCCAGGGATCACGGGCCGGCCGGGAGCGGAGGTGAGCGAGGGGCTGCGTGGGTGCGGGAGCCCTGAGCCGGGTGAGCCCCACGCGCCCTCCCCTCATCATGGTGCCTTTCCCAGGGTGACCCTGGACCCATGGGACCCCAAGGCCGGCAGGGACCCCCAGGACTCATCGTAAGTTGGTACAGCAGGACAATGCCCATGGCAGCAGGACATCCCTGCAGCACAGGGAGCGGGGTCATCACCCACAGCACCCCCCAGCTGACACCCCTCTTTCTTTGCCCCCCAGGGCCCACCCGGTAGCCCGGGGCAGCCAGGACCTGCTGGCCTCGCTGGAGTGGTGAGTACTGCCCAGCTGCAGGATGTGGGGGCCAGAGGTTGCCCCAGTTTTGGGGGCCATTGTCCCCATCCTGTGCCTGTCCCCTTCCTCCTGCCTCTCTGCAGGGGCTGAAGGGCGAGCGGGGCTCAGCAGGGGAGCGAGGGCTGCCGGGGATGCCAGGACAGCCGGGACCCCCAGGCCACCCGGGACCACCGGTGAGTGCAGTGGGGGTGGCACAGACCCCCACACCCCAGTGCAGTGGGGACCTCAAGGACAGCACTGCGATGGTCACCGCCTCACCCTGCCCCACTTTGATTTCGCAGGGGGAGCAGGGACAAGATGGACCCGTTGGTAAAGAGGTACAAGCGCGGCCTCGGTGGGACCCAGGGCTGGATCGTGGCATCATCTGGCCTGACCACTGCATCCCCAGGGTGCCCGTTAGGGGGCATCCCTGCCACCCTGCTCCTCTGTGTCTCCCCAGGGTCCCCCAGGAAAACCGGGTACCGCAGGACCCGCTGGCCAGAAGGTGAGGGGAGAGCCCGGTTGTGCCACCGCAGCCATCCCAGTGTCCCCCAGCTCTGCTCGGGGCTGGGGATGCTGGGGTTCAGCCCTGACCCTCCACCTCTCCACAGGGTGAAGCTGGATCGCCCGGAGAGAGGGGCTACCCTGGGGAGAAGGGCAGAGCCGGCATGCCGGGTGGGCCGGGGAAAAGTGGCTCCATGGGCCTTGTGGGGCCACGGGGGCCCATGGGAGAGAGGGGCCCCCCTGGCTCACCGGGACCTGCAGGCAGCCCCGGGCTGCCAGGACCCCCAGGGATGATGGTAAGGAGGGGTGGCCGGGGTCCCTGTGCCCCCACGGCCCCCAGTGGTGATGTCCCCTCCTGTGTCCGCCCAGGGAGACGTGGTGAATTACGATGAGATCAAGAGGTTCATCCGGCAGGAGCTGAGCAAGATGTTTGATGGTAACAGGGAGAGGGGGTGAGGACTGGTGGCACCCTGGCATCGCCACATACCTGCCGGTGCTGAGCGTGTCATGTCCCCGCAGAGCGGATGGCCTATTACACCTCCCGGATGCACTTCCCGGTGGAGATGGTGGCATCCCCAGGCAGACCTGGTCCCCCGGGGAAGGACGGGCTGCCTGGCCGGCCAGGACCCCCTGGCTCCCCGGGGATGCCGGGACAGATCGGCAGAGAGGGGCGGCAGGGAGTGCCGGGCATGCGGGGTAGGTGCTGCTCCCCAGGGTGTTCCCAGTGTCCCCAAGGCATTCTTGGTGTCCCCAAGGCATTCCTGATGTCCCCGAGGCATTCCCTGGGGAATCACTGGGGTCTCACCTCTCTACGTCCCCTTCTCCTCCAGGAGAGCCAGGTGCCAAAGGAGAGAAAGGGGAGAAAGGCGTGGGGATGATGGGGGACAGCGGCCCCCCAGGACCCCCAGGTGAGTCCCCTCTCTCCCCGTGTCCATCAGCCCCATGCTGGGGCTTGCTGCCACCTGTCTTTTTCTCTCCATCTTTTCCAGGTCCCCAAGGACCACCGGGCTATGGCAAGATGGGCCCCCCAGGCCCCGTGGGACAACAGGGCATCCCTGGTGTTCCCGGCCCCCCTGGTGCCACGGGGCAGCCGGGCAAGACTGGGCACTGCAGCCCGGCAGACTGCATGGGCGCCATGCCCCTGGAGCAGCCCCTCTTCCAGCCCAAAAACGTCAAGGGCCCCTTCGGCTGAAGGGTCCCCCGCACCCCCCGCCTTTGCTGTTAATATTGTTCCCCCGCTGTGCCGGGGTCGTGCGTGTCCCGCGGGGGGTGGGTGTTGTACAGCTCCGTCGCGATCGGGAGGGCGGGTGGATCCTGCCCGGACAAATACACCCGTGCTGGTGCCCCCGTGCCTCCCGGCTCTTCACTCAGCTGCGGACGCGATCTCGTCCCCGTCCCTGTCCCCGAGGATTCTGGAGCCCCGACCCAGCGCACGGGGCTGAGGCCACCCCGGCTGGGGGAACAGTGTCCCTGAGCCCCCTCCTGCCCCGCAGCCCTGCGCCTGATTGGGAGGGGTGGAAACCCGGGGAGATCCCAGCCTTGATCCTGGGAGATCCTAGCTCTGATCTCAGGGGATCCTGGACCAGCTCCCGGGAAGATCGCTGTCCTGTTCCTAGAGGGATCCCAGCCCTGATCCTGGGGAGATGCCAGCCCCACGCCCTGGCTGATCCCTCCCCTGCTCCCGGGCTCATCCCGGACCAACTCCCGGGTAGATCCCGACCTGCTCCCGGGAGGATCCTGCGGCGCTCGGTGGGCCCCACCCCTCTTTAGGGTCGTTGCCGCTTTAATTCCCCTGTGGGCGTGCCCTTCCCGCGAGTCCCCGCCCCTTCCCTCCGCCACGCCCAGGGGCGGGTCCTCCGCGGGACCAATGGGCGCGCACGCCGCCGGTGACGCAGCGGGGCGGGGCCGGTAGTGGGGCCATGGCGGCGTATCCGGGGCAGGTGAGGCCGGGGCGGCGGGGCCGGGCTGGGGGCAGCGCCGGGGGGCACGGCGGGGCGGCGGGGGGCGGGGCGGCACCCGGTACCGGCCGCACACCGGGCTCTACCCCCTCCCCAGGGCTTCCCCGGCGCAGGACAAGCCCCCGGTGCGCCCCTGCCCGGGTCCTACCCCGGGGCTCCGTACGGCGGGGGCCCGCCCGGGGCTCCCTACGGCCAGCCCCCGCCCGGGGGTACCTACGGAGGTGGCACCGCGCCCGGAGGTCCTTACGGCGGCCCCGGGCCCTACGGAGGTGCGGCCACTGGAGGTGAGTGGGGACCCTGCGGCGGGTACCCGGTCCCCAGGGTGGCCCCGGGACAGCGGGGCAGGGCGGGCGGGAGACAGCGGGTGTTCCCCAGCGCCGTCCTGGCCGGGAGGGGGTGGCTCGGTGCCCCTCGCCCAGCTCACGTTAGCTCACCGTGTGGATGAAGCCGCGAAGTCCCGGTTTATTATTTGAAAATCCCAAGGAGGGAAGTACCGAAGAGTCCTGAGCGGCAGCAATCAAGCTTTGCAGCCTAACCCTAATGACCCTAACGACCCTAACCCTAACGACCCTAACCCTAACGACCCTAACCCTAACGCCTTCAGGCGCTGCTGGGTGTGTGGGGCAGCACCCCAGGGTCGCTCCCCAGCCCCTGCTCTGACTCACGGCTCTTTCTCCACTGATTGCCGAGCAACACAAACCTGTTTGCCCAGGATCACACGGCTGTAAAAAGCTGCTTAGAGCAGAAGTGCTGAGCAGTCCCGGGGTGTTGGCTGCGTCTCCATGCACCATCGTGGGGACAGACCAGCCAGGGCCTTGCTGGGGGGACACCAGAGCCGCTGATGGCCTCTCCCCATGCAGGTCATGCCCCCCCGGGCGTGGACCCCGAGGCCTTCTCCTGGTTCCAAGCGGTCGATGCTGATCACAGTGGGTACATCTCTGTGAAGGAGCTGAAGCAGGCGCTGGTCAACTCCAACTGGTCGACGTTCAACGACGAGACCTGCCTGCTGATGATAAGTGAGTCTGGGCTCTCTGTGCCCTCCCCCTGCTTTTTATTCTGATCTCTGTGTTCCCCTGGTGCCTGAGCATTGCTTTTCTGAGCCACTGGCCCATAAGTGCTCTCTGGAGCGAGAGCTGGGCAAACTGAGAAGCTCCAAGCACCTTTTTGGTGGAGAATGAGTCGGGGCCCAAACACTGATTGGAAAAGGGAACCCAGCTCTACCTAAGGCTGAGCAAGCCCAGCTCCTGGAGGACAGGGAGCAAAGGGAGGGAGAGCTCCAGTAACAAGCCAGAGTCACCCCGTTCCCCTGCTTGCCCCAGCACAGGGTTTTGGTGCTGTTTCCTGCCAGCCTCTTAGGATTGAGTGGGCCCAGTTGATTGGAGTCCTGGTGAGGAAGGTATTTCAGGGCTGGAATGGGGTGCCAGGGAGCTGCAGTGCAGATTCTGAGCTCTGAGAGTTCCTGCCATGTGTCCTTGGTCTGCTCCTCACTGCCCTGCTCCTGATCTCTGTTCTTTCTTCCCCAGACATGTTCGATAAGACCAGGTCAGGACGCATAGACGTGTACGGCTTCTCAGCCTTGATGCGCTTCATCCAGCAGTGGAAGAACCTCTTCCAGCAGTACGACAGGGACCAGTCGGGCTCCATCAGCTTCAGCGAGCTCCAGCAAGGTGGGCGAGGGACAGAGACACAAACTTGGCCCTTACCGAGCTCCCTGGGGACCGCGGTCTGGCTCTGCTTGCTGTTTATTTCCAGCCCAGCCCGGCGACTCCTCCTGGCACCATCCCTGCAGCAGGGCTGGGTGTTCCTGAGCTCCTGGGTGCCTCCCACGCAGCCGTGGCCACAGTTCATGCCTGTTGCTGCGCTGGCGCACGCTGGGCTGGCACTAAACTGTTCCATGGGGCAGGAGATGAGGGGGCACGGCAGGGTCTCGACACAAACTTCCTTCCTTAAGGAAACCCCAAATTCCTCCTCTAAATGGTATGTGGCTAAAGCATGTTTCCTGGGAGGAGCTCATGGGTGTGTGTGTCTGATGGAGGGGAAAAATGTCTGGAATTTGTGCCTTGGTTTGATTTCTCTTGTCAGAGAGTCCTGTGAACCCAAGGGGGCAGTGGGAGACAGGGGGGTGTGCCAGCACATGGGAGGGAGGTCAGAGCCACTCTTCCTCCCAGCGGGAGGGTTTGATCTGAGTGTTTCTTGCTCCCAGCTTTCTCCCAGATGGGCTATAACCTGAGTCCCCAGTTCAGCCAGCTGCTTCTCTCCCGCTACGCCCAGCGCTCCTCCAACCCCAGCATCCAGCTCGACCGCTTCATCCAGATCTGCATGCAGCTCCAGAGCACGACCGATGCCTTCCGCGAGAAGGACACGGGGCTGGTAGGCAACGTGCGCCTGAGCTACGAGGACTTCCTCACCATGGTCGTGACCCGCATGATGTGAGGGCTGCGAGCCAGCCGGGAGCAGCCGCCATCCTGGGCCCTGGGATGGTTTTACAGGCTGAAGAGCCCTCAGACCCAAGGGGGGCCCTATTGGCTTCCATTCCTTGTTCCCACTTGATGGCAGTAGGTGCCTCCCTGCCAAACTGGAGCCTGGTTCTGGGACAGCCAAACGAGTAGCCTGTGCCATGCATCCCAGGGAGTGCTTAGATCCTCCCTTGCCAGACACAAAATCATATTTAAACCCTAGCTGTACTGTCCCTCTGCTTGGCGGGTTGACTGCAGTGGGATGTCCATGTCTTGGCACATTTTTGGGGACTTTCTGGTGACCAAGAGCTGAGCTTTCCTGGAAACATTCTGGCTTTCCTGGGGGTTGGAGCCCCGATTCTCTGTGCGGCTGGAACAGGTTGCATTGCTGCAGTGACACACAGGATCATCCCCCCCGCCTTGTTGCCAATGTCTGTATTGATTAGTTCCTGCTAAAGCCAAATTCAGACGGTTTAGAGCTTATTTTTACAGCTTTGGAATAAAAGGCGATGTGCACTGGTCACGGGCTGGTTTGTGTTTGAACAGCAGGCTGTGGGGATACTGCCATGCCCAGTGTCACCCCATGGGGTGCAGGGAGGGGACATGTTCTGCCCAGCTCTGGGTGCTGCTCTCAGGGCTCAACACGCTTTTCTGAAGTTACAAGTGTGTATGTATATGTGTACATACCCATATATGTGTGTGTGTGTGTATATATGTGTGTGTGTGTGTATATATATATATATATATACCCCCATGTGTATATATGTATATATGTATATATACCTATATACCCATGTGTATGTATGTATAGTCCCCTACATACATATATATATATATATCTGTACATATCCCTGTGTGGGATTCGCACACCCATGTGCCTGCAGCGGCAGGTGTTCACTATCACCACGAGGTGGCGCTTGCCCCGCATCGTAGGTGTCCCCAGGGTGCTGGGGGGCTGGCGCATCTGGCTGTGGTGCCACATCTGGCTGGGGTGGCACTCCTAGCTGTGGTGGTACCTGAGGTGGCACTCCCGGCCCCAATGGCCGCGCATGCCTGTGGTGGGGCCAGCGCTGGCCCTTGGCCGCAGTCCCGGGATGGGGGGGCAGGAAGATGCACAATGAGCGGGGCCTTATCTCACCACCCCCACCCTTCCTAAACCATGTTCCCCCACCACGGGACAACGCAGGTGGGGGGTAGCAGGGGACACCACCACCCCCATCAACACACAGAGCAGGAGCAGTCCCTCCTGCCAACGAGGCTTCAATGAGTTTATTTACAAATAATAAAAAGCAAAATAAATACAAAAAGTCTTAAAAGTACAGCCATGGAGGGGGGGTAAGAGGGAACCCAGGCTGTGCTGCTGTGTGTTCCCCAGCTGTTGGCCCATGGGGACAGGGACACTCTGGGAGGGTGGCAGTGGCCATAGCACCATAGGGACTGGCAAGGGGGACCCCAGCCCACTCCCCAACCCAGGGGGGATGGACAAACCCCCCCTCAGGCCCCCGCAGAGTTACCGTAAGCCCCCAGCTCCATGGCTGCTCATGGTGGGGGGGTTAGGGGTTACAGGAGCCCCACAGGTTCCACTGCAATGCGCCCCCCCCTCCATGACTGCCAGCATGAGCCCCCAGCTGCCAGTGCAGCCCAGTCGAGCCTGGGGCAGGGGGATTAGCGGGTAAATCCCATGGGACGCACCCCCCATGCACGCACCGCTGCACCCAGCCGCTGCGTCAGCACAGTGGGGACACGCGGCCCCCTGCCCGGGGCCAGTCCCCTCCCCCTGCCCAGCAGCACGGGGGTCCCACCTGATGGGTACCCCGAGGAGGGGACGGAGGAGCTGCGGTGCTGGGCAGCGTGGGGACAAGGACACCTGCGGGGCTGTGTGGCTGTGGGGTGCTCATTTGTGGGGCATGTCCTCCATGCTGACGCGGCCCCACACTCCCACGACGAAGGTCTCCACCTCACACTCGTTGACACCGCGGGCGATGCGGAAATAGCCGCCCTCGCCCCACGCCGTGCCCCAGGAGTTGGCCGCCGTCTGCGGAGGGAGAACAGGACATGGTTCAGTGCTGGGGGACCCAGCTGATCCCCCCCATCCCTCAGCAGAATCCCATGCGGGTGTGTGAAAGCAGCACTTGCACCCCCTCCAATGCCCAAGCCCCAACATGCTCATGCCACCCACCAACACTCACCCAGTATTTTTGGGTCTGGCCATCAGGCAGCTGCTCTTCTCCCCACCTGCAGTGGAAGGGCAGGAGAGTTGGGGGGGAGTCTAGAGCATCCCCTTGGGCTGCACCCCATACTGTGAGCATCACCCTGCCCAGCACCGCGACAGCGGGTGCTGCGCAGACCCCACTTGTTTTCTGGCCCTGAACAAGGTATTTACATCCGCTCCCGAAATACGGGTAGGTATATTTAGCCACATGAGGAGAAAGGAAGCCACTGGCACAGGGCAGGCAGCCCCATTCCTTTCCTCGGACTCTGCACCTCCTGGCTGAGCACTGCACACTCATGTCACTTGTGGCTACAGCCTCAGGGCAAGCACTGGCCCCCAGTACGGCCCCCCCATCGCCCTGCACCCTCCTTCCCTCCCGCTTCCTCTCCCCGCCTGGAGGAAGGGGACGCCTTTCCTCCCACGAAGGAAACGCTTCTCCTGCCCAGAGCGGGGCTTTCCACACCCCCCGAGCTCCCCCACCTACCCAGTGATTTTCACCGAGTGGGTCCCGTGTTTCTGGTGCTTCGGCCCCTTCCCCTCGGCCACCGGCGTGTGCCGATAGATCCCGCTCTTGTACATGAAGAAATCCTCGTGCACTTCCAGGATGGCTGTGGGCATGGGGACAGGGTTTGGGGACACCAGACATGGGACACCAAGCTCCCAGGGCTCTGTGTCCCCCACAGCAGGGGGTACAAGCACCAGGGACATGGGGCAGCACGTGGGAGGGGGGAAGGCAGCAGCCAGACCCTCCCCCTGGGCAACGTGACAAGACTCAGAAGAGGATTATAAAAAAAACATAAAGTAAACTAAAACCAACTGCTGAGACGGAGATTAAGCCTCAGGAGTTAATGAGCAACAAGTGCCCGCTGGTGTGGGCAGCGTGACGGGCACCCTGGGGCTGGTGAGAATGCGGCACTGAGCGGGTACGCGGCTCAATGCCAAGGAGAACAGCCAGGGGAGTCCTGGCTCCCACAGCAGACCCCAGCCCCAGGCAGGGCAGCTTCCCTCACCCACCACGTACCCCCACCCATTGCAGCACCCAGCTTCGGGGTGCAAAGCTGTGGTGTCCACAACAGCTCCCTACCTTGCACAGGGCCATTCTCCATCAGCTCCTTCATGATCTCCTTTTCCTGCAACAACAAAGCCAGGTGGTACATGGACCCCCGGCACTGGCCTCCCCACCCCCTGGAGATGCAGGCAGAGGCTGTTTTGGCACCCGTGGGTGGGTGTCTCAGAGATGCTCCCACCTGGTGTGGCAGGGCAGAGCAGCCCCCGGGGAGCCCTGCAGCAGGTTTTTCCCAGCTTCATTCCCAAACTTGGTTTCCCCAGCAAACCATCCCCAACCAAGACCCATCCTGCTCCCTGCACCAAATGGCTCCCGCGTCGCCCACGCTGGCAGCTCTGCCCGTCCCGTCATGGCCCACGGGCACTCACGCTGGAGGAGAGGCGGTAGGCGGGGGTGGACTGGTAGATCTCGTTGGCGTGGGTCTGGGCGTTGGGGCACCGTGCCGTCGCCTGCCGCTTGCCGCGGCCCGTGGAGCGGCTGTGCATCATGCAGGGCTGTGCTGCCGGCTGGCTCTGCTGGCTGGTGAAGGGGTAGCACTCGTCTGTCACCACCCTGGGCAGAGGGACAAGGATGTGAAGAGGGGAAAGGCCACCTGGCTCCATACCCAAACACCCCCCCTTCCCAAAAACTCACTCTCCAAACTGTGCTCTCCATCCTACCTGGGCTGGCAGCCCTTGGTCCCTGCTCACCCAAGGGACAGGATGCGCATGGGGCATCCCTGGGCTCTTCCCGGGTAACTAGAGCCTTGAACCCCTTATCTCACCCCAGCATAGGAACATCCTCTCCCATCCCATCCCCACTCACCCTCTCCTGCGGAGGTACCACCATGCGCCATCCAGCCGGCCCCCGCTGCAGCCCCGCTGATTGCGGGTGTCACAGGACAGGAGGTTTTGGGGTGACAGGGCGGGCGTCATGTGCCCCATGGAGTGGATGGAGATGCGGTCTGAGGCGACGGCTGGGAGGGAGCGGGGGGTCAGAGAGGGGTGGCTGCTCTGCCGGGTCCTGCCCTGCTCGCCAGCCCCATGACAGAAGGTTTAGTCCCTGTTCCCACCAACCACCCCGTCCCATCTCACCCGCTGTGGAGAAGGCCCAGGAGCCGGCACAGTTGCCCTGGTCCAGGGGCTCGTGGATCATCCCCGGCCACTTTGCGGCTGCATCAAAGTGACGGGGCAGCACCTCATTGGAGTCCATGTTCATCTGTGGGCAGAGCCAAGGCATGAGGGGTGCTTGCTGCACAGGGACCCCTCGGTCCTTGTCCCCACCCACAGCAGCAACCAGGGCACCCATGCAGCAAGGGTCCCCAGGCAGTGTTAGCATGTCCAGCCCACTGCAGAAGTGATCACAGCACTGTTTTGGTTGGAAAAGACCCTCAAGATCATGGAATGCAACCATTACCCCACCCCTGGCACTACCCCATGTCCCTCAGAATCTCATCTCTGCGTCTGTTCAGCCCCTCCAGGGATGGTGACTCCATCACTGCCCTGGGGCAGCCTGATGCAGCTGAACCCTTGGGGACAGGGACACCTGCAGCCTTGGCCAAGCACGACCAGGATTCAGGTGCTCCCTTGTCTTGGAGGAGCCAGATTCCTCAACTTTCCCTAAATTTGGGCTCCCCAGCAGCTCCTTACACAACAACGGCACCAAGTGCCGGGTCTCAGAACCCAGCAAGGACAGTGCCACAAGGACACGGCCCCAGGTGCCTCCAGCCCCTCATTGTGGCCTCTGGCCGGCTGTCACCCAGCTGCTGACTCACTCCCAACCTTTCCGCTGTGGGGGGGACACAATGCCCCCGCCCCGGCTGTGCACAGCTCAGCCTTCCTGGGGAGGACGCGGCCACGACACCCTGCGCAGGAAGCGCCTCTAAAATTAAACCTCGCCGGGAGTCAAGGCCACGGCACTGGGTGTGCACACTGCTCACTCCCATCCAGCGCCCATGGGACCCCAGCTGCCGCCCACCCCGTATGGGGGGCCAGTTTTGGGTGCAGGTGCGGGTACCCCACTTGCAAAGCGCTGGCGCAGCCGGCTCTGCCGACTCAGCAGCTGCGGGGCCGGCTTTCCGATGGGAAACCAGCGCGGAGGAGCAGGGGGAAAAAACAACACTGGCAGCTCGGGGATTGTCAGGGGGAATTTGCTGAGCTGCTGTCTCCAAACACAAGGGCTGCCCGCGGCACCCACCCGGCACGGCCCCTTCCCTGGGGGCAGAGCCCCTTCCTGGGGACGAGGACACCGCGGGGACATTGCTAGCTGAGGGGATGGTGAAGCATTGGGTGAAGCCATGGGACAGGCAGGCTCAACCTTCAGTGTGCCTCAGTTTCCCCTTGCATCTGAGGTGGCCAACTCACGTGCATCTCGTTCATGTTCATGACGGTGGGAGAGGGTCGGAAGGTGCCCAAGCGGTACCGGATCCCGTCCTCCAGTGTCATGCCCCAAAATTGGCTGTAGTTGGCGGCTCTCCAGCTGTGTGGGAGGCAGGGCTGTGGGTCAGGGCTGCCCCAAAAACCACCAAGGGGTGAAGCATCCCTTCCCCACCCTCCCAGAGTCCGGTCCTTACCCGTAATTGCCCCTGTTGACAGCGTCGATCAGCTCCCCATCCATCAGGCACGCATGGTCCTCGCACTGCCACTGCCCGCCAGGGCCACAGGTGCTGCAGGGGGACAGCACCAGGGGGACAGTCAGCTGGGGAGGAACAGCGTCCCCTGCCCCCACAGCCAGGGACCTGCTACCATTGCGGGCAGCCAGTGAGGGGCTGCACCGGGGTCTGGCGTGTGTGTGGGGGGTCACACTGCAGCTCAGCACCTCTGGGCAGGGTGACACTGGGACAGGAGCCAGTGTGCAGGCCCCTGTGTGGCCCTGGGGACTGTGTCCCCCCCGCCCCAGTCCCCGCAGGAGCCCGGAGGGCAGACAGAGCATGGGACAAAAAAAAAAATCAGCTGAAAAGCAGCCAGGCCTGCAGACATCAGAGCGGGGCTTGGACACCAGCCCGGGGAGGGGATTCGGGGCTGGCTGTCCCCCCCCGGCGAGTCGCTTTGGCCAGGTTAGCCCGGAGTCCTGTGGCACCCACAGCGAGGGCAGAGGGTGTCTGGGAGATGTTGGGGTGCTGGGTCCGGGTCCCCCGGCGAGCTCTGGGCTGTGCTCCCCCTGCACGGCAAGCAATGCTTGGCATGCTTGTTCCTGCCCGCCGGCCCAGCTCCCGGCACGCTCTTCCCTTTTAAGGAGCCATACGAAGCCGGAGCCCTGTCCCGCCAGCCAGTGTCCCACCAGTCCGCGTCCCAATCCCACTGGTGACACCTGCATCCCCGGCACTCACCCCATCTCCATCCCCAAGCACTCCCAGGGCTGCAGCGATGACCCCATATCTGGTTGTGACCTCCTCGGGGACTCCCACAGGAGCACCCTGGGGTGCAGCCACATAGCCCCTGTGCTTCACCCCAGGCATCACATTTGCCCCCTGCCAGCCCCCCCAGGAGCTGGGCAGGACAAGGTCTGGGGTGAAGCGCTGCAGGAATTGCTGCTCTGCAGGCGCCAAGTGCGGGGGAAGAAGGATTTGGCAGAAGAGCCTCGGCCCCCAAGGGCCAGAACTGCTGGGGAAGGGACGATTTCCCAGCATCAGGGACCAGTTGTCCAAGTGGGGGACAGCCGCCAGCCCCACGTGCCATGATCTCCGAGAAATGCTGGGCAGCATTGGGGTTTCAGTGAGAGGTCAGGCTGGCTTTTCACCTCCAGCACACGCCTGCACACACATGCACACACACGTGCTCATGCCCTTGCACACACCCCAGCCAAAAGCCTTTGATTCCCCTTATCTGCTGCATCGCTGTGAGGCAGCCAGCCCCGCCGCGTTCGCTCCTTGTCTACGGGCAGATCTGCGCCCGCAGGTTCCCCTATTCCCCACCTCCGGGATGCCATTAATACCACCGCAGCCCTCTCCAGATAAACCGCGCGCTGCTCGCTAATGCAAACAGCGAGCTCTTGGCGCACAGCGCAGACGGGCTGTTTGCACCCCAGAAAGCGGCGGGGCCGGACTCTGGCCGCCTGGCACGGAGCCGCCGCGGCTGCCAAGCTGCAGACGCGTCCCGTCAGGCTTGGGCAAGCTGGGCTTGGACCCGCGCAGCCAGAAAAACCCCGGCAGTGCCGGGTCCGTGTCAGCAGCACAGCCGTGCGCTAACCCGACGGGGCGAGCGGATCCCACAAAGGCATGTGCTAAAACTTGGGAGCGGCTCAAGGCCCCGGGCTCTCTGGGCCAAATATGCCAGAGTAAAAGCATTTGGCACTGGCCCCCACCACCCAGCTCGGGCCCCCGCGCTCCCGCTAAACCAGCAGCCCTGTTGCTTGCAGCTCCCCAGCGCCCTTTCTTGGGGCAGGTGGCGTGCCGGTGCCACGCCAGCGGTGCCACATGGCGCGGGGAGCGTGGAGCACTCACCACAGGTTGCAGTTCTCCCGGTACGTGGCTCCGGTGGGGTAGGTGTGGCCGGCACGGGCACAGCCTGGATGGGAGAAGGGAGAGAGTCTGGTGAGCACCCGGCTGCATCAGGGGTCCCACCAGCACCCCCATGGCTCCAGGGAGAAATACCAAGGGGAAAGAAAATAAGTGCAGTCCTTAAAGCCAGGCAGGTGCCTGGCTGCAGCTCAGCACCTCCAGACCTCTGTGCCCACCCAGCCAGGGCGCAATGGGGACCAGTTTGTGCCCCCAGCGTGGGGTGGGAGCTGGGCTGGCTCAGTGCTGGGAGGGTTAATTGTGGGGCTGTGCGTGGGGCTGCCGAGCAGAGCCGGTCTCGCATGCAGAGCCTGGCGGGACAGGGATAAAGGGGCCAGTTGTGCCCGGGAGCTGGCTCTGCTCTGCAGGAACTTCTTAGAAAGCCTTGTGCTGTGCAGGGGGGCTGCCCGTGCCCCCTGCTCGCCCCCGGCCGCCCCAGCTGCCAGGCGGGTTAAGTCAGGACCTGCATCCGCCTGCCCCAGACATGACCGGGGAAACCGGGTTGGGAACCGTCCACCCCTGCTCTGCCCCACACGTCCTCACTGCTGGAGCTGCCCCTCTGCCCTCCTGCCCATGGCGGGGAGGTGCAGGGACAGGCTGCTCCCAGCCCCATTTCTAGGAGCTCGACCCCAGAATGGCCACTTTGCACGTGTTTCCCCAGCTCTGAGGGGTCCAGAGCAGCTCTGCAGTGAGGGCAGGGCCATGGGGCACCACGTCCAGCTGTATCCATTACCCCGAGGGCATCACAGAACACATGGGCACCCACAGACCCCTGCCTGGCTGGGCTGGGGGCTGCCTCACCTGGGGCTTTGGGGAAGGGGGCCGGGATGCCCAGGCAGTACTCCCAGAAGTCAGGACAGCAATCGGAGATGGTGCGGTTGCAGAAGAGGTCGCAGTAGCAGAGGGTGTCCTGGTAGGGCACGGTGCAGCCATCATCGCGGCCGTGGCAGCAGACATCCCCTCGCTGGCAGTAGGACCCGCCGGCATCGTAGACCCCGTGCTCGTACAAGCCGGGGGCCAGTTCCCGGCGGGTGCGCACCCGGGAAGCCAGGGCCACCTGGGCCAGCAGGCAGAGGCAGAGCAGGGCCCGTAGCTGGCGCATGGTGCCGGCAATGTCCCCAGACCTGCAGCCGCTGCAGGGGAGGAGCAGTGAGTGGGTGGGGGGCAGCTAGGGGTCCTGTGGGCACCCTTCACCCCATCCCACTGGGTTGCCTGCCCCAGCCAGCAACCAGTGTGCTGTCCCCTGAGCCCCAGGCCACCTCACCTTCACCCTGTCCTCCCCCATAATGGCTCAAAATCTTCAGATTTCTTAACTCCCCTTGTAACCACCCTGGCTCTAAGACCCGCAGCCCCATAACGCCAGCTCCCACCTGGGTGCTCACACCCCGGGTGGCTGAGGAGCCTGGTACCCACCCGTACCGCAACCCCCCGCCACTCCAGAAGTAAATCCTCAGCGGGACGGGGCCTCCCGGGGGAACTGCCTGGATCCCACCCCGGCCCCGGTTCCCAGCGCCGTGGAGGCGCAAACAGTGCGATGAGCTCTCGGGTCTCAGCCCCGGGGGGTAGGGGGGGCCCCGAGAGTGAGGTGACTGGGGGGAACCAACGAGGTACGAGCCACTCCCCCGCCACCCCGTTCCGTTCTCGCTGCCCCGTACCTGCCGCCCCGTCGCTCCGCGCCGCCGCCGAGCGCCTCCTCCGCCCCCGCCGCTCCTTATAGCCGCGCCCGGCCGGGGGGGCGTGGGAGGCGCCGGGGGCAGCGATCCGGCCGCGCTGCCCCTCCCCGGGCGGAGCGGAGCCCAGCGGGGCGCGGGTCGGACCCGGGGACAACGGCCCCGGGGACAACGGCCCCGACACCCCCGACCCGGGATCCCCCCTCACCACCCCGTGTCTTCACAAACTGGGGGGTCCCGGCAGCCCCGCCAGCACCTCTCGTTCTAACCAGGGGGATCCCTCTGCTGCCCGGGGCAGGGTGTGGGGAGGGGGGCTGCATGACTCCCCCCTCCAGCACCCCAGCTGCAGTGTGGGCAGCTGGATGCAAGAGAGACAGCGGCATCCTATCACAGCCCAAGACACGGAGTCACTGTCACTTAGAGTCACCCCCTTGTCCCCGGCCAGGTATTCTGACCCAGGGAGGGGTGTCGTGGTCTCCCCATGGGCTCCAGTTCCCTCTGCAGCACTGGGTACTTGCTGCAGGGCTTCAGTTGCCCCCCCCAGGGGCTCCTGCCTGTGTCTGGCCCATGAGGAGCATCTCCCAGCTGCTGCCAAAGGATTCCTCGAAGATCACCGAATGCTAGGGATTGGAAGGGACCTCGAAAGATCAGCTAGCCCAATCCCCCTGCCAGATGCCACATGGCAGCCAGGACAGGAGGCACTGTGGGTGGTGGACAAGTGTGGGGTTTCCTGGGTGGCCACGGGAGCTGGGACACAGTCTGGGGGGCTCCTGGCTCCCACCTGCAGCCCACGAGGATGATGCTGCAGCCAGGTAGGGTGCATTGCACTCAGGTGCCCGTGTACAGGGAGCACCGCAACCCGCCAGCTGCAAGGGCTACCTGCTCCCTGAGACCCCAGGGTGCTCTGGGTGCCCAAACAAGGGTACTGCAAGAGCCCCATCCACCAGGACCCCCACCCAGCTTCTCGGCCAGCACTCTCAGAAGGGCCTTTTCCTGCAAGCGTGGCCTTGGCCGAAGTGCAGCCGTGGTGCTGAGAGGCTCAGGAAGGAACTGGGTCCGGCCCGGAGTCCGGCTGTCTCTAACCACATGTACTTTCTCCATGACAGGACTGACAGGAATCCAGAGTGAGTCACGAATTCTTCAAGACCCTCAGGGGACAAAGCAAAGCCACCAGCACAAAGGACATCCCTGGCAGCTGGATGTGCTGCGGAGTGCCGCCAGCAGAGCTGGCCCCTTCCCGTTCCCATTGCAGCCCCCGGTTGATAAGGGCTCGTGTGGGGAGGCGGGAGCGGAGACAGCCCAAGCGCGAGCCCCCCTCATCCCCTTCCTGCGGCTGTGCTCAGCATGCCAAGCGTTGCTCTCGGCAGGACGCGGTGAGCCAGCACTGCGAGGTCACGGCTAGCTGCGTCCCTCTGACATTGGCATTTATTCCCCCCGGCCAGACCTGTCCCTGTTCCAGGGAGCGGCAGCCTCTCACACATGCGGTGAAACCAAGGTGGAGAGGAACAAAGTCCAACCCAGGCACCTTGGGCCCACGTGGCCGCGGGAAGCAGTGCCAAGTGCCGCGGGCTGGCAAGCACACCTGCCCCAGCCACCGCTGCGTGTGGCTGCGCCACGGAGGGGAAGGCCCCAGCACCCAGGTTCCATCGCATGGAGTGATGCAAAGAGCCCAGACCCAGGTGGGTCATCCCTGGATGCCCTGCGGAACAGCAGGGATGTGCTCGAGCTCTGCTGAGCTGTACCCATTGCACAGCGTGTCTGTAGGGTGAAGGGGGAGCACCCCTTGGCGATGCACAATGCTGCAGCAGGGTGAAGACCCCGCTGTTGTGGCAATGCCCAAACCCACCCCCAAAAGCTACCCAGCTGGTGCAAGGCCGATGTGATGCCTTCCCGACACAGACGCTCACACGGGGCTTTCCGGGTACCACTGCATCCTGGTTCCCACTTCAAAGCTTCTGCTTCAAACAGCCCCAGGGCCACTTGCCAGCAGGATGCGCGCAGCTCTGGGGGTGGCTGAGGGTCCCCAGGGATCGTGTCCTGCACACCAGGCACTTGGTGGGTCCAGGAATCACCTCGAGACCCCCATCCCAGCAGGCTGGGGCAGCTCTGGGGGCAGCGGGGACAGTGAGGTGCTGGCCCCATGGTGCTCGGCAGAGCCCAGTGCTCTAGGATAAGACAGGAATGGGTTTGCTGGCGAGAAGCAGCCGGAAAGGCAGAGCCTGACCTGTGGTGAACCCCGGCTTCCTCTGCAGGCAGCACCGGGGCAGGGCGGTGCAGAAAGGGGCCACCCCTGGCCCCCCAACATTCTCAGGCTGGGGGACATATCCCCGTGGGGTGCCAGAACATAGCGATGGGGTGAAGGCTTTGCTGTCACTTGAGGGGTTGTGGTCTCCTGGGCAAGGGGGCTCACACCCCTGCCTTCCTGGGGCCACCACAGTGTCAACCTCACTTGGGGACACATCGTGACACTTTTAAAGAGGCAGATGGGCAGCAACCATCCCCAGGCTCCAAACACAGGACATGGGCCCCTCTGCGGTGGCATCAGCCCCCAGGGACACAGCACCATGGAGCCGGTGAGGGTGATGGAGCTGGGATCCTGGGGCCAGATCAGGGGGTGTCTGTGGCTTGGGGGGAGCCCAAGGCAGGGGCAGGGAGATGGCCGGACGCCTGGGTCCCCTGGCTGGATGCCTGGGTCCTCCGGCCGCGGCACTCGGCGGCAGGACTGGAGTGCCACCTCTCGGGAGAGCCGGGAGAGAGAGAGAGCAGGCAGGCAGGCAGCCTCTACTCCAAATTTTAATGAAACAAATAAGTTAATAAGTTAATCAAGTGAGGTAACTACCGCTGGCTGGGGCATTCTGCAGGGACCAGCCAGCACCGGGGAGGCTCCTACGAGTTAGTTCCTGCGTGCGAAGCTCTCGCATGGCACCCACGGCACCCACGCACCAACCCACAGCACCCAGCTGTTCCCTCGTGTCCCCACGGCATTGCTGCCCCACAGCCCAGGGACACGGGCACCCCTGGGGCGAAGGGAGGGGGCCAAGGTGGTGCAGGAGCAGGGGGGCTGCCAGCGGCTCTGGTCACATGCACTAACAAGGCAAGAAAAACGAGCAGGGTGGGGGGGTCCCTGCTGCCAGGAGCAGAGGCACAGGGGGGGCTTGGGAAAGGGGGTGCAAATCCCACAGTCCGAAGCCCAGGGAGGGGCCATGCTGGCAGCAGCGAGGGGCTCAGGGGTGTCCCCCCCAGACCAGGTAAGATCCACCATGCAGGTGTCGCTGCCGAGCCCCCCACAGGACCCCCACTTTGGCAAACTTTGGCACTACCACGATCGTTTCCAGCCCAGCTCAGCCCAGCACTGCGGGACTGGAAACCAGTCCCAGGGCTGGGATCAGGGCAGCACAGGAGCTGCCGTGGCTCTGCTAGGAGCAGCATGCAAGGAGACACAGCCAACACGGCTCTGTCCCCACCAGGCAGTCACCCCCAGGCCCAGCCCGTACTCCCCAGGTCACACAGGGGATGGGGATATTGGGAGGGACAAACTGAGCACTGCAGGACCCAGCTGGGAAGGAATCCTCTAAGCAAGAGCAGGGTCTGGGACATGAGAGGGAAGGATGCTCCTTGGGGACCACCATCCCCAGCAGCTGTGCCTGCATCCCTTCCTCCTGCCACCCTTGAGTGGAGGTTTGTCACCTGGCCCCGAGCCCCCAGGGCACCCAGGTAGGTCCCCACGGGAGCAGGATCCAGCCCTTTGTGCTGGTAAGGGGGTTTGCTTATTGCCTATGTCCCCACGGGTTGCTCTTCACGGGGGTCTTGCATATTAAGACATTATTGCATAAATATATATATATATATCTCCTATATATATATTGCCCTGGGAGCATGCACGGGCAGGCAGAGGCTCTGCTGTGCTTCTAGAGGTGCAGCTGCAGCCCTGCAAGCAGGGAAACAGAGGGTGAGGGGGAACAGACCCCCCCATTCTCCCTCCCAGGGGTCCCCCGCTGCTGCTCTGACCCCAAGCAACGCAGGTAAAACCACAGTGGGTTGTGCCCCAACACCCCTGCTCAGCACCGGCAGCGGAAAATGGAGCCTTGCATAGCTGGTAGAGGCCCAGGGGACCATGCAGGACCCTCCTGGGGAGCTGGACATGTCCCAAGGGCTGGGGTGTCCCTGCTATGGCTGGGGAGCACTCAAGCCCCCAGGAGCTGGGGGGTCTCACCCCCTGGGAAGGCAGGAGCATCCCAGGAGTGTGGTCTGGCCGTGCCACAGTCCCACCGCATCCCCAGCATGGGCACCCTCTGCAGCCACATCCCCGCAAAGGCAGACTCGGTTCAAGTAACAGGGCGAGGGACACGGCTGGAGGGGACCGGGCGATACCACAGCTGTTCCCGCATCCCGGCAGGATCCGTCCCGCTGCCTCTGCGCTCAGTCCATGTTGGTGCTGGCCGACCTGGAGATGTTGAGGGTCTGGGCAGAGATCGAGATGTCCTCGTGGTCCACAGGGCTGTGGTAGTCGGAGGTGATGTCGGGCTCGTGTGGGGGCACCTGCACGGCAGCCAGGCTGAAAGAGTTGACGGAGCCTTTGCGCAGGCACTGGGAGTAGAGGCCGAGCAGCAGGTCCAGCTTGTGCTCGATGGACTGCACCTGTGAGTTGGGCAGGGTGAGCACAGCGCTCCCGCAGGGAGGGGACACGGGGGTCCCAGCTCCCGCCATCCTACAGGCACAGTGACATGGTCCCCAGCGGTGTCCCCTCCTGACCTGTCTCTCCACTTTGACCACGCGCCCCATCATGCTGAGCTCGTCCACCAGCTCCGTCTCCAGCGCCGGTTTCTCCCCCTTCTCCCGCGTCTTCTTGTCTGTGGCAAGGCCCCCCCTGCCCACAATCTGGTCCACGCTGGCAGGGAGGGAGGGGACACAGCCCATCACTCCCAGGGGACCAGAGGGTATGTGAGACCACAAGGGATAGGGACAGGCTCCTGGGACATGTCCCACCCATCGCGATGGCCCAGCACCCCTCCCACTAGTGATGGGAGACCAAGAGGATTCCCGAGCTCCCTGCCCCCTAAATTTGGGGCAGCTCACCGCATCTGAAGGCTCTTGATCCTGCCCAGCATGTCGAGATGACCGGCCGAGTACTGCTCGATGACATCCTTGACATCGTAGGGACGCAAGGTCTCCTTGAACTTCCTCTTGGCCACCAGGAACTTGAGGATCCTGCAGGGACACCGGACTGGCTGCAGGACACTGGGGAGGGCTGGAGGCTCCACACTTAGGGGGTGAGGGGGAGGGCACGTGCAAAGCAAAGTCACTGTCCCCATGCGGGGCTGAGCCACAAGCCATCCCTGCTCCCTGGCCACCTTGGCCACCACCATGGGCTGGACTGGGGCCATCTGGACACGTCCCCTTGTTGCCAAGGGCCAAGAGCTGTGCAGGAGCTGGGGACACTGGGGAACACCGGAGGGGACGGTCTCACCTGACAGCCCGGATGAGGGTCTTCACCGATGGCATGATGTCCTCGAAGGTCAGGTCACAGTGGGAGCCCTTCTCCTCGCCGCTGTCCTCCGGTGGGCAGTCAGCTGTGGGTGCAAGAGCGGGTGGGTGGCAGAGACCAAGGCCTGCCCCCCTGTGCCCCCCAAAACCCCACAGCCCACCAGTGTGACCCCACAGCTGGGGTCCCCAGAGCTCACCCTCGACCGGGGTCCGTGGCTTGAGCCTGAGGGACGCACGGAAGCGGGTCCGGTCGTTGAAGCTCCAGCTCTTCTGCACTTTGGTGGGGCTGGAGGCCTCGGGGATGTCCTCGGTGCTGGGGGAGCGGTGCAGGGGGGGTCCCAGCTGCTGCCGGCCCCGGCTGCTCAGCCGGATGCGGTCCTTGATGCCCATCTTGTTGCTGCACGGGACAAGGGGACAGGTGGTGTCAGAGGTGTGCGGGCACCGGGGGACAGGGATGGGGATGAGGGAGAGCAGATCCCACTGAGGGCACACAATGTGCCCATCACAGCAGGGGTGAGGATGGGGGGCTGCGCTGAGCTCACAGAGAGCCCCCAGCACGCGATGGGCACAAGCTCAGGTGCCAGCCAGGCCAGGAGCAGCTCCAGGGTTACTCCTTTAAATACCTTTTTTTTACCCCAAAAGCAGAGAAAAGAGGAGACAGGGAGAGGATGGAGAGACAGGCACGACACAAAGCACAGTCACCAGCAACTAGCCCTGTGGGGAGCAGCCCTGCTCCTGTCCTTTCCTCGCTGTCACAGGGGGTCCTGGGGCACCCGGCCAGGCCCCTTCATCATTCTCCTCTTCCTCCTCCAGGCTGCACCACCAAATTGAGGCTCTGCTTGGGTGGGGAGCGGAGCAGCCCCCCTCCTGCCCTAACACCAGCTCTGCTCCCGAAACCAGCCACCCCGCTGGGCTGTTGGGGATAACAGGCGTAATTTATGTAGGACCTACACAAAACCACCATCTGGTGCTGCCTCTCGTGTGAGGTGGGACCACAAGCACACCCTGAGACGTGCAAGGAGGCCAAGCAGACGCACAGCACCGCGAGCAGAGGAAGCGGCGCACACGGAGCAAACCTCACACCCGGTGCACAACAGGTGTGCAGGGACACCCCCAGATTCCCAGCCAGGAGTCATGGGACAAGGTGGGGACACAGGCAGGACACAGGGCTCCCAGCTCCCCCCATGGTTGCTGGTGAGCTGGTTCCGTGCAGGCAGAGCTGCCAGAAGCCCCCGCAGCTGGTGGCTTAGGGAAGGGGAACACCTGGGGGGTTCCAGGCTGTGGGAGAGACATGCCATGGGGTTTATCCAAGTGCCGCAGTTTGCCATCTCTGGATGCGGCAATCCCAGCACGACCAAGGGACTGGGCTCATCCATGCTGCACGCAGGGGGAAACTGAGGCAGTGGGGGGGCAGTGGGGGCAGCCAGCTCAGCCCAGGCCATGCACAGACCCCCGTGCCCTGCGCAAGGATCATCCTTTGACCTTCATCCCCTCCGCCTTACCCCCGACCCCCTCTGCCCCACGGGCACCATGCACCCCACCGCTCCCCAGCCTGCGGCTGCCCGGCGCAGGCAACAGGACGGGCAGGCAGCAGGACGGGCAGGCAGCGGCCGCAGTACCTCCGTCTCCACGTGCCCCACGTCCGCAAGAGCCTCCTCTTACCACTAAAGATCTGGCTGAAGGGTCAGGGCAGAGACACAGGAGAAAAGCAGAGTTAGCCCAGGGCTGGGAGGGAGCAGAACATCCCAGGTGACCGCGTCCCCGACCCCCCTGGCCACACTGGCACCCCAGCCCATGGGCACAGGGTCCCTGCCCGCCGCCGGTGAGCATCACCCACTGCACCGGACCTGGGCAGGGTGCTCCCCCTCCGCTGCAGGGGCAAGAAGCACAAGCAAAGTTGTTTGTGTAGGTCCTGCATAAACACTAATGCCTGTCTGGCCAACAAAAGTCCGGTTTCTCACTGGCAAAACTCTGCAAAAAAAGTGATTTGGTAACAGCACGTGCATACCCTTGTCCCCATGGACCCTTGTCCCCTGTGGGAGGACAGGACAGGACAGGCAGAAGCCATGGCCGGGGGGAAACGTTACCTGAGGCGTAAGCACTTGTGGGGCTGCACGTCCTCCTCCTTCCAGCTTGGGGGTGGATGGGGGGGCAGAAAAGGTTTGGGGGCAGAAAAGGTGTGGGGGAGATCAGGGGGATGGAGAGGAGGAGAGTGAGCAGGAGAGGGGAGGAGAGAGAGAAGATGAGATGTTATGAGAGGTGATGCTCGCGGAGGAGATGGGGGGAGGCTCGGGCCCCCCCAGGTGGGATGGCCGGGGGGTCACAGTCCCTCTCGTGCCAGGTCCTGGCTGTTCACCAGGAGGAGCCCCCCAAGCCCGTACTCACCTCAAGGCACACAGGAGGAGCAGGTCCCCCCAGCCCCATAGCAGGGCAGCCGCAGCCCCACAGCTCAGCATATCCCCACGTCACACCAGAGCTCCCACAGCTCTGTGTCCAGCTCCACAGGGGAAACTGAGGCACAACACCACTGCCTCTCCACACCTAACCCTGATGCTGTCCCAAAGCCCTGCACCATGCCGATGTCCTGCATGGCACACTGGCATCTCTGGGATGCTCTTCACCCGGAGGGGACCAGGGACACGGTGCACAAGCAGCTGCCACCAGCAGTGTGGCAGCCGCGAACCCTCATCTCTTCTGTCGGTGCAGGGGCAGCTTGGCATCGCTGCTCCCCACTGCTGTGGGCACATGAAGCCCATCTCAGACCAGGGGAAGTGGGTTTTGCTCCTTGCCTGGCTCTGCAGCAGGGCCACGCAGCCCCACTGGCATGCAGAATTGCCATCACAGGGTCATTTCTGACCACGCTTTGTCCCCCTGTGCAAGGTCCTGGTGCCGTGGCCACATCGAGAAGGGCAGAAAGGTGGAGCTGAATGTTGCAAGAGGCTTCACAAGGGTACAAGAGCTCAGAGTCCGTCCACAGTGACGGGCACCGTGGTGGCACCACAGGCAGACAGACAATCAGAGGACAGTGGACAGAGAGAACGTGGGGCCGTGGGGCTGCACCCTCCTACCTGTCCCCTGGACAAGCCGCAGGGCTGATGCTTTTCTGGCCAGGGGTGAAGGAGTGATAAGGCGGTGGGGCTCCGTCGGGGAATTTTTTCACCTCTGAATTCCTAAATCCTCCGTTGCGGACTCGGTGCAAATGCTCAAACATTAGGACCAGCTCTCTGAGGTTGGGGTTAAATAAAAACATGGAGAAATTAAACTTTCCAAACCAAACGAGATGAGTAAACCAAGGCTGAGCAGAGCTGGGTCCTCCTCTGTGCAAAGCAAAGCAAAACCAGAGCAAAATAAGAAGGAAAAACAAGAAGCAAAACCCAGCGATTTCTTTCAAGATGGTTTCTTAACAGCTCTGACTTGTTGCTGCCGACCTGGGGGTGACAGTGCTGGGAGGGGGACAGTGGGAGAGAGTCCCACAGAGGCTGGGCACAAGCGGAGGGGTTGGACCCCTGTGCCCATCCCAGCTCCCTGCTGCTGGACAAACAGCTCCTGGCACAGCAGGAGGGGCCGCAGAGCCCCCCGCGATGTCCCCGCTGGGATTGCCCAATGCAATGATGCTCGGGAAGCCACATCTCAGGGACCAGAGGGACTCGCTGCCTCGGCTGTTAAGAGCCCTGTCTTTGAAAAAATAAAGAGTGAAAGGGAAGAGTGAATTTGTCATTGCAAAGAAACACGGGGCCACAGCGGGGTCAGGACGCACAGGCAGGGACAGGCAGGGCACTGGCAGGTCCTGCTGCTAGGACAGGGACCGAAGGGCAGACACCAGCGTGTTCAGCATGATGGGAAAACAAGGGGCATCTGGAAAAGCTTCAGAGAGTCCTTGATCCATCCATGGTGGCAACATCACAGAGGCCACAGGAGGGGACAGCGCGGCAAGGAGGGGGCACAGGGCTCCCCTCCAGACCCCCCGGCTCCATCTGCTCTGCTGCACTCGGAGCTCCCAGATGGCTGCAGCTCCATTGTCCCCGGCCACGAGGTCCCCACGGCCGGTGCCACCATCCTCTCCCCACGGCGGTGCTGGAGGAAGGCTATGGATGTGTGGGATGGGTGCTGGGGATGGTGGGGATGGAGGAGGGTGCTGGGTGTTCAGCAGACGCTGTGCCCCAGTGTCCCGGGGCTGAACACGGTGTCCATGCTGCTCGGCCCCACTGAGCCACTGGTGGCTTCACATCATGGCAGGGGCTGCCCCCATCACTTGTCACCCTGGGACCCCACAGGGACCCACAGGAACCCCGCAGCCCCCACCCTGCCTACCTGAAGGCGGGCAGGAGGCTGTCATAGTAACACCAGGTAGCCGTCAGGTACAGCCGGCTGCCGTCTGTAGAGTACAAGCGCCAGGCAGCCTGTATGGGAGCAAGAGCCCACGGGCAGTGGGGTCTGAGATCAGCGAGACCTCCTGCTGACTCCTCCATCCCCTTGGGCAGAGCCAAAGAAGCCAGCTGCCAGGTTTGGGGTTGGCATTTGGGTCCTGCCTGCAGCAGGCAGGGACAGGCAGAGCAGATGGGGGACATGCCCATGATGGGATGCACCAGCCCCGTGCTACCTGGATCAGATTGGCTGCTGGAGTTCGTCTCTTCTCAAAGTGCTTCTGCCGATGCTGCTCCTGCACTTTGAGGGCGAAGCCAGAGCCCAGGATCCCCTGGGGACAGCAGGGGACAGGATCTGTGGGTGCCAGCCATGCCACCACCTCCAGCCAGGGCACCCTCCTGTCTCAGGGGTGGATTTTTCCCCTTTCTCCCCGATTCCTTCAGGGTAGGAGGCACAGGGACCCTCTCCCCACCCCACTCACTGCGGGCAGCGCAAAGAAGGAGATGCCGAGCAGGGCGAAGCCGGCCGCCAGCATCCGTCCCAGCCATGTCTGCGGCGTCTTGTCCCCGTAGCCGATGGTGGTGAGGGTGACCTGCCCGGGGGCAGAGCAGGGGGAGGCCTGGAGGGAGCTCCCCCCCTCCCCGTCCTCTCCCAGGACTGGGGGGCCGCGGCAGCCGAGCTTACCGTGCCCCACCACAGGGAGTCGGCGTAGGTGGCAAATTGGGCGTTTGCATCCTTCTCAGCCAGGTAGACGAGGAAGGAGGCGAAGATGAGCACCAGGAAGCCGATGTACCAGGCGGTGATGAGCTCCTGCCGGGGTGGGGGGGGTGAGAGGGGCTCAGGGAGGTGTTGGGGGGGCTGTGGTGGGACCCCACACCCTCACCTTGCTGTGGGCATAGACAACGGATCCCAGCAGCTTCCAGGTGCCGCCGCGCCGGTCCATGCGCACCATGCGCAGGATCTGCAGGAACCGCATGCTGCGCAGCGCCGAGGTGGCGAAGATGTTGCCCTGGGTGCCGGCGGCGATGACAGCCACCGAGGCGATGAAGACGATGAAATCTAAGGGATGGCGAGGGTCAGGGGTGCATGGGTGATGCCGCAAGTCCCCAAATCCCTGTGCTGTCCCCCAGTACCTATAACGCAGAACGGCTTCCTGGCAAAGCGGAACCGTCCCCGCCAGCCCCGGTAGCGGCAGCAGCAGCCGGCCGCCCAGACGCGGATGATGTACTCCATGCCGAACACCACGATCATGACAAACTCCTGTCGGGGCAAACAGAGGGGACAGGAGGGTGAGATGGGGAGGGGGCTCAGCTCTGGCCTTGGGGGTGCAAAATGACATATTAATGTTGAGGAGCGTGTAGAGGGGACATGGTGTCCCTCCCAAGGCCCTGACACAGCCCTGGTCGGAGCCATCCCAGGGGAATCAGGGCAGCGAGACGGGAGCCACAGCCGTGGAGCCCGTGTGAGCATCCCGGCTTTCCTACCTGCGCCAAGCTCCCACCGAGCTGGGTCCTTTTCCTCCGCCGTCAGCATTGTCCTCCTACCTCCCGCACAAACAAGCCCCCGTTCTGCTTACTCGTGGGAAAGTCAAAAGGACCTTCCCAATTTAGTCTCCATCACTCGGAAGAACTCCAGCGTCAGCTCTTTCTGACAGTTTGGGGGAAAGTTGCCTATTTTAGCCCCTCCTGCCTTGCCTTTTCTAGTGTTTATGCCTCTCTGCTCCATGGAGGTCTGGCTGTGGTGTCGGGCCACCCCAAGCGTGGGGACACTAACAGCAGTGTGGCCACCCTGCAGCTTCTCCCCGATGCGGAGAGGCTGCCATCGTTAACACCAATGATCAATAACAAAATTCGGGATGGGGAAGGGGTTGGAGGGGTTTTGTCCATGACTTGTCCAAGTTTCTTGGGGTGCAATGTGGAGAGGGGGAGTCCAAGCGACTTCCCACTTACCAGGATAAAGAGGCACTGGTTGGCCAGTTTCTGGTGCTCCTGGATGGTGGAGAAGACTGACAGCACCAGGCAGCTGAAGACGAGGAGGAATCTGGAACGAGAACGTGTCAGCGCAGGGATCAGGGCCAGCCAGGGGGAGCCCAGCCGGCAGCGCTGACCCCGCTTGCAGCCTGTCCCCCCAAGCTGAGACCTCGGTGGCCGTGGCTGAGCCACCGGGGACATGGTTTGCCCCTAGATGGTGGCATGGAGCAGTTCGGGAGCCCAGGAGCCGCTGCCCATGGATGCAGAGACAGGGCTGTGCCTGAACTCTGCCACAGCACCGGGATGCACCTCTCTGGTCCAGGGCACCGAGCCCACGGCAGGACCCTTGGGAAAACCACCGCTAATTAAAGATGGAGAGGGAGAGGGGGTGTCCCGCACCCCTGCTGCTGCAGAAGAGGGACCAGAGCTTCTCCTGACTGTCCCCACCATCACTGACACTGTGGGGACCTGCGAGGGACATGGGGACACCCGGGAACAGACAGCTGCGAGAAGAGTTACCAGGGAGCTGCTCTGGGGCTCTGTCCTCCAGAGCCGCGTTAAGACACGAGGGGCTTTGGCCCATTTAAAATAAGGAGGGGGGAAAAAAAAATAAATTCTGAAGCTGAAGCAAATCAAACTCCAAAAATACATTTTTTCCCCTGATCCAGCGATTCTAAAAATGGAAAGCAGAGGGCTTGTGCCACCGGCCCACGTGATGGCGTGCAAAGGGCTGTCACTCCGCCGGAGCCGCGTCCATAATGCCATGGGGGGCTCCGGGCACCAAACCCGACCCGTATGGGACAATGCTGTGTCCCCTGTGGGACCACCCCGGCCAAGGGGACACGATTCGGAGACTGAGTACTGGGGGTGTGGGGAGCCTGGGGACACACGCACACCCCAAACCCAAAGTGTGTGCCTCTGCAAACCTGGGCAGGTCTGAGGGGGCTGCCAAGCGCCCTGTGCCCACACAGTGGGGCAAGGGGGTGCCACCCAGCTCAAATCCCAGCCTCCCTTCCCCAAAAACGCTGCAAGAGGAAATTAGAGATGGGACTGATGGCAGAGAAACCCCAAGGAACAAGAGAAGGGAGAGCTGGAGTGACACACCACATGCCAGCTACAGCACTGGCGGGTGTCGCAGTCCCGACACCGTCCTGCACTCCCCAGCTGCAAAGCAGAAGGCTGGAGCCAGTTCTTTCTCCCTCTGAATTATTAATCAAGCCCCTTTCCTCCAGCACAGCAGTTCTGCCGTTAACTCCTCCGGCAGGCGATGGCACAGGCGATGGCACAGGCAATGGCACAGACGGGGAGCACTGAGCCAGTCACCGTCCCCTGGTCACAGCGTTTGGTCCGAGGAGCAAAACAAGAGCTGGCTGAGCAGCCCAGGGCAGAGCCTTTCTGCTTCGTGCACCATCAGCAATAAAGCTTATACAATCAGGATTTAGCAGGCAATTACACGGGCAGCGGAGCACAAAGCAGAAGGGAAGGCAGAAATCTCCCAGCCTGCAAAGATTTGTGCCTCTTGTCCTGGACGGGGAGCGGGGAGGGGGGCTCTCTGGTGGCTGAGGACACGCGGCTCCCACGGGGACATGCTGTGGGTGGCAGCGAGTCACGGTGCCTTTGCACCAAGCCGGAGCCTCACTTGTCACCTGTCTCCACAGCAGCACCAGGAGCAATGGGGCTGGTTGGTAAAGCCATGTCACAGGGCGGGTGATGGAAACCCACACCCCCAGGGTACAAACGCCTCCTGCCCAGATCCCCCCAGCATCCCATGGGACTTGGGGAAGGATTCGGGCACATGAGGCCCCACTGGGGGGCTGGCAAAGAAACTCGCTGGGAACACATCACCTGCTAGGAATTAATTTGTAAAGCCTGGCAAACGCCCCGGCTGCGCCTAAGCGGCTTAGGGAAAGGGTCAGGTGCCTGAAGGCATCTCGGGGAGCCAGGAACGGGCCGTGTCCCCCCCCTTGCCGGGGCTGAAGTGCTGCTCTCAGCAGCTCTGCCCCGCACCGAGGGCTCGGCCGACCTCTCCACCCAACACCGTGCAGTGCTGGGCTCCCCCTCCCCAATTCACTGTTCTGCCCACCCACCAAGAAGGAGAAGAGAAATATTAAAAAGAGCTCTGCATAGAAAAAAAGGAGATGGGGCAGGGATGGGGGGACGGGAGCCTTGCTGCCTCCCTGCTCCCCTTCATCCCAGGGGATGGCAGGAGCAGATGCTGCTGTTGCTGAGCCGGTGCATCAGCTCTCCCCAATAAACCTTCCACCGCCCCCAGGGGCTCCTGCTGCCCCCGCACATGTCCCCGCACAGGAGGGGACACGGGGATGGGACCCCTCCGGGTGTTCTCACCTCTGCAGGAGCAACGCCTGTCTGCAGGATCACTCCTCCCCAAAACAATAATTAAAACCTGGCGGGGGTCCGGGCTGGAGAAGGCGAATCTCCTCACATTAATCTTCATTAGAGCGCACTTTGCCATATGCTGCTGCCCGCACGGGCAGTGCGGTGCCGCGGAGGAACAGGTGAGCCGGGAAAGCTGCTGAGCACAGGGGAACCGGGCCAGGTCAGCCCGGGCTGGTGAGGAGAAACACCGGGCATGGGGGCACCAGCCGGCACCCAGCACCCACCTAAACAGCCCTGGGGAAACAGGCTGCACGCCGGGCCAGCCTGGGCAAAGCTGTGCTGCAGCACCCGGTGCCGATGGGACACGGATGCTCAGCCAGGCTGCACCCCCAGCCCCGGCAAGGGATCAGTGTCCAGGCTGGGAATTTGGGGGTGATGCTGGGCACCCCCAGGCCCTGCTTCGCTCTCCCCCTGCAAGCAAGCCCCGAGGCGGGGGCACAGGCGGGGTCAGGGAGGTTTGTGCTGACAGCCGGCAATAACTCAGCGGAAGGAAAACACCACGCGCCACAGGATAAACAGCTCAGGGACGAGCGAGCAAACAGATCCTGGCAAAGGGCACAGCTCCCGTCACGGCTCTGGCGGGTCCCCACGGCATGGGCTGTCCCACCGCGGGAAAGGGCTGTTTGGGTCTAAACTGCCCAAGTTCAGCTCCAGTGGGGACATGAACAGGGATGGGGATGGGATGATATTTCGCTCTCCAGCCTCCCCAGCCCTGGAGGTTCAGCTCCCCGCGCACCGTCTGCAGCTGTATAAACAGCGTGTCTTACAAATCCCCCGTCCCTCGCCCCGGCAGCCCTTCAGGAGAGGTGGAGCGGGCAGCCTGGCTGCTCCGGGGGATATAAATAACCGGGGCATAGTGTGGCTGTTTGCACCCGTAACCATGGCAGGGTCCAACCCGTGCCGCGCTCCTGCCCACGCCACAGAGAGGAGCAGCACAAAATCACCGAGCATCTCCCCACGATCACCTGGCCACCCTGCCTTTGTGTTTTGGTGAGCAAAACCTGCAGCTGGCATCACCCATCACCCTCGCACTGCCCGTCTGCACCCCCACGTCACCCACCGCCCCGCGGTCCCCATGGGGAGCCCGGTCACAAGGCTCCCGCGGACAGTGCCAAGACGCTCACACGGAGCGGTTGAGATAGTTTTGCTCTTGAATCATTCTGGCAAGGAGCTGGCTGAAGGGGGGGGACAAAAAAACAGCGTGTTTGCAGATGCCCAATGGGCTTTGCACCCCAGGAGAGGGATCAGGGGCACCCCCACCCTCCAGCACCCTGGTACTCCACAGGGGACAGGAACACAAGTGGCCCCAAAAAGTCAGGTCAGGCTGAGACCCCAACATCTTGAATGGGCAGCAGAAGCACCCACAGGCAGAGGGGCAGGTTTGGGCACTTGCTCAGCCCCACTCTGACCCCCACTGCTTGGAGGGATCAATAAGCTGCAGGCACCCAAACTGGCACCTCCTGCTCCGGGCTGGGGGATGTGATAGGAGCAGCAAGAGGGGAAAGGAGAAAATAAATAAATAAAGAAAAGAAAAATCAATGCACAGTTTCATGTTGCGCCAAAGTTGCTTAATTTTATGCCCCAGTGACACCACATCGGGCTGGGGAAACTGCTGTGCCGGCTCCTCTCCCCACTGGCATTGCCCCCAAACGCAGCTCCCATTTCAAGCCCAGGCAAGGTAAGTGAGGCAGCCCCACTGCCTGAAGGGCACAGAATCCCCGGCCCCTTTTATTTTGGCCACCTGAGCGCAGGATTTGGCTTGACAGTCACCAAACCAGCCACTGCCGGAGATGCCAGGGCCAGCAAGTTAAAAGCACAGAGCATAATACAAGAGATTTCTACTGAGCTGGCAGTGCTGGCATCAAGCAGGGGATGAAGGAATTTCTCTGCAAACCCTTCGGGGCTCCAGCCCATCAAACAGCCCTGGGGGGACTGGCAGAAGCCTGGGCTGGGGCTGCTGCGGGCACTCAACACGGTGGCAAATCCCTGGTGCGGTGAGGAAAGGGCTTTTCCGCTTGCCAAGCGGTGACGGAGGGATGCGGCAAGACGGAGGGATGCGGCAGGGGCGGCAGAGTCCCCCTGCCCACCACAGCCCTCCCTGGAACGGGACCCGAGCACAGAGAAGCTGCGGGACGGCTGGGCTGCCAGCAGCCTGGTCCCCAGCCAGGAGCTGGCCGGAGCGCGGGGGGACCCGCCAGCCGCTGCCCCGCACCCATCACCCCCCCATGGCGCTGCCCCGAGCCAGCGGGGATTCCCCAGGGCCCCGAGCCCAGCCCGCGCCTGGCATTGCTCACCCGGTGCCGAGCTGGCTCGGGGACTGTCCCAGGGCTCTGCCGGGAGCTGTCACCCCTCTGCCCCGCCACAGCGTACATGGGGAACCAATGGCACCAAATGCTGAGGCTGGGGGATGCCTGCCCAGGGCACTCTCTGAGCATTGTGTTCCCATCTCCTCCACGTCCCAGGCACAGGGTGACACTTCACAAGGTAAATAAAATCCCAGTGACTCAACAGCACCTGGGTGAGATGCTGCCAACAGCAGCAGGGGGGACACACATCCCACTGGCCCAGAGGTCAGTGCTACAGGCAGGGGGCTGCGGGTTTTCCCTGGTGCTGCCGGCTCAGTCTTCCCTAATTTGCTCCAGGTCAAACTGTTCTTTATTCAAGCATTCCTCTAGGAAAAGGAAAAGTGCTGAGCTGAGCTGCTGGTGCACCCAGCAGTTTCATAACCACCCAGACCAGCTCCCAGAGCCCCATTTCCAGCAGGGCAGCAGCTCCCAGAGCCCCTGGCCGTATGCTGGTGGATGGGCAGGAACAGCTTGAACTGGAAACCCCCGCAGTGCAGCTCAGGGCTGGAGGAGACCCCTTTGGGGGCAGCCTCCCGGCTGGCAGTGGTGCCCGTGCCCCAGCACAATCCCAGAGCAGCAGCTCTGCCCAGCACCGCAGAGCAAAAGGCACCAACTGGGGATGAGAACAGCCTTTCCGCTTGCTTAAGAGGTGGAGATTGGAAAAAAAGAAGCTTTTATTTGCTTTCTGGCTGTAAAGTCTTTAGGTTAACGCTCTGGTCACGCTCCCAGATTTGCTCTGTAAGCTTCAAAAACTCTCATTTCAAGAGGGAAAGGCAGAGCTTTGCAAGCCGGCCAAGCCCAAGCGTGTGCTTCCACAGCCCCGATGGAGGTGATGGGGCTGGCGAGCCAACACCGCACACCTCACCCTGCTTTACACCAGCTTGCAACCCCCTGTCACGCTCGGGGCTGCAGAGACGGTGCAGCCACCAAACCACCCTGCAAGGTGCAGCAGCACCAGCCCAGCCCGGAGCTGAGCTATTTGGGATCAATTTGCCACCAGAAAGAGACTGAACTTGTCCAATAAGTGGTACCAGCTCAGCCCAGCTACGTGTTCCCAGACAATAAATCGCTCCGGGGAGGGAAGCGCTTCACTTCTCAGCGGGTATTTCCATTTTAGCAGTTTCCAGGGCTGTCTCGCAGCCAGGCTGCCTGGGGGGAGCGCACAGGCGTGACTCAGAGCGCAGGTCCTGTCACCAGCACTTGGGTCACCTTGGGCCATGGGCTCCATCTTCCCTATGCCTCAGTCTCCCCCAAAGCAGGTGTAACACCTTCCTCCTCTTTTTGTTAAAAAACACAGTCCTTAGCTTTTGAGGGGCACAAATAATTCCTGAGAACAGAGGTGACTGCACCACCACAACATTTACAGGAAAGGTTTCACAGATGTCAACACCTTGCATCTTCCCGCACACTTTTGGGGGGTCCCCAGCAGGACTGCAGCGTACCTCAGCTTTTAAACTAAGTGAGCAAGCAAACACAAATCCTCCCCGTCCTGCTAAATGCTTAAGGTGTTCTGGTCCTGCTATTGACTCCCCATTGGGTCCATCCTCAGCAGATGAGCCTGCAAGAGCCCCGCGCTCCCCGGCACAGCTGTGCCACTGTCCCCGCTGCTCCCCCTGTGCAAAACCCATGTCCCAGAGGTGACAGGAGCTGGACACAGTTGGGGAGGCAGAGGAGGGACCCAGGGCTTGTTGGGATCTGCAAGGGATGCTCTTTGGTCCAGTGTGGTTGTTTCCAGGCCAACACATGCAGGTCAGGAGGGAGAACTGGTGGAGGATGCTCGGGCACACGCGTCTCGGCCGTGAGATGAGCAGTGGCATCTGTTTTCCAGAGCCCAGCAAGTACCTACACAAAAAAGTCAGATCCCCCTTTCCTAGCAGGAGGTTTCGGCTCCTGTCATTATTAATTCCTTGCAGGAAAAGCTCTTTCCAGGGTGGTATTTGCAAACGTAGGTATTATTGCTGAAGCAGACTGCGGAGGTGTCGGCAGGCGTTACAAATGGGTCCCGGGCTCCTCTCCTGGCTCCCTGGGGAGCTCAGGTGCCCTCTTATCTACTGACAAATTCATCCTGCCACCTCAATCTGCTAACTTAGGCAAGACCCACTTTCCTGCCTCCTAACAAGCTCCAGCTCGCACACCCCACTAACGACTCAGCACCGCGTTATCACTCCTGAACGCAGAGGGAGAGGCAGTTTTTGGGCTCATGGGTCTGTGGAGCACGGTGCACACACCAAGCAGAGGGGGAAACCACCTCCTCCCCCATGCCAATGGCTGGGAGCACTGGTGTCCTGACAGTGTCCCAGCAGTGCAGCCAGAGCAGGGTGGGGGTCCTGAGCCAGAACAACCCCCAGCACAGAGCTCCCTTCTCTGCCCACAACCTCCGGGTGCGTCACCAGCACCCCAGCTTTGCAGCCCCTCGACAGCCCTCCGAGCAAACAACCCCAGTTTTTGTGAATTCATTACTTGGCCCTGAGAAGATTCTGCTTCAGAAAAGCCAACAAATTCCCAGGTCCAGCAAGGAAAGCCAGAGTAGTGCTGCACAACCCGCAAAACCGCATTGAGCCAGGCCAGGTAGCAGACGCACTCCTGCGAGCACCCCGGCTTCATCTCTGGAGGGGGATGTTCTAGTGCCGGGGACCAACAGCAGCCGTGACCCCAGAATGGGCACAGCTCTCGGGGTACAGCTGTCACCGCCACCTTGCAGCTTTTAACCAGGGACAAGAAACCCGTCCCCTGCTTTCCCCCATCCCACTGGGCACAGCTGCAGGGATGCTGGGCTGGGAGCGCTGCTGCATCCCAACACTGCTACAGGTACCCCAGGGGACCTGCCCCGTCACCCCTTCAGGGGACGCCCTGTCACCCCTTCAGGGGACTCCCCGCCTCTGAGGCTCGGTGACACCAGCCAGGGACACACAGAGCAAGGACACAGCGGCAGGGCAGGACGGTGACCGTTTGGGTGCCACCAGGAAGGGGCTCTCTGTATCCGGGCCATCGCGGAGAGCGAGTCCCGTCCCCCGGGGACCCACTCACCTCCTCGCACCGGAGCCGCAGCCCCCGGTCCAGCCGGTACCGGAGCCCCCAGCGCGCAGCTCCCACCGCCCCGGCCCCGCTGCCGGGCCGTACCGGGCACCGCCGGCGCGTCCCCTTTCGCCAAACGCTCCCGGAGAAACTTCTCCGGAGGAGCCCGGGGAACCGGTGCCGGGACTCGCTCGCAGGGACGGCTGCCCCCGGTTCCTCGTTACTCCGAGCGGGCACCGGCAGCGCCGGGACCCGCCGTCCCACCGGGACCAGCGGCGGCAGGAGCAGCCCCGGGGCGGTGGGACGCTGCAGCCGGTAGCCGCCCCGCTCCCCCCCGTGACGCTGGTACTCACATGAAGACATGGTAGACGAAGGCCCACCCGCGGGGCCGCTCCAGCACGTTGTACAGACAGTTCTGCAGGCGGCGGCGGCAGCAGCGCTGGGGCCCGGCGGGGCGGGCGGCGGTCCCGGGGCGCGGTGCCGCCAGCAGCGCCCGGTGGCGGGGCGGGGGGGTCCCGCCGGGCGGCCCCGTGCCCTCGGTGCGCACCCCTGTCAGCGCCGCCGCCCGCAGCTCCCCGCCGCCCGCCGCCGCCCCGGCCATGGCCACCGCCCCGCTCAGGCCGCCGCCCGCCGCATGGCCCCGCCGGACCCCCGCTCCGGCTCCGCTGGACGGCTCCGCACCGCCCCCGAGCAGCCCGGGGCCGCTCCCCGGTGCCACCTGCCTTTAGCTGCCCGCCGCCGCCGGGCCCTCCCCCGCCGCCGCCCCGCCGGGACAAGCCCGCCCCGCCGTACCTGGCCCCCGCCCCCGGGGCTCCGGCGGGACGGGCACGACGGGCAGGGGGTGGCAGCAGCCCCGGGGGCTCCTCCGCTGTCACCCCCAGCCCGGCTGGAGGGACCTTTCCTCGTGGAGTCCTTGGGGACCTCCTGCTGCCCACAGCACCGGGCAGTGTCCTGGCCACGGGGCGTGGAGCATCCCAAACCGTGGGGTGTGGAGCATCCCAAGCCACAGGGCATAGAGCATCCATCTAGTGAGCATCCCAAACCATGGAGTGTGGAGCATCCATCTCATGAGCATCCCAAAACACGGGGTGTGGAGCATCCATCTAGTGAGCATCCCAAACCATGGGGTGTGGAGCATCCATCTAGTGAGCATCCCAAACCATGGGGTGTGGAGTATCCATCTAGTGAGCATGCCAAACCATGGGGTGTGGAGCATCCCACAGTGAGCATCCCAAACCATGGGATGTAGAGCATCCCAGGCTGCCAAGTACCGAGCATCCTGTGAGTGAACATCCCAAACCACACAGTATCAAGCACCGTAGGCTACCAAGCATGGAGTATCTCTGGAGGGAGCACCTCTGGAGCCAGTGTCCCTGGCCACCAGGCATGGAGCATCCCAGACACAAGCTTCCCAAGCCAGCCAGCATCAAACCTCCCTGGTTGCCTGGCAGCAAGCACCCCAGGTCAGAGCATCCCCCCTTCCTTTGCTCTTGGCCAAAGAATTACTGAAGGCACTGAGGATTAGAAGGACAATAAATACCTACAGAGAGACTTCTTGTTGCTTGGGAATGTCCTTGTCCTCCCCTCCCAGGCCAGGAGTCCTGCTGGTGCCCATTCCCCCCGGTCCCTGCAGCAGCACAGCTCACCTGGACCTCCCCATCCTCTGCAGGCTCAGCTCCAAGCCTGGCCCCGGTGTTTCCCAGCCAACACCCACAGCTATTTGCTCTTTCGCCTTATTCCCCTCAGCTCCACACAACCTCCCACTAACAGTTTGGGAAACTGAGGCACCCCCTTTCCAAGCAAGCCGAGGCAGAGAAACCCTGTCCCAGCTGCAACCACACGTTCTCTGCACCTTTGCACAAGTCAGGTCCCCCCACCCCACACGGCTGCTCCAGGGCCTGTGCTCTGGGAGAGGAGAGCAAGTTAAAGGCTCGATCAGTGAATTATTTAACGTGGTGTTTGGAGATCCTGGCACTGGCACGGGCCCTTGTGAGCACTGCGGTATTTTGGTAGGTCTTGGGAAACACACACAATAAATAGGCAGTTTTATTTACTTGGGCACGGGGGAAATGGGGCTGGTAACACCCACCCCATGAGCCAGACTGCAAACCCCCCTTTTGAGGACGCCTCTCCCCCACAGTGCCACACAAACCCCACAGCAGCAGGACAGGGACCTGAACCGTGCCTGCAGAGGCTGAAATCCTGTAAATCCAAAGCAGATTCTCCCCAGCGAGTCACTGGTGTCTCCTCTGCACTCCCCTCCAGCCCCAACCCCTGCAGCCCCCTCTGAACGTGCCCCCCAAGAGGACGCAGCCCCCGGAGCTGTGCACAGGGTTCCCCAGAACATTGTCCCCCATTCATGCTCCCCGCAGCCGAGCCACCCTGGCGGGAGCACCCTGACCTTCATCCCGCTGCTGTTTGGTTCAGCGTATTCCCCTCAGTTGCAAGGTTTAGGTTTCACCTGGTGATTGATTAAAGCCTCCGGGCTGCAGAGGGGACAGAGTTAAGGTGACCTGGAAAGGACTTGTACCAAATGGGCACTTGCTTGAGAGGTGGTGGGAGTTGTTTTATTCCTGCTGCTGCTCCACAGCTGGATAAGGAACATCCAGCCCGATGTCCCAGGCTTGCCAGGGCAGCATTGGCAGAGCTGTGTTTCTAAGTGCACAAGAAGTGCTGATTTATTTTTTTTGTTTTAAACAAAGACGTCACTTCTCTAAATTGTTTGCTGGAATGGGCAAGCTGCTAATAAATAAGGGGAGAAGGCGTGCTGCCGCCCCCAGCTGCCACCCCCTCCCTGACTGTCGCTTTCTGCCTCCGGATACTTTGCTTTTGCAGGTTGGACCCTGAGCAGCCCCTGGTAGTGAATGAAACTTGGCAAAGCTGCTGGGGCTGGTTTAACAGGGACACGGAGCTGCTGCTGTGGGTCACTGTGCGCAAGGAAGGGACAGGTCCCACCTGTGCCTTGTCACCTCCCTGGATATGAATCTCCATCAGTCCTGGAGCGTGAAGGTTTTGGGATGGAGCCAAGGAGTCTGAGTCAACACGGTACCAACCCATCTGTCAGAACCAGTGGAGGTTTTGGGAACTTTCCTGGGCTCTGTTGGATTTTCCCCCACCGACCCGACTGTGGGAGTCCTGCGGCTCCGTGTCCTCCTGTCCCGATGAAATTTTAAAGAGGATTTCCGAGGCTGGGTGATGGCGAGCGGGGCAGCCTGCGTGCTTGGAGCCTGCTGCCCTCTTGGGATTGCAGCTCAAGTTCCTGGCACGGCCGGGAGGCCAGGATTTGCATCTGCAGGATTTCCAGTAAGTTTTGCAGCCCTGGAATGCAGCTGCAGGGCTGCGGGATGGGAAGAGGGGCAGGCGGCACTGGGGGGGCTGGAACTCCTCACCCGGGCACCGCAACTCGAGCAAAGCCCCAGCCTGGCCCCCTGGATGGGGGGATGCTGGGGAGCCCCGGGCAGAGCTGGGGGTGGCATTGCGGAGGGGAGGGTGCAACCAGCCCCTTCTGTGTGAGGAATTCGCCTGATTTGGCACTTCATGGCCAGGATGGGTAGAATTTGGGGCAGGTGGCCTTGGGGGACCCAGGGCTGGCATCATCCCAAGAGCCAGGAGAGCACTGGGGACAGCTGGGAGCTCCGGCTGTGGTGAGTGGGGGCTGCAGAGCACCTGCTTCTGCTGGAGGTCTGGCCCCAGCCCAGGGCAATTAGGTCCTGGTGTCGGTGATCACACACAAGTGCCGGGACGCCCTGGCCTCGCTTCGGTGAGCTCCAAGCATCCCTCCTGCTGCCGGCTGCGGGATGGGGACAAAAGCCCCAAAGCCAGGACAAACCCCTCCCCATGTCCCAGTGCTGCTGTGGGGATGTGTCAGCGCCTGTCCTGAGCACTGGAGGAACTGGGAGGCTTCCACCGCACGCTGCCGGTGCGGTGAGCGGGATGGGGCTGGGATTCGGCTGCTTTTCCCAGCTCTGAAGGCGAGGAAGGAAGAACGGACACAGACTTCAGGAGAGCTTTGCACCCCTGGGCTCTCCGGCTCTGGCTCGGCAGCCGCAGGACAGTTCACAACCAAATCCCTGCAGGGCTGCTGCTCCCTGCAAAGATGGAGCGTCAGAGGACAAGAGCGAGTGCTGCTCGCCAAGGAAACACAGTCTGCCTGGGGTCTGATTGCCTGTGCTGCTTCCATCCACGGTCACCTGCCACACAGCCTGGTGGCACTTGCCAAGCCACCCGCAGGTCTGGTGTCCCCCACGGTGAGTGTCACAGCCCACCGAGATGATACTGAGCATGTCAAAACCTGCGTCCTCTTCAAGTAGAGGTAGAGGCTTTCATTGGAAACTCCTCTCCTTTCAGCATCCCACTCCCATTTGTTGTCCTTTAAGCAATTTATCCCCATTCAAATTTAAACTATTTCAAGCAAACACAAGTGCTCTGGGTAAAGAGCTTTGGAAGAGCCTTGCTTGCCACCGCTGCCCGCGGCTGATAAGGCAGCAGTTGCCTGTGCCGGCCGCCCCGCTCCCAGGTCCAGGAGCTGAACCTCTCTCTCCATCCTCACAAGCCGATTCCCTGGGAGGATGCTTTGCTGAGCTGCTCGGAGGTGATCCATCCCTTCTCTTCTCACTGTGGAGGGCAACAGCTCTGCTGCGGTGCCTTTGCTGGGGCAGGATGAGGCTGCTGGACTGACAGCAGCCAGGACCAGAGGACAGGGAGGATCGGGGTGCTGGGGACTGGCCCTGGTTCCATCAAAGGGACCCCCAAGCTCCCTGGACCCTTCCCGGGCAGCCGTTGCCCACGGGTGCCCTCTCCTGACCGGTACCCACGCACGGAGTTATCACACGAGGTGTTTTCCACCCCCCCTCCCCGACTTCATGTTCTCTGTGAGATGCTCCTGCAGGGAGCGGTACCGAAGGCCGGTGCTCAGGCTGGTGCTGGGCCCCGCTGGCGGGCTCTGCTGCAGTGCGCTGCTGGCTCCCGGCATTGCGGGATCGGAAAAAATTGACAAAAAGAAAAGAAAATTGACATCTGGAAAGCCCAGGTGATGCAGCGAGCTCCCCCTCGGCTGCCTGGAACAACCTGGCCCAGATTGAGCGGCTTGCACCGGCCAAATGCTGAAGCGGAGTTTTCCTTCCCCAGCAGCAGCTGCTCCTGTGGCTCTGGGGCGGTCTCGATGTTGGATGCACAAAGGTCCTCGGTTACAAACCTGCACCCACCTTAAGCCAAGACCTAAACTCAGCCCAACCCTGACGTGATCCTTGCAGTGTGTTCAGTTAAACTCGACCGCTGGAGTTTGCTCAAATCTGCCCCAAACTCCCTTTCCAGAGATTCAGGTTGAGATCGGGCGATGGATCTCAAGGAAAGCACACACATTATCTTACAAAGGAAATTTATTTCATTTTACGAAGCTTATATTACATGCATGGACTGAAGCTAGTACAACAGGTAACAGCAGGGCTGGGGTTTGTCCTGATTTCCATTAGTGTTCCTGGAATCAACCAGGCCAAATTAAAGGATCTTTTGCCCCTAGAAAATACAGTCATAATACAAGGAATGTTGTTGTTGTTGTTGTTTTCACTCTCACTCCTTCACTCCCTGCCCTCGAGCTGCATAGAGCCAATGCTCCTGTTTACCAAAAAAGGAGGCAGGAGAGGCAAATCTAACACACACATACACACGCCCCCAAACTACGCCCCCACCAGACCACTGAGATGGGAGGACTCCATCTAGCTCTATTCAGAGAATAAAAATACAAACAGAATACCGGGAATAAAGCTCTTACAACAAACCAGATGCAGTACCCTTTAATAATTTTACTAGATAAAAACGTTTTACACGTTGTTCAATGAGATGCTACAAATGCCTTTCGATTAGTTCTCTTTCAGTTTAATGGGTCTGAACAAGCAGCTGAATACACTGAAATATCGGTTTCTAAAAATAAAAATATTGCATTCTTGTCAGTGTCTGTTGGATATTCTCTCATACCCAGCAGAGGAAGGTGTATAGTGCACCGGAGATTGCAGCCTACTATAGGCTTAATATCAAGTACAGATACACAGAAGCTGATGTACTCAACCGAGCGGGACGGCAAACGGCGCGGGATTTGCGGTAACGTCCCCGTCCCTGCTCAGTCCCCTGTCACTTGTGTGGCTTGGCCGTCTGAGGTCTGGTTGGTGGACTGGATGAACATGGGCTGGGTGATGTCCTGGCCTGCAGGCATGGTCACTTGCTGGATCTGGTAAAGTTGCTGCCGGAGACAGAAGCGGAGAGAGAAAGGAGCGTCAGCTCTCATCACACCCAGTGCCAACACCCTACGCACAACGCTGGGCATTAACCCTCCCAGTTTAGTGGTGGCGTTAACAGCAACTCCCAGGTTCAACCCCCAGGTTCCCCCCCAAGGAGAACACACAGACAACAAATGGCCATAGACATTTGCTGCTAAATCAGAAAGTAATTGTGTGAATTTCTGAAGCACAGATTGAGTTCAAAGCTACTTCCACAATAGTCAAAAGCCTGATGTTAAGACCTTTATTCCTAAAGCTTTTAGGATTAAAATGGGTCCCACCCAGAGCGCAAGGGACTGGATTAATTTGGAGCAAAGGTAGCAAAACGTGAAGAATCCACCTGAATGAAGACTGGCACAACACCCACTTCTGCTCCTGCTCAGGGTTCGCTGGCAGCAGCAGTTTCATCAAGAGAAGCCAATTGCTAGAACACGAAGCTTAGGAGAGTCTTTCTAGGCCTTGATTTCAAAGGGACGTCGCACCAATGACCTCCAAGCTCTTACCTGTCCGTCTGTGAACTGGCTGAACTGCTGCTGTCCTTGCTGGACTTCTGTCTGCGTTATCTACAAGGGTAAGAGAAGCACCATCACTGACAGCACTTTGGAGACGGCCAGAACCCCACTACCAATATTCTGCTGCCGCCTTTCGAAAGCTTTTAGACTCTTCCAAACTTCATTACCCCACCACGTGGTTAAGACACAGCTTAAGCCACCGGCTGGTGCTAACCACAAGAACAAAGGACACGGGATTCAGCTCATTCTAAACCGAACACAGCATGTCCTTTCTGGCTTTCGCAGAACACGGCCTAGAGGATGACAGAAAAGCCGTCGCTTTTCTCTGAAGGCAGAGAAGGGTCTCTTAGCGACCGGTGTCCACAAGAACACGAGACAACCCGCCGGCAGCAACGCTGGTCGTGATGTGTTCCCCCTTGGCTGCTCCTCCCTCGCCCGGCCAGAAGGAGCAGAAGGAAAGAGAAGGTTGATGAACCCAAGTTTTACCTGCAATCAGCTCCAAAGCAGCATGAGCTTTACACAGCGCGACACACACACACACATATTCGCATGCACCTTTCATGGACAGGGAAAGAGTTCGGCTGTGCTCCTCGCTTCGTTATTGTGATGGAAGTAACAGGAAGAAAAGAAACGCAGGAATCCTAGCCCAAGAGCTGGGGCATTCGCCTGGAATTTGCAGTTTTAGGAGCGAGGGGACAACATTTTAAGGTCAGTCCTGCCGGTTTAAGTGCGTACCTGCTGAGCATTGGTTGCAAGCGTCTGGATCTGCCCCTGGACTACCTGGGTGCCTGACACAGGTTGGGCTAAGCGGATATACTGCAGCTGGCCAGCATTCAACTGAACCTGGAGACAAGCGGAGGGGGCAGGGAAAGAAAATTAAACACATAACTGTGTAACCTGAAACGCATCAACTTGCCTTCTTGTTTCCACAACACAAGCCAGGGGAATGGATGACACCGGGGAGCTTCGGTGGAGATGAGTAACTACCACAGACCCTGCCAAAGCAAGACCAGAGTCCACGCAACTCCTGCAGCATCTCCAAGCGAAACCCCGAGGAACCACGTCACGTCTTTGTCCAGAACGCAGTGGTCACTTAGCTGCTAAAGCAGATTAATCGCTCCATTTCGGAGAGCTTGGAGAGCTCTTATTTCTTTTTGGTTACGAGAATCAATTCACTACTTGGATGTATCGTTTCGCATAAAGAGTATTCTTATGAGCTGGCTGCACATAATGACACTGCTATTATATCCTGCCAAAAAGGATAAATGAATATACGGGAGATTTGTACATAAAGACAGCAGAGATGACAAACCCCAGGAATATTGTGAGGTAACATTTGGAAGCTTTTAATGCAACTCTCTGCCAATACATGTCACCCCCGCTTGGCAAAGGCCAAAACCTTCTGTGCCAATACTTTGTGTACAACATTTAAATGCAATTCTTTTTTAATCGTGGTAACCTCAGCTCTCACTTTGCATTTTCTGTGATATAAACTACTAATACACCACTGAGAAGCGACAAAAAGATCACAGTCCGATTGATACTAGTGTTGAATTGTTCAGTTAGTGTTATTTAACTTAAAACATTTGGAGTCACGGTCTTAAGGTTAATTATATACACAAAGTGTTTTGAGGTTGTGTTTTCTTTTTAAAAACGGGAAAGGGGGACATACAAATACTTGAAACCTGCTCACTGACAGAGGTTCGAGTGCTTAGAACATGGTCTTGGTGTTTGCACAAATGCCGCTGACTTCACCAGCTGTGTCTGAAAGCTCCGATATTATTTCGAGAGCAAATAAACTCCACGTGAGCATAAACACGCCAATAAAGAAAGTGTTTCTGCACCGAAATCTGCTGGCAGATCACGTTTGCCACACTGGGGGCTTCTTGCTTGGATTGTAACCGTGCTACTGACTGAATGGATGAAAGCGATTTAGAAACAGCACTTTTCCAGAAATGAAGGCAAGCTCCAAAGAACCTGCCCAGTGAGAACATACAGATTGAATTCCACACAAAATTAATGCAAACAAATGATTACCGTTTAATTGACACACACACACTTCCAGGTTTTTCTCAGTTTAAAGACAAAAATAAAAGCTGCCTTTCCAGAGGCATCCAGTGGTCCTGGAGTGTCGGTAAATCACAGTAGGAGTGTTCACGGTGTCAAGAGAACGTGGAAAAACAGCACAGAACATTAGTAAGGTTCTCTCAACACTCCTGTAGGCGCTACCAGCTTCACGAGGGTGTTTTAAATTGTCATTTGTGGCATTGCGAAAGATTCTTTGCTGAACCTGAACAGATACCGGAGTGAAAAGGAACCAGCAGAAGAGAGCACTAACTATATCAAGACAGAAAGGAAACTCAAGGGAAAAATAAGAGAAGTGCGGTAGAAAGAGAACAGAACAGAGAGCAGCAAAGAGCCCAAGGACAGTCATTATATGAAACTGAACAAAAAACACTTTCCAGGGTAGGGCACTAAAAGCTTTGGGTGTGAGCGCGTGGCTCCACGTTCTGTTTCACTTCACTTGTTGGAAGTGATGCGTCCTTCGGCACACACTGTGATTCTTCAGCACGCTGCGATTAAGAATCTTCTTAATTACAGTCAAAACAGTCTCTCTGGCAGATAGAGAAGAAGTGCGAATTCTGACTGTTCCATTAAAACGCTGCTCCTAAGCTGCTCTGCTTTGCAGTCTGACAGTTATTAGAGGGTTCCCAAAGACAAGACATCACACAGTTTGTCTCACATCTGTGTGTAAGACGCTCCAAGGAGAACGTTCTGCAGGAGATTATGGCTCCTAACAGCTATTTTATAAAGAATTCTTTCTCCTAACAGACGTCCAAGCCCTCTTCTTGTAGGGAGTTACAGCATTCACTGGAGACAACTGGGAAACAAGCCTCAACTGTTGTTCTATTGCTGAACCAAAGGAGGATTGTTTAACGCTCAGTCCTGTTAGAATGGACTCACTGAGGTTGGAGGTGGAGATCCAAAAGGCTTTGAAGAACAAGTACCTTGGAGAGCCTTTTGTGATGTAAGGAAAAGAATGTAAAGGAAAGGTAGTGGAGAACACAGAGAAGAAAAAAGGTTGCTTGTAGTAAAACACCATATTTGGTAAGAAATATACCTCCTTTCTGAACAACACCAAGGAGCAGGAATCAGCTGAAGACTTAAGAGATGAGAAGAATTTGGAAGTGAATTGGGAAAATCTAGTAATATCCACAATCTCAACCTTTTTGAAGATGTTCTGTCAAAGCGTTGGTTTTGCCCGATGTTCAGAGCAAATCTCAAAAAGCGAAATTGTGTGAGAGATCAGTTTTGCCCCAGCTGTGGGTACACTTAATGATAGAAACCACAGCAAAATACTTGTCTTGGTCACTTGGTCTGACCTTTGGGTTACTGGTTAACTACAAAGAACCAGATTTTGTCTTTTTTCCTTGAAGAGGTGTAAAATTTTCCAGATGGGAATCAACAGGTGCAGCTTTGTTGTGATTTTAAGTTAGAGAGGGGGGGAAAAACTTGACAAGCCACATGTTTACCCAGGACACAGGGCAGGATGTTACGGCTGATGCTGGGTACTCAAAATCTTAAGGCCACAGTCGGTCCATGATGATGTGAAATCAAGGAGATGTTGTCTGGTTCTGCAAAGCTGTTCCTCCAAGCAGCTCAAAGTATTTTGCAAAACTATTTCTCGTAACATAAAAGCTGATTAATAACCTCACAGATGGCACCTTTCCCACTCAGTCTGCCAGGTCATGACTTCAGAGCGCAGAGGCAGAATGAAGTAACAGCAAAAGAAGTTAATGATGCTTTATTTAAACCATGCTGTGGTAGAGAACTAAGGTTTATGCAGGAAATATTTTATTTATTGCTTCCTAATTGTAACTATTTCACTCAGGAGAAAGTATTGGGGGTGGGCAATGAGTTTACACTAGATGGGTTAGATTTATTCCCCTCTTCAGGTCACACCTGGTTAGCTTTCCTCTCTTAAGTGCAGGAAACACAATCCAAACTTCCTCTCACAGTTCAAAAAGCACACATGTACAGTCTTATGCCAGAACACCAGCAGACAGTTTGCTCACAAGACTGTTAGACGTTTCTACTGGCAGCCTTACCGGGATTTGCTGGATTTCTCCTGTGTTGGTGATGATCTGCTGCATGACTTGCATGGTCTGCCCGGTGCCACTCTGAGCCTGCTGGGTCTGGCCTTGCGGCTGGGCCTGGACTATCTGTACCTGCTGCCCTTCGCCCACCTGCATCGTCACAGGGGTGGTCTGTGTTCAAAACGGGGAGACGGACCAAACAAGGACTGATCATGCGTGAAACAGCCACAAGATACAAAGATTACCACAGACAGACCACTTCCTAGACCCACTGCTGTTGATGATTAAATCACCATGAAGTGAACCCAGGATCTACACAACCCTTGTTACTAAGGTGCCTGAACACCTGGTCACAACCAGAAAACATATTTCACAGAATCCCAGAATGTCAGGGGTTGGAAGTGACCTGGAAAGCTCATCCAGTGCAATCCCCCCATGGAGCAGGAACACCCAGATGAGGTTACACAGGAAGGTGTCCAGGCGGCTTGGAATGTCTGCAGAGAAGGAGACTCCACAACCTCCCTGGGCAGCCTGGGCCAGTGTTCTGTCACCCTTACTGGGAAGAAGCTTCTTCTCATCTTTAAGTGGAACCTCTTGTGTTCCAGCTTGTACGCACTGCCCCTTGTCTTATCATTGGTTGTCACCGAGAGGAGCCTGGCTCCATCCTCCTGACACTCACCCTTTCTATATTGATCTCCATGAATGAGTCCCCCCTCAGTCTCCTCTTGTCCAGCTCCAGAGCCCCAGCTCCCTCAGCCTTTCCTCACACGGGAGATGCTCCACTCCCTTCAGCATCTTGGTGGCTGCGCTGGACTCTCTCCAGCAGTTCCCTGTCCTGCTGGAACTGAGGGGCCACAGCTGGACACAATATTCCAGGTGTGGTCTCCCCAGGGCAGAGCAGAGGGGCAGGAGAACCTCTCTGACCTACTGACCACCCCCTTCTAACCCACCCCAGGTACCATTGGCTTCCTGGCCACAAGGGCCCAGTGCTGGCTCATGGTCACCCTGCTGTCCCCAGGACCCCCAGGTCCCTTTCCCCTACACTGCTCTCTAATAGGTCATTCCCTAACTTACACTGGAACCTGGTGTTCTATATTGTTACTGGCTGTCCTGAGCGGTGAGGGCAGGACACAGCAACACATCACCCGCTGCAAAGCCCCGGCCGCTGCTCATCGCTCACCTGCCCCTGCTGAGGTTGGGCGATGATGATCTGTCCTGGCTGGATGGTCGTGGTGGATGTGGTGGTTTGTTGGCCTTGCTGTTGGCCTTGAACCTGCACGGCAGCAGGTTGCTGAGCGAGCGTGAAATAATACTGTACAGGCTCGGCTGGGGTCACAGCCTGACGCACCTCCTCCTGCAGCACAGGGAACAGACAATTAACCACAGAGGGAACACATCGACACCCAAACACCAGGCTGGAACAGCCCCTCCGTGAGCACAATCCATGGGAAAGCATCTTTAATACCTCATCTGTAACCGCTTAATTAAGTAAATCTGAAACGATAAATCAAAACGGGTTTCCTCATTTAGTCAGCTGTATGGAAATCAAAAGCATTCCCAATAACTACATATAATCATGTAGTCACCAATTTCATTATGAGAAGCAAACGAGTAAAATTAGCATAGCTGAAAACCACGCAACTCCTCATCAGTAAATTCCATCATCGCCTGTTATCTTAACACAGTATGAATTGCAAATGTACCGGGAAGACTTAAAAGCCTCATCTGTCAACAAAACCCTCTTCTTAGCCGACATACCCAACACAAATCTCAATCTAGCTCTGATATTAAACTCCTGGGAATAAAAGCCATGGACTTGATGTATACTGTCGTGCCCTTATTTATTTATTTAAACCCAGCCTTTCCAGAATTATAACAACTTCATCTTGTACTGCGGCTTAGCAGCCCGATTCTGCTGGAAGCGGCAATATCTCAACAGTGTGAAGAAACAAAAGGCTCTGCTCTCGCTCACTGTCAGAGCACAGGCTGTAATACGGCTGGTTTGTTTTATCTAAGCGTGTCTTCAGGAGAGAAAAAGCGCCTTAAGATTAACGGTATTTTAGGCAAAGATGTAGATTTTTCCGAGATTATGTGAAGTGGCAAGCCATTAACGCTCAAGAATCACAACTGTTAAGCTCCCCCGAGGAGCAGCTGGATGTTGAAGCTTCGGGAGACGCAGCTCGGCAGACGTTCACTCCATGGCAGAAGGAGTAAACAATCCTCTCCCAGCCACCTCAGTTCACAGCTGAGAGTGTAGGATGTTTACACGTGCTACAACATGGTGAATTCCCATTTACACGAGCCTGCTTGACTCCCCTGTAAGAACTGCTCCCGGATCACCTTCAGTGCGTCCAACTGAACGGGACGAGGAAAATTCACATTGAACAAGATGGATATACATTGTCTAAATGGGCTGGAGTAAGATAGTCCTTTTGCTCAGATGTTGGTCTCTCGGAGGGACTTAATACTGTGAGGTTTCTCAATAGCCTACCAGAAAATTCCCCTCCAAAGATTAAGCTGTTTGCAGTTGGCTGTAATCAAAAGTGCCACCTAAGCCTGGCTCTCAGAGCAAACATCAGCACTATCCCGTGGTACTGCAAACCACCGCAATCAAATACTTACAGTACGCTACACAGAGCAATTCACTGATTATTCCAACTTGCTTCATGAAAAATCCTTTGGGGGAGGGATAATAACAACTTTTAAATATATATTCAACAGGACATGTCTTCAGTTAACCATAAAAGCACAGGCGTAGAAGAGCTGCGGCTGTTTCTGTAAGTCTAGTCCTTGTACCTCATTTCTAGAGCACTCCAGTCCCCAGTTCCTAGCTGGATCCTGAAACAATTAAGGCAACTGAATACTTCTGTAAGTATCTATTCCAGGTTAAGCTGCATTTGCTACAGGCAAAACCGGCTTAAAATCCAAATCTGCTTGAACTAGGTTATATCATATCATTTGCCATCTTTTATTTTCAAGCCACAGCTTTAGTTACCAGAGCAACATAACAGTCATGGTTTCATTCCCAGGTCTTCCACGTAACCAACACTGACTTGTCAAACACTCTTTTCCACGGTAGAGATAAAGTACAGATTGTATCCCCAGCCAAAAAGCACCGACTGTCAGTGCACAGGCAGCTGCTTTTCAACACTGCTGAATCAAGGGAGTGTTTTCCATTGCAAAGCCCTGACCTGTGTTCTTATCAGGCAGCTATTTCTCCATTAAGCTTCTCTCACCATAAGAAGTGTTTCTAGTGATTGAGTGGATGTATCAGTAGGAGACACATCTCTACAGCTTATTTCAACCCCAAACCGCCCAGGTTTCACTGCTGAGGTCGTGCAATCCCAAAGGCACAGCTCTGGGGGGATGTATCACCAAGACACCTTAACCGAGCAACCTAAATGCACCTAACACACTATTAAAATCCTCTGGACATTCATTTGATTAAGGAACTTGAATGTCCTGTAATCAGAACATTCTGATGTGAATCAAAAGGTTCCAGCAAGAAAAAGATACAGGCGATGTTCTCCCTCCCAAACATGGAGCACTTCTAAAAATAGCACCACAAAGCAGAATAACTGAACGAGGCACCTAAAAGAAAAATAACAGAATTTGCAATGCCAGAATTAACCTGTGTTACTTCAGGCTGCAGCCAAGTCGTTTCAGCTTATCAAGCTGAACAAACTGAGTTGAGCAAAGCAGCGAGAGCGGCTGTGCCAGCTGCTGCTCTTTTTATTTAATACCGAACTAATGATCTTTGGATACATCATCCCTGCTGCAGGGCTAAACTCAGTGAAGGGATGGAAGGAGCTGCGCTGGAAGCAGCAAGACCGAGCTTTGATCCCACCTCATGGCATCTTCAAGCAGGTAGGGAACCGAACGCTTTGTAAAACACGAACCTGTTGCGTTGGAGGCGTCGTGCTCAGCTGACGGCAGCAGCCTGCTGCTGCAAACATCCGACTGAAAGCTCCTGCTCGCACCTCACAGCTTCCAGTCAAGGATGTTTACAGCAGCAAGGACTGCCCCAGGACGCAGGGGATGGTCTCCGAAGCACAGCGGTCTGCTTCTCCCTTTACACGTCAAAGCACGCTTTTTAAATGAGATTTTGAACATTTGGTATCAGAGACATTTAGTTGTGTCACTTCAGCAAATCTCCAAATCAGGCTTGTGTAAGTCTCCGCTCGAGCTCTATTTCCATAAAAAAATATTCAAGAAGCTGAAAACTGTTGTAAATAAACATGCAAAGGAAAGGCACAAACCTCATGTTTAAATCTGGTTCTGCGTCGCTTTTGTCAACTCTCTGCCAATTACAGACCGAAATCACACCAAGGAAAGGACAGACAATAACGTTTTCATTTTTAAGCCTCACCTGCCGCTTTGGAGGCTTCAGTTCATCTCTTGGAACAATATCGATAAGAAAATCGAACTGATCAAACTTGGTAATTGCCATGGCGATGTCATTCCTCTGTTAGAACAAAAAGATAAAACCGTTCTTCAGCTTTAAAAGTCTATTTGTCACTGGATAAATAAAGTGAGAGGTTTTTAATTGAGTCAAGCTCTCCACAACAGTCCTGCTGCAATTCACAGAGGACTCGTGACAACCACCATAAGCCTTACAGGATCTTATTCAGGGCAGGGGATTCCCAAGAGATGCTGAGAGAACAAGCTTCAGCATGTGGAAGGGCAAAGTGGTTAAAAGAAAGCACGAAGATTAAAACATACTCAGCAAACTGGCCAAACATGTATCAGGAAAAGGATGTGCAAGAGTCAACGAGTTTCAACGAAAAACTGGCAAGGTAAGTGTCTTCTCAAAGCAAATTCCAACTTCACTTTTCTACCTTGCCTCAAAAGAAATCTAAGGAATAGCATGAGGTCAAAGCATTAAAGACCTGAATAAAGAGCTACCCAGCAATAAGTCATCACTTAAGTGTATTTGCTGAAGATTTGAAAAAATCCCCAAGATAAAAAGGCCAAATTACTTAAAAAAATAAAAAGCATTCAGTCATGTTAGAATTCTTGCAAGCCACCCTGAAGAGCAGGGCTGATTCAAGGAGCTATTACAAGTCTCATTCTCTCTTTAGTTGAAGATAAATGTATGAAGTATATATATGAACAGGATTTGAGGCACAGATGCAGACGCTGCCTAACGAGCAGGTAAAATCTGAAAGACCATCAATCCTCTCATTTCAGGCTAGTTGATATTTCTAAACCTTATAGTGTCTTGGTGTTTAATTGCCAAACAACGATCACGTTGAAAGCACAAGAGAGACGTTCCTTCTGTTCTGCAGGCAGCACGTGTCAGAAAAGCGTCTTCACCGCTTTTGCTGTGCAGATGTCCCTCGTATGTCACTCTCCCTGCTGAGGATTGGGTTCCATCCAATTTCCTCAGGAACAGACTCCCATAACTCAGACCTCTCCGCTCACAATTTTCTTCCCAAATACTTGATAAGCAGCGACCGCATTTCTCCAGCTGCACCGTCCGTGCAGAAAGCGGAAGGCAAGGCAGCGCTAAAACCTGACTTAGTTTAAGGTCTTATATGTTAGGATCAGGACTTAGCTATGATTCTGAAATGAACGGACCCATCCAAGCTTGAAAACTGTTAACAGGACACGCCTGAGTCAGCGCTTTTAAGCATCTTGTTCATGGAATGTGAATCAAATCCATCCTTCCCGTGGGTACTGCACTAATACCTGGGTTAAACAAGTAGTATCAGTTTAGCGGAGGCTGAGTGGCCAGGTCACCTATCACAGGACAGCTTTGGACTGAAATCAGACACATCTCCTTGCCACCACAGCAACCTCTGCACCAGGAAAGCTCACTTGGCAAAGATGATGCAGAGCGGTCCAGCAATGACCTCAGCCAGCTCCCTCAGCACCCGCGGGTGCATCCCATCTAGACCCATGGATTTATGGATGTCCAGATTGCCCAACTGCTCCCTAACCCAGTCCTCATCAACCCAGGCATCTCCCCCATTGTCCTGCCTTCCTCTGGGGCCTCAGCGGTACGGGATCCTCAGGAGAGACTCCAGCAGAGCAGACAGAGACAAAGAAGGCGTTCAGTAACTCTGCCTTCTCTGTATCTTCTGTCACCAGGGCACCCACCTCGTTCATCAGCGGCCTACATTGCTTCTGGTGTTAGTTTTATCTGCCACGGATTGGAAAAAGCTCTTCCTGTTGTCCTTGACCCCTCTCGCCAGGTTTAATTCTAAGGAGGCCTTAGCTTTCCTGGTTGCCTCCCTACACCCTCTGACAACAGCCTGATATTCTCCCCAAGTGGCCAGCCCCTCCTGCCATGATCTCGAAACTCTCCTCTTCCACTTGAAGACCCTGGAGCGTTACAGTTTACTCTCAAATCACTTCAGCTGC